>NC_086445.1:350689003-351031503 GCF_028390025.1 Pseudophryne corroboree
TTTCTTTCTTCTTTATACATACATACTACTACATCTCTTTATCAACCAGTCTATATTAGCAGCAGACACAGTACAGTACGGTAGTTCACGGCTGTAGCTACCTCTGTGTCGGCACTCGGCAGTCCGTCCATAATTGTATACCACCTACCCGTGGTTTTTTTTTCTTTCTTCTTTATACATACATACTACTACATCTCTTTATCAACCAGTCTATATTAGCAGCAGACACAGTACAGTACGGTAGTCCACGGCTGTAGCTACCTCTGTGTCGGCACTCGGCAATCCGTCCATAATTGTATACTAGTATCCATCCATCTCCATTGTTTACCTGAGGTGCCTTTTAGTTGTGCCTATTAAAATATGGAGAACAAAAATGTTGAGGTTCCAAAATTAGGGAAAGATCAAGATCCACTTCCACCTCGTACTGAAGCTGCTGCCACTAGTCATGGCCGAGACGATGAAATGCCAGCAACGTCGTCTGCCAAGGCCGATGCCCAATGTCATAGTACAGAGCATGTCAAATCCAAAACACCAAATATCAGTAAAAAAAGGACTCCAAAACCTAAAATAAAATTGTCGGAGGAGAAGCGTAAACTTGCCAATATGCCATTTACCACACGGAGTGGCAAGGAACGGCTGAGGCCCTGGCCTATGTTCATGGCTAGTGGTTCAGCTTCACATGATGATGGAGGCACTCAGCCTCTCGCTAGAAAAATGAAAAGACTCAAGCTGGCAAAAGCAGTAGCACCGCAAAGAACTGTGCGTTCTTCGAAATCCCAAATCCACAAGGAGAGTCCAATTGTGTCGGTTGCGATGCCTGACCTTCCCAACACTGGACGTGAAGAGCATGCGCCTTCCACCATTTGCACGCCCCCTGCAAGTGCTGGAAGGAGCACCCGCAGTCCAGTTCCTGATAGTCAGATTGAAGATGTCAGTGTTGAAGTACACCAGGATGAGGAGGATATGGGTGTTGCTGGCGCTGGGGAGGAAATTGACCAGGAGGATTCTGATGGTGAGGTGGTTTGTTTAAGTCAGGCACCCGGGGAGACACCTGTTGTCCGTGGGAGGAATATGGCCGTTGACATGCCTGGTGAAAATACCAAAAAAATCAGCTCTTCGGTGTGGAACTATTTCAACAGAAATGCGGACAACAGGTGTCAAGCCGTGTGTTCCCTTTGTCAAGCTGTAATAAGTAGGGGTAAGGACGTTAACCACCTCGGAACATCCTCCCTTATACGTCACCTGCAGCGCATTCATAATAAGTCAGTGACAAGTTCAAAAACTTTGGGTGACAGCGGAAGCAGTCCACTGACCAGTAAATCCCTTCCTCTTGTAACCAAGCTCACGCAAACCACCCCACCAACTCCCTCAGTGTCAATTTCCTCCTTCCCCAGGAATGCCAATAGTCCTGCAGGCCATGTCACTGGCAATTCTGATGATTCCTCTCCTGCCTGGGATTCCTCCGATGCATCCTTGCGTGTAACGCCTACTGCTGCTGGCGCTGCTGTTGTTGCTGCTGGGAGTCGATGGTCATCCCAGAGGGGAAGTCGTAAGACCACTTTTACTACTTCCACCAAGCAATTGACTGTCCAACAGTCCTTTGCGAGGAAGATGAAATATCACAGCAGTCATCCTACTGCAAAGCGGATAACTGAGGCCTTGGCATCCTGGGTGGTGAGAAACGTGGTTCCGGTATCCATCATTACTGCAGAGCCAACTAGAGACTTGTTGGAGGTACTGTGTCCCCGGTACCAAATACCATCTAGGTTCCATTTCTCTAGGCAGGCGATACCGAAAATGTACACAGACCTCAGAAAAAGAGTCACCAGTGTCCTAAAAAATGCAGCTGTACCCAATGTCCACTTAACCACGGACATGTGGACAAGTGGAGCAGGGCAGGGTCAGGACTATATGACTGTGACAGCCCACTGGGTAGATGTATGGACTCCCGCCGCAAGAACAGCAGCGGCGGCACCAGTAGCAGCATCTCGCAAACGCCAACTCTTTCCTAGGCAGGCTACGCTTTGTATCACCGGTTTCCAGAATAAGCACACAGCTGAAAACCTCTTACGGCAACTGAGGAAGATCATCGCGGAATGGCTTACCCCAATTGGACTCTCCTGTGGATTTGTGGCATCGGACAACGCCAGCAATATTGTGTGTGCATTAAATATGGGCAAATTCCAGCACGTCCCATGTTTTGCACATACCTTGAATTTGGTGGTGCAGAATTATTTAAAAAACGACAGGGGCGTGCAAGAGATGCTGTCGGTGGCCAGAAGAATTGTGGGACACTTTCGGCGTACAGGCACCACGTACAGAAGACTGGAGCACCACCAAAAACTACTGAACCTGCCCTGCCATCATCTGAAGCAAGAAGTGGTAACGAGGTGGAATTCAACCCTCTATATGCTTCAGAGGTTGGAGGAGCAGCAAAAGGCCATTCAAGCCTATACAATTGAGCACGATATAGTAGGTGGAATGCACCTGTCTCAAGCGCAGTGGAGAATGATTTCAACGTTGTGCAAGGTTCTGCTGCCCTTTGAACTTGCCACACGTGAAGTCAGTTCCGACACTGCCAGCCTGAGTCAGGTCATTCCCCTCATCAGGCTTTTGCAGAAGAAGCTGGAGACATTGAAGGAGGAGCTAACACGGAGCGATTCCGCTAGGCATGTGGGACTTGTGGATGGAGCCCTTAATTCGCTTAACAAGGATTCACGGGTGGTCAATCTGTTGAAATCAGAGCACTACATTTTGGCCACCATGCTCGATCCTAGATTTAAAGCCTACCTTGGATCTCTCTTTCCGGCAGACACAAGTCTGCTGGGGTTGAAAGACCTGCTGGTGAGAAAATTGTCAAGTCAAGCGGAACGCGACCTGTCAACATCTCCTCCTTCACATTCTCCCGCAACTGGGGGTGCGAGGAAAAGGCTCAGAATTCCGAGCCCACCCGCTGGCGGTGATGCAGGGCAGTCTGGAGCGACTGCTGATGCTGACATCTGGTCCGGACTGAAGGACCTGACAACGATTACGGACATGTCGTCTACTGTCACTGCATATGATTCTCTCCCCATTGAAAGAATGGTGGAGAATTATATGAGTGACCGCATCCAAGTAGGCACGTCACACAGTCCATACTTATACTGGCAGGAAAAAGAGGCAATTTGGAGGCCCTTGCACAAACTGGCTTTATTCTACCTAAGTTGCCCTCCCACAAGTGTGTACTCCGAAAGAGTGTTTAGTGCCGCCGCTCACCTTGTCAGCAATCGGCGTACGAGGTTACATCCAGAAAATGTGGAGAAGATGATGTTCATTAAAATGAATTATAATCAATTCCTCCGCGGAGACATTGACCAGCAGCAATTGCCTCCACAAAGTACACAGGGAGCTGAGATGGTGGATTCCAGTGGGGACGAATTGATAATCTGTGAGGAGGGGGATGTACACGGTGATATATCGGAGGATGATGATGAGGTGGACATCTTGCCTCTGTAGAGCCAGTTTGTGCAAGGAGAGATTAATTGCTTCTTTTTTGGGGGGGGGTCCAAACCAACCCGTCATATCAGTCACAGTCGTGTGGCAGACCCTGTCACTGAAATGATGGGTTGGTTAAAGTGTGCATGTCCTGTTTTGTTTATAGAACATAAGGGTGGGTGGGAGGGCCCAAGGACAATTCCATCTTGCACCTCTTTTTTCTTTTATTTTTCTTTGCGTCATGTGCTGTTTGGGGAGGGTTTTTTGGAAGGGACATCCTGCGTGACACTGCAGTGCCACTCCTAAATGGGCCCGGTGTTTGTGTCGGCCACTAGGGTCGCTTATCTTACTCACACAGTCAGCTACCTCATTGCGCCTCTTTTTTTCTTTGCGTCATGTGCTGTTTGGGGAGGGTTTTTTGGAAGGGCCATCCTGCGTGACACTGCAGTGCCACTCCTAGATGGGCCCGGTGTTTGTGTCGGCCACTAGGGTCGCTAATCTTACTCACACAGCTACCTCATTGCGCCTCTTTTTTTCTTTGCGTCATGTGCTGTTTGGGGAGGGTTTTTTGGAAGGGACATCCTGCGTGACACTGCAGTGCCACTCCTAAATGGGCCCGGTGTTTGTGTCGGCCACTACGGTCGCTAATCTTACTCACACAGCTACCTCATTGCGCCTCTTTTTTTCTTTGCGTCATGTGCTGTTTGGGGAGGGTTTTTTGGAAGGGACATCCTGCGTGACACTGCAGTGCCACTCCTAGATGGGCCCGGTGTTTGTGTCGGCCACTAGGGTCGCTAATCTTACTCACACAGCTACCTCATTGCGCCTCTTTTTTTCTTTGTGTCATGTGCTGTTTGGGGAGGGTTTTTTGGAAGGGACATCCTGCGTGACACTGCAGTGCCACTCCTAAATGGGCCCGGTGTTTGTGTCGGCCACTACGGTCGCTAATCTTACTCACACAGCTACCTCATTGCGCCTCTTTTTTTCTTTGCGTCATGTGCTGTTTGGGGAGGGTTTTTTGGAAGGGACATCCTACGTGACACTGCAGTGCCACTCCTAGATGGGCCCGGTGTTTGTGTCGGCCACTAGGGTCGCTAATCTTACTCACACAGCTACCTCATTGCGCCTCTTTTTTTCTTTGCGTCATGTGCTGTTTGGGGAGGGTTTTTTGGAAGGGACATCCTGCGTGACACTGCAGTGCCACTCCTAAATGGGCCCGGTGTTTGTGTCGGCCACTACGGTCGCTAATCTTACTCACACAGCTACCTCATTGCGCCTCTTTTTTTCTTTGCGTCATGTGCTGTTTGGGGAGGGTTTTTTGGAAGGGACATCCTACGTGACACTGCAGTGCCACTCCTAGATGGGCCCGGTGTTTGTGTCGGCCACTAGGGTCGCTAATCTTACTCACACAGCTACCTCATTGCGCCTCTTTTTTTCTTTGCGTCATGTGCTGTTTGGGGAGGGTTTTTTGGAAGGGACATCCTGCGTGACACTGCAGTGCCACTCCTAAATGGGCCCGGTGTTTGTGTCGGCCACTAGGGTCGCTAATCTTACTCACACAGCTACCTCATTGCGCCTCTTTTTTTCTTTGCGTCATGTGCTGTTTGGGGAGGGTTTTTTGGAAGGGACATCCTGCGTGACACTGCAGTGCCACTCCTAGATGGGCCAGGTGTTTGTGTCGGCCACTAGGGTCGCTTAGCTTAGTCATCCAGCGACCTCGGTGCAAATTTTAGGACTAAAAATAATATTGTGAGGTGTGAGGTATTCAGAATAGACTGAAAATGAGTGGAAATTATGGTTTTTGAGGTTAATAAAAATATGGGATCAAAATGACCCCCAAATTCTATGATTTAAGCTGTTTTTTAGGGTTTTTTGAAAAAAACACCCGAATCCAAAACACACCCGAATCCGACAAAAAAAATTCGGTGAGGTTTTGCCAAAACGCGGTCGAACCCAAAACACGGCCGCGGAACCGAACCCAAAACCAAAACACAAAACCCGAAAAATTTCAGGCGCTCATCACTAATTGTGACACCTTGCTTCTGCAGGAGCACCATCATTTCCGCCATTACCTTGGTGAAGATTCTCGGGGCCGTGGAGAGACCAAACGGCAACGTCTGAAATTGGTAATGACAATCCTGTGCCGCAAATCTGAGGTACGCCTGATGAGGTGGATAAATGGGGACATGAAGGTATGCCTCCTTTATGTCCAAAGACACCATAAAATCTTTCAGCTTGCGATGACCGCTCTTAGCGATTCCATCTTGAGCTTGAACCCTTTCAGGTATATGTTCAGGGATTTTAAATTCAATATGGGTCTGACCGAACCGTCCGGTTTCGGGACTACGACATGGTCGAATAATAACCCCCTCCTTGTTGAAGGAGGGGAACCTTGACCACCACCTGTTGAAGATACATTTTGTGAATTGCAGTTAACACTATTTCCCTCTCGTGGGGGGAAGCCGGCAGGGCCGTCGGTGAGGGGGCATCTCCTCAAAGTCCAGCTAGTATCCCTGAGACACAATATCTATTGCCCAGGGATCCAACAGGGAGTGAACCCACTTGTGGCTGAAATTACGAAGACGTGCCCCCACCGGGCCTAGCTCCGCCTGTGGAGCCCCAGCGACATGCGGTGGATTTTGTAGAGGCCGGGGAGGACTTCTGTTCCTGGGAACTAGCTGTGTTGTGCAGCTTCTTTCCTCTGCCCCTGCCTCTTGCAAGATAGGATGTACCTCGGACTTTCTTGTTTCTTTGTGATCGAAAGGCTGCATTTGATAATGTCGGTCTTTCCTAGGCTGTGCAGGAATATAAGGCAAAAGATCAGAATTACCAGCCATAGCTGTGGAGACCAGGTCCGAGATCCCTTCTCCACAAAATCCTCAGCTTTCCATATGCCTCTTAAGTCGGCATCACCTGTCCATTGCATATTTACAGGACACGTCAAGCAGAAATCGACATAGCGTTGACTCTAGAACCCAGTAGACTAATGCCTCTTTGGGCATGTTTTATCTCCTATATATTTGGCTACATCTGTGACTCTGTGCCTGCCCGTAACGCTGGGTGGAGTCACAGGGATGTCCGGGGCGGAGCCACCTGCTTCTGACCAGTGCCTAGATGGACAGCCACACAATCCAGCCACCATCAGCACAGGGAACCAGCACTGGACGGACACCCCACTGAGCACGGTACCACACACCCCTCCCTTGCTTTCCCCACCACAAACAGCCACTCACACCCTAACCCACCACAGCCACACTCTGCTAACCTCCCTCCCCAGCTCCCACTTGCAGCTTCTCATCGCCCGCAGCACGGGAGCCACCCGCACCCCCCACCCCGACCTAACACAGGCAGCCTCCACTTACCTACGTCCCCAGCTCTCACCTCTCACATGAAGCCAGAGGACGGCACCCGCAACTAGCACCGCTGCCTGCCTCCGCCACCCTCCCTCTTCAGCAACCTCCTCCACTATCTCTGCGGCCGCACCACGGAAACCCTACGCACCCCGACCCGCAGCACGGGAGCCACCCGCACCTCAACCCACCACACCCACACTCCACTAACCCCCCTACCCACCTCCCACCTGCAGCTTCTCATCACCCACAGCACGGTAGCAGCCCGCACCCCCCACCCCACTTCCAACACAGCTAGCCTCCCCTAAACCCCCTCCCCAGCTCCCACCTGCAGCCTGTCATCACCCCCTGTACGGGAGCAGCCCCCACACCCAACATCCACCCTCCACTAACCCCCCTCCACACCTCCCACCTCTCACACGCACCCCCCACCCCGACCCACCACATCCATCCTCCACTAACCCCCCTCCCCAGCTCCCACCTGCAGCCTGTCATCACCCCCTGTACAGGAGCAGCCCCCACACCCAACATCCACCCTCCACTAACCCCCCTCCACACCTCCCACCTCTCACACGCACCCCCCCCCCGACCCACCACATCCATCCTCCACTAACCCCCCTCCCCAGCTTCCACCTCCAGCCTGTCATCACCCGCAGCACGGGGGCTGCATGCACCCCCCAGATCCTCCCACCACATCCAGCCTCTGCTAACCACCCTCCCCAGCTCCCACCTCTAGCCTCTCATGACCCACCGCATGGGGGCCGCCCGCACCCCACAACCCCAACCCACCTCATCCAACCTCTCATCGGCCGCAGCACGCAAGCAGGCCGCACCCCCCACCCCGATCCCCAACATGTAGCCTCCAATAATCCCCCTCCCCAGCTGCCCACTCTCACAAGCACCCCCTACACCGATCTACCACATCCAGCCTCCACTAACCCCCCTCCCCAGCTACCTCCTACTGCCTCTCATCACCCGCAGCACGGGAGCCACCCGTACCTCAACCCACCACACCCACACTCCACTAACCCCCCCTACCCACCTCCCACCTGCAGCTTCTCATCACCCGCAGCACGGGAGCAGCCCGCACCCCCCACCCCACTACCAACACAGCTAGCCTCCCCTAAACCCCCTCCCCAGCTCCCACCTGCAGCCTGTCATCACCCCCTGTACGGGAGCAGCCCCCACACCCAACATACACCCTCCGCTAACCCCCCTCCACACCTCCCACACGCCCCCCCCACCCCGACCCACCACATCCATCCTCCACTAACCCCCCTCCCCAGCTTCCACCTCCAGCCTGTCATCACCCGCAGCAGGGGGCTGCATGCACCCCCCAGATCCACCCACCACATCCAGCCTCTGCTAACCACCCTCCCCAGCTCCCACCTCTAGCCTCTCATGACCCACCGCACGGGGGCCGCCCGCACCCCACAACCCCAACCCACCTCATCCAACCTCTCATCGGCCGCAGCACGCAAGCAGGCCGCACCCCCCACCCCGATCCCCAACATGTAGCCTCCAATAACCCCCCTCCCCAGCTGCCCACTCATTACATATCATTCCCATCCTAATTCTCTACATTGTACCCTACACACACTCACAACCCCCTACACACCATTCACCATCACATTTCCCTTTTGCCAAACAACATTTAACCAACATCAAAACCAACAGTCCACCACAATACATTTGACAACTACTATTCTAGACCTTCACCTTTATATAAGGGTTACGGGGGCATAGCCCCTTACGACGGTGTGAAGAGCGCCCGCAGGGCGCGATGAATCACCTAGTATATATATATATATCTTAAGACAGCATCTTTAATATATATCTATATATATACATATATATATATACATACTAGGGTCTCAATCTCTGCTGATAAGGTACCTGTCCACGCTCTTACAGCACTATAAACCCATGCCGACACAATCGCCGGTCTGAGTAGTGTACCAGAATGTGTACGCTATCCGCAGGATCCCTGAGGATAGCTGTTAAGTCAGGGCTACCTTTTGGGCAAACGTGACACCCTAGGGGAAGATTCCCATCGTATCCTGGCCCTAGTAGGGGAAGGATATTCCCTGAGAATTCTTTGTGGGAAACTGCAGTCTCTTGTCTGGAGATTCCCGCTCTTTTTCATCTTGAGAGGAGGGAAATTTACCTCAGCTTTCTTCCCCTTAAACATGTGTACCCTTGTGTCAGGGACAGATGAGTCATCAGTGATATGCAAATCATCTTTTATTACAATAATCATATATTGAATACTTTCCTGCCATTTTGGCTGTAACTTTGCATTATCGTAGTCGACACTGGAGTCAGACTCCGTGTCGATATCAGTGTCTATTATTTTGGATAGTGAGCATTGAGAGACTCTGAAGGTCTCTGCGACATAGGGACAGACATGGGTAGATTCCCTGTCTGTTCTCTAATCTTTTGTGCAATAAATTCACCTTAGCACTTAATTACACATATCCAAACAGGTGTCGACGTTGTCGACGGAGACACCCCTCACACACATATTTGCTCCATCTCCTCTTCAGGGGAGCCTTTACCTCAGACATGTCGACACACACGTACCGACACACCACACACTCAGGGAATGCTCATCTAAAGACAATTCCCCCACAAGGCCCTTTGGAGAGACAGAGAGAGAGTATGCCAGCACACACCCCAGCGCTATTAACCCAGGAATAACACAGTAACTTAATGTTAACCCAGTAGCTGCTGTTTATAATGATTTTTGCGCCTAATTATGTGCCCCCCTCTCTTTTTACCCTCTTCTACCGTGTATCTGCAGAGTAGAGGCTGGGGAGCTTCCTCTCAGCGGTGCTGTGGAGAAAAAACATGGCGCTGGTGAGTGCTGAGGAAGAAGCCCCGCCCCCTCGACGGCGGGCTTCTGTCCCACTTTAATATACATTTTCTTGGCGGGGGCTCATACATATATACAGTGCCCAATTGTATATATGTCAAACTTTTGCCAAAGAGGTTCCAATTGCTGCCCAGGGCGCCCCCCCCCCCCTTTCCCAGCGCCCTGCGCCCTTACAGTGACCGGAGCATGTGAGGTGTGTGGGAGCAATGGCGCACAGCTGCAGTGCTGTGCGCTACCTCAGTGAAGACTGGAGTCTTCTGCCGACGATTTCGAAGTCTTCTTGCTTCTTATGCTCACCCGGCTTCTGTCTTCCGGCTCTGCGAGGGGGACGGCGGCGCGGCTATGGGATCGGACGACGAGGGTGAGATCCTGTGTACGATCCCTCTGGAGTTAATGGTGTCCAGTAGCCTAAGAAGCAGGACCTATCGTCAGAGAGTAGGGCTGCTTCTCTCCCCTCTGTCCCACGATGCAGGGAGTTTGTTGCCAGCAGAGCTCCCTGAAAATAAAAAACCTAACAAAATACTTTCTTACAGCAAGCTCAGGAGAGCTCACTGAACAGCACCCAGCTCGTCCGGGCACAGATTCAAGCTAAGGTCTGGAGGAGGGACATAGAGGGAGGAGCCAGTGCACACCAGAATCTAAATTCTTTCTTAAAGTGCCCATGTCTTCTGCGGAGCCCGTCTATTCCCCATGGTCCTTACGGAGTCCCCAGCATCCACTAGGACGTTAGAGAAATTACATTATATGGATAGAAATAAAAACATTTTAATATGCAATAAAAATATACTATATTATATATATATATATATATATATATATATATATACACAATAATAAAAAGGCAGCGGCACTCCATCAATAAGTGAATCAAAAATTTAGTAAATCAAGACATGGCAAAAAATGGTCACGATGAACCAACGTTTCGGGGTCCTTAAACCCCTTTGTCAAGGCGTGCACAGTGTAAAGGATAGAACCCTCTTACCTAAATAGCTCCCGGTGAATCCTGCACGTGAAGAGAAGGCGGGCCGGACGCCGTCAGACGCGGGATCCGCCGGAAAAACCCCGGCGTCTCCAGGAAGTGACGTGGTGCCGGGTCCGCGACACGGTTGCCGTGGCAACCAGCGACGCATCCAGATGCACCCGCGCCGGCCCTGCATGGAAAAAGAATGTGACATAGAGTGACTAATAAAAACAGTGCACGACAGACTTGATACAAACTAAAAAAACACGGAAAGATATGTAAATGTATCTAAATCTGGATATGGTGTAAACTAGTTAGAGGCAGATATAGTCAAGGCGGCATGAATGTTGGAGAAAATGGACTTACTCAGCCCTTACGATCACTTCAGCCTGTCCAGTGCCGGAATTGACGTCAGACACCTGCCCTGCAAACGCCTGGACACGCCTGCATTTTCCCTACCACTCCCAGAAAACGGTCAGTTGACACCCATGAACGCCCTCTTTCTGTCAATCTCCTTGCGATCGGCTTTGCGAATGGAATCGTCTCTAGAACCATTGCACAGCAACAATGCTGTTTGTACCCGTACGAAGTGCGTGGGCATTGTGGTGCATGCGCAGTAGTAACCTGATCTCTGCGCTGCGAAAATCGGCAGCGTGCGATCAACTCGGAATGAGGGCCTGCTTTTCCACAGGTAGGCAATTCACAACTGAACATAAATAGTTACCAGCAAGTCACAGGTTACAGAATAGTTCACAGCCATTCATAGCATACAAAGTACAAATTCCCCAGAGACCATTGATCCAAGACCCCTAACAGTAGCAACCCCCAGGCCTAAAACCTGGGCGACTTGTTCAGTTACCAGCAAGTCACAGGTTACAGAATAGTTCTCAGCAGTACTTAGCATACAAAGTGCAAATTCTCTAGAGACTATTGATCCAGGACCCCTAATAGTACCCACACCCCTGGCCTATCACCTGAGGGACTAGTTCACTGTCAGGATCCCGTCTCTTGTGTCTGAAACCATTATAACAGCAGGCTGACAGGTGTTTGTGTACTCAACCAGCACTAAAATATATTGATGCCCACAAGCAGATTTTCTTTTACGTCTTAGAGGATACTGGGGTCCATTTAGTACCATGGGGTATAGATGGGTCCACTAGGAGGCATGGACACTTTAACAATTTGATAGTGTGGGCTAGCTCCTCCCTCTATGCCCTCCTACCAGACTCAGTTTAGAAAATGTGCCCGCAGGAGCCGGTCACACTGAAAGAAGCTCCCGAAGAGTTTTCTCTCTTTATTTTCTATGTTTGTTATTTTCAGGCAGGGCTGGTTGGCACCAGCCTGCCTGCTTTGTGGGACTTAGAAGGGGAAATGGCGCAACCTCTTGAAGGGTTAATGGTCCCGTTCCCCACTGACAGGACACTGATCTCCTGAGGGAACTATTCGTAAGCCCCACCTCGGCGAGCGTACATTACCACAGCACGCCGCCACCCCTAGCAGAGCCAGAAGAATGAAGAGTGGTGAGTACTGAGCCAGCGTCCCAGTGAGCGGGGCACTGGCCATTATGGTGGCATGAGGGCACGGAGACGCACGGCTTCTAAACAGAGAGGAATACATCTCCAGACTGGCAACGTAGCCTTAAAACGATTTCTCTCCATTTTAAGCACCAGATTCCTCAGCCAGTATTAAAAAAAGCGGGAAGACCATGCGTCATTTAAGGGGCAGGGCTTCACTATGAGAGGATCCAGGACCTCACCAGCGCCATTTTCCCTCTGCAGTGGTCACAGACGCTAACAGGACAGGGATGTGCAGCTCCTCCGGTGTGATTCCAGATTATCTCAGCGGTACCAGGGAATCATTGCAGGGGGCACCGACTATTAGTGTACTAAGTCCCCTATCAGGGTACTGCGACCCGGCTAAGCTTTAAATGAGCGATAAGGGCGTGGTGGGGGCTGGCTCCAAACATCTCTGTGTCTCCCTGAAGGGCTCCTTGTGGGTTAATTGTGCTTAACCATTTCCTGTGTGTGTGCTGTCACATTGGCATTATGTCAGGCAAAGAGTGTGTTTCTTGTACGGCGAAGTGTTCCTCTGCACCAGGGAGTTCACTACTGGGTACTCTTAGGTTCAAAAGCTAGCGGAACTGAACCGGAGTGGGTTAATTCTCTCAAAGGAATGATTTCCACTCTTTCTACAAAGCTATCCCGCAATGAGAAAGAGACACAATACTTAAAACAAACTGTGGATGAGTTTATGAACAGAGACTCAGTCCTCCAAAAAGTGTCTCAGTCCCCTCCCATTTGTCCGCAAAAGCAATCTCTGGCCCATATCCTGCAATCTGACTCTGACGCTGATGGGTAAGACATGGAGGAGGGTGAGGTAGTCTTGGAGGGGGGGATGTGGCTCTGTCACAGGGAATAGAGGCTCTTATAGAGGCTATCAAGATGTTCTGCATATTCCTGATAAGGTGTCAGGGGAGAGTGAGGAATCTTATTTTAATGTAAAGAAGAAGAAGTCCTCAGTCACTTTTCCTGTGTCAAAGGAATTGAATACCCTGTTTGAAGAACCATGGGTTAATCCTGATAACAGGTTTCATATCCCTAAAAGATTGCTCTCATCTTTTCCTTTTCCTCTGGAGGACAGGAAAAAATGGTAAAATCCACCGATAGTGGACGCATCAGTCTCTAGGCTGTCACGTAAAGTTGTATTGCCTGTTCCTGGTGCAGCCTCCCTGAAAGACACGGCTTATTGTAAAATTGAGACTACACTCAAATCATTGTACACAGCTGCTGGGGTGGCCCAAAGACCCACTATTGCATGTGCGTGGATCACTAAAGCCATTGCAAAATGGTCAGGTAACCTAATTGAGGGATTATATTCCTTATCTAGGGGGGATGTTGTCTTACTCCTGCAGCATATACAGGACTCTGCGAACTATATAGTGGAAGCCATAAAGAAAATAGGCATGCTTAATGCACATACCACCACTATGGCATGCAGAGGCTTGTGGCTACACGAGTGGACTGCTGACGCAGATTCCTGGAAAGGCGTGGAAGGCCTACTATTCACAGGAGAGGCCTTGTTTGGAGATGAACTAGACAAATGGATATCCACAGCTACTGTGGGTAAGTCTATGTATCTTCCTTCTGCAGCCCCCCCAACTAAGAAGACTTATTCAGCTTCTAAGTTACAGTCCTTTCGGACGACCAAGTTCAAGGGCAAACCCAGAGGTGCTTCTACGTCCTCCAGTGGCACAAGAGGTAAACAACACAAACCAGCAACTGCAGGTGCTCAGGAACAGAGCTCAGGCTCTGCTTCCTCAAAGACTTCAGCATGACGGTGGACCGCACTGACTGGAAGGCTGTCAGGTGGGTACCCGACTACTATTCTTCAGTCAGATCTGGTCAAATTCGTGTGAGGGTCCCTGGGTCATAGATCTTATTTCCCAGGGCTATAGACTGGAGTTCCAAGAGCTCCCACCTCACAGATTCTTCAAATCAGGCTTGCCAGTTTCACAAGAGGCAAGTATGACTTTACAGCATGCCATCCAAAAACAGGTACAGACTCAGGTCATTGTTCAAGTTCCACCTCATCTACTAAACAAGGGTTACCTTTCCAACTTGTTTGTAGTACCGAAGCTGGACGGTCCAGTAAGACCGATTCTGAACCTCAAGTCTTTGAACCCGTAATTACGAGTGTTCAAAATTCAAGATGGAGTCTCTGAGAGCGGTAATCTCAGGCATGGAGGAGGGGGAATTCCTAGTGTCTCTGGATATCAAGGATGCGTACATTCATATTCCGATCTGGCCACCTCATCAGGCTTAGCTATGGTTTGCACTGCAGGACTGTCACTACCAGTTCCAGGCCCTGCCATTTGGTCTCTCCACGGCACCGAGGGTGTTCACCAAGGTGATGGCAGAGATGATGGTTCTACTCCACAAACAGGGAGTGAACATAATTCCGTACCTGGACGATCTCCTGATAAAAGCACCATCCAGGAAGAAGTTACTGGACAGCATTGCTCTCTCAACCAAATTTCTCCAGGGTCATGGGTGGATTTTGAACCTTCCGAAATCTCACCTAGAGTCAATACAGAGGCTCCCATTCCTGTGAAAGATACTGGACACAGAGTCACAAAAGGTGTTTCTTCCGTTGGAAAAGGCATTGGTAATCCACTCAATGGTTCAGGATGTCCTGAAGCCAACCCGGGTGTCGGTGCATCTGTGCATTCGCCTTCTGGGGAAAATGGTGGCATCTTACGAGGCATTTCAATATAGAAGGTTTCATGCAGACCCTTCCAGCACGATCTGTTGGACAAATGGTCTGGATCGCTTCTTCACATGCACCAGAGGATCGTCTGTCGCCAAAGGCCAGGATCTCCCTTCTGTGGTGGCTACAGTCTTCTCACCTTGTCACAGATGCAAGCCTCAGAGGTTGGGGAGCAGTCACTCACGGGGAGCAGTTTCAGGGAAGATGGTCAAGTCAGGAAGTCATCCTTCCAATCAACATTCTGGAACTCAGGGCCATATACAATGCCCTTCTGCAGGCCTCACATCTTCAAGATCGGGCAATTTGGGTCCAGTCGGACAATGTAACGGCAGTAATGTACATAAACCGACAGTGCAGAACGAAAAGCAGAGCAGCGATGTCAGAGGTGTCAAGAAGAACTGTCCTCTGTGCAGAAAGAAATGCTGCGGTGTTGTCAGCGGTCTTTATTCTGGGAGTAGACAACAGGGAAGCAGACTTCCTCAGCAGACACGACCTGCACCCGGGGGAGTGCGGCCTTCACCCGGAAGTGTTCAGGCGCTTGACAAGACAAAAGGGGATATTCACAGATCAACATGATGGCCTCTTGTCTAAACAAGAAGCTCAGCCGGTATTGTTCCAGGTTGAGAGACGCACAGGCGATGGCGATAGAGGCCCTGACAACTCCATGGGTCTATCATATGGTGTACGTGTTTCCTCCACTTCCTCAGATCCCAAGAATTCTAAAACAAATAAAAAGGGAAAAGGTTCAAGCAATACTCTTTGCTCCGGACTGGCCAAGAAGGGCCTGGTACGCGGACCTTCTGGAGATGCTCCTCGAAGATCCGTGGCCTCTACCTCTTTGCGAGGATCTTCTGCAACAGGGCCCGTTCGTCTTTCAGGACTTACTGTGGCTACGTTTCATGGCATGGAAGTTGAATGGCTGATTCTAGATCCCTAACAAGGTTATCCCGACTCGTCCATTTTCTTTCAGAAGCAATTGGCTTCTCTGCCTGAGGTCCAGACGTTTTTGAAAGGTGTTCTGCACATCCAACCTCCCTTTGTGCCTCCCACGGCACCTTGGAATCTCAATGTGGTGATGCAGTTCCTCCAATCGGACTGGTTTGAACCGTTACAGGAGGTTGACGTAAAGTACTATACCTTACGTGGAAGACCGTCACACTGTTGGCCTTGGCTTCAGCAAGACGTGTGTTGGAGCTGGGGGCTTTGTCTCACAAAAGTCCCTATGTCATTTTCCATGAGGACAGAGGTGAACTCAGAACTCGTCAGCAATTTCTTCCTAAAGTGGTGTCCACATTTCACATCAACCAACCTTTTGTGGTTTTGTTTGTCACCAACACCTCTGATACTTCAAAGTGTTTGGATGTTGCAAGGGCTTTGGAGGTATATGTGAAAAGAACAGCTCATCACAGATAGACTCGCTGTTTGTTCTTATGATCCCCAAAAAATTGGGTGTCCTGCTTCAAAGCAGACAATTGCACGCTGGATCAGGCTCACTATCCAGCGTGCTTATTCCAGGGCAAGTTTGCCATGTCCAAAATCTGTACAGGCCCACTTTACTAGGTCGTGGGTTCTTCCTGGGTGGCTGCCAGGGTTGTCTCAGCTTTACAGCTCTGCCGAGCAGCTACTTGGTCAGGTTCGAACACATTTGCTAAGTTCTACAAGTCCGATACTTTGGCCTCTGAGGACCTTCAGTTTGATCTCTCCCATAGTTCCGAGGAGAGGGAGGGCAGCGGTCCGGAGGCTGGTGAGCATTGTGGGTTTTTTTCTTGTAATGTGTGTGTGTGTGTGTGTGTGTGTGTGTGTGTGTGTGTGTGTGTAAGCGGCGCTACTAGGGGGCATATTTAATGGGGAATAACTACAGGGGGCATATCTAATGGGGCATAACTACAGGGGGAATATTTAATGGGGCATAACAACTGACGGGGCATATCTAATGGGCCAAAACAACTGACAGTGGGCATATCCAATGGGGCATATCAACTGACTGGGGGCAAATCTAATCAGGCATAACAAGTGACTGGGGGCATAACTACTCACTGAGGGCAGGCTAATTTTTAAGTTGATAATTTTTGTATGACCCCCGAAGGATTTTATAAATATCCAAATGGCCCTTGGTAGAAAAAAGGTTCCCCACCCCTGCTCTAGGACGTAAGAGAAAATAGGATTTTAATTACCTAATGGTAAATCCTTTTCTCATAGTCCGTAGAGGATACTGAGCGCCCACCCAGTGCTTCGTTTTTCCTGCACTGTTACTTGGTTAAGTAATGTTGGTTCAGCCCTTGCTGTTCCTGTTTCAAGTTTGGTTAGCTTGGCTTTCTTCTAGTTGTGTGTGCTGGTTCAGAATCTCACCACTATCCTTAACTATCCTTCTCTCCAAAGTATGTCCGTCCCCTCGGGCAGTTTGCTGGACTGAGTCTGGCAGGAGGGGCATAGAGGGAGGAGCCAGCCCACACTATCAAATTCTTAAAGTGGCCATGGCTCCTAGTGGACCCGTCTATACCCCATGGTACTAAATGGACACCAGTATCCTCTACGGACTACAAGAAAAGGATTTACCGGTAGGTAATAAAAATCCTATTTTTCCACTGGACCCACCAGGTCCATACTAATTTGTTTGAAAGGCACAAAAATAAAAGGTAAGGGTACCAGAGGTGCTCTAAACTTTGGCCGGAGTGCTGTCTTCCGGCACACTGGGCATTCTTGGCAATACTTTTTCACTGTGGCATAAATGCCTGGCCAAAAGAACCTTAATTGAATTAATTGCAGAGTTTTCTACTCTCACAAATGTCCACCTCACAAATGCGTATGAGCTGCCCTCAGGAACAACTGCTCATGTTCTCTGGGAACTAACAACTGTTCAACCTTTTTTCCCCTGTAAATAAGCAACCTGGTATAGTAAATAATTTTTCAACATAAAATATGATGTGCCTACAGGTGGCACAGCAGTTTTTATTTTACCATTTACCATCACCACATTCTCGAATGCACTTAAAAGGCTTCCCTCACTCTGTTAGTCGCAAGCAAAGTCCTGTAAGGAAACATTTTTGCTGACAGACAACCAGTCTCTGAACCACTTTCTTCTTGCTGTTCACCGGCCGAGGAGGTTTTTTTTTTTTTATGGTTACAGCACTCTGGCTCATCATGGTTCCCGTTTCATCGCCCACTGGATCTTTCACTCTTGTGCCAAGTGATCACTTCTTGTAATAGCGGACAATAATCAGAGAATAGGGGGACCTAGGAGTTACCACAGCTACTATCTTAAGTGGTTGTCCTTTTAACAGCATCCACATGTGTACACAACAGTTTTCCACCACATCTCCATGTATCCACAGCACCTTGACCGAGGATAAATCTTTGTCAACAACTTTTGGAACCAGGTTAGCCACAATAATAAATAGTTCACTACCTAACTCCACCAAAGCCCAGACCTCCTGGCATTCTATCTGGGTTTTTACCCGGAACAGAGTTGTTTTGGCTGGGTAAATATTCCCTGCAAAGATGTTAACAACAGGGCGAGCTGTTTTACCCACATTGCAGTCCATTGGCTCTTCCCAGTCTGGGCAGTCCCAGTGTACATGACCAGGTTTGCTGCAGTTAAAGCATACAGTCATGGACAAGTTGCCTTTTTTAACAAGTGGACCATGAATCCAGGGCTTTGGAACTGGTCTTAACCCTTGCTTATTTTTATTCATTTTCCCAAGGGTTAGATACCATTCAACCACAACTGCTAACTTCTCAAATGTTTGGGGGTCAGCCTGAAGAGCCTACTGGTGTATAGCAGGATCTAACACCCACATTGCATGGTCTAATGCAACAACCTCCACTAGGGCCCTCATTCCGAGTTGATCGCTCGCTAGCTGCTTTTAGCAGCAGTGCAAACGCTAAGCCGCCGCCCTCTCTGAGTGTATATAAGCTTAGCAGAAGTGCAGAATAGTGCTGAAATTTTTTCATGCAGTTTCAGAGTGGCTGCAGACCTACTCCTTCATTGCGATCACTTCAATCTGTTTAGTTCCTGCTTTGACATCACAAACGCGCCCTGCGTTCTGCCAGCCACTCCCCCGTTTCCCCAGGCATGCCTGCGTTTTATCCTGACACGCCTGCGTTTTTTTAGCACACTCCTGGAAAACGGTCAGTTACTACCCAGAAACACCCACTTCCTGTCAATCACTCACCGATCAACAGAGCGACAGAAAAGAGTCGCTAGACCTTGTGTAAAACGACATACTTTTGTGTGAAAGTAGATTGCGCTTGCGCACTGCGGCCCGTATGCATGCGCAGTTTTGCTGTTATTTTACCTGACCGCTGCGCTGCGAAAATCGGCAGCGAGCGATCAACTCGGAATGAACCCCTATGTGCGGTGGGTTTTTTTTTGTCCGGCTGTAACTAAGCTCTGCTTAATCTGGCTTGTTCCACCAGTTAGACCTTCGGATCCAACTGGTGGATCTAACTCCTCGCCAACTCCTCATCAATTGCTCCACCAACTCCTCATGCAGTGCTGGATATAGGTTTGCTAACCCTGTTTTTGGTTTTCTGGCTGGCAGCCATGTCAGCAAACCTGTTCAAAACCTCCTACATTTTACACAGTGATTCAGCTTTATGAACAGACTTAGTAGGCTTTACCAAATCTTTCTAGCAAGCCAGTTTAAACAGCCCAGTGTAAAATACCAGCTATCTTTGTGTGTGCTTCACGTCTACTAGCCACACTGCCATAAGTAAACACGCTATACAATGTTACTTGGTCTCTTATGCACATATACCATCATGAACTGACGTTTAATGACTGGCCTGCTCGGCTCACTTACCCAGCTATGGTCAGTGTGGCTCAGTCTCACCAAGTCGCAGTACAGTGGTTAGTGCCCTGCAACATGTTTTGCTGCCGCTGTGGATAGATCCAGTCACCTTCCAGTACTCTTTGCCACGGAACAACATCCAGCAAAATGTTTTCGTATTCGGGTGCGGCCAGGAGCCCGTCTTTTGTGTCTGAAACCATTTTAACAGCAGGATGACAGGTGTCTGTAAGCATACTCGCTGTTGCTCAGACTTGATCAAACTGAATACCTTGACTGTATGCCACACCCTACTGTTTCACATACATGTCAGGCATGTTTATGCTGTCCCTGTGACAATATATACAGTAGAGAATAATAAAATGTTTATGAAGTTTAAAATGTCTGAATATCCTGGTATGCAAATAGTTAATTTCTGAGTGTATTTATTCAAATCTTTTTTTGACCATTGCTTTTTTTATGAATCCTGTTTTAAACAATCAAAAGGTACAAAGGTTTTGGTTTCCTTGGTCTATAGTGTCTGCTTTATTTATTACATAATGTTCTTCTAACCAAGATACCTATTCACTCCATACTTGTCAAACAAGTATTGGGACTGCCAGAGTTTAAGGTATTTTCACAGAAATGAAATAGCAGTAACAGCCCACTATCCAATCCACACCAAGGTCTGAATGTGGCTAATTACTTTTTATACTTTGTAGCTTAGACTGGTGCTCACCATAAATGTAATCCTTTCTAAGCTATACCCCTTTCACACCACACAAATAACCTGGTATTGACCCTATATATTGCCGGGTCAACGCAGGTTGCTGTGTGGTGTGCAAGGGTCAGTCCCGAATTCCTGGGTCGCCTGACCCGGTAATTCAACCCGGGAATAAAGAAGGATTATACCTGGGCTATTACTGGGTCAGGTGAAGTGTGAATAAGTTTCCTGGGTCGATGTGACCCGGTATTCGTTCACAGCATAGGGAGACACGGCGCAGAGATGATTTCATCTCCTAGCGCCACCCACACCCCTGCCCCCGATGATGCAGCGGTTCCCACCCTTGATGGCAACCCGACCTTGTAATTCCCGGGTGCGACCAGGCATTAGTGATCTAAAAGTGGTACTACAGTATTCTGGATTTATGTTGTCCATACTTACAGTTGCCCCATTTCACTTCATCCCTCCTCTTTAAAGCATTGTCTGTTTCATACTTTTTCTATCACATACTGTATGTTAAGGTTTTTCTCGGTCTCATTAATATAATAAATCCAGTGAAGCCCACATTTCATATGTTACATTTCCTTACCTATATATATATATATATATATATATATATATATATATAACCAGAAAAAAGAGGCGGCACTCCCAGCGTTTTTAAAGACCCCCCGAAACGTCGTTCTTGACTAAAGATTTTTTTGCACTTTAAAAACGCTGGGAGTGCCGCCTCTTTTTTCTGGTTATATTGGGATTCATTGTCTCATGGAGGGCACCCCAGCAAGTTATTTATAGGTGTCGCTGTCCCTTTGAGTGCCGGGTTGTATTGGTATATATATATATATATATATATATATATTAGTGATGTGCACCGGAAATTTTTCGGTTTTTGTGTTTTGGTTTGGATTCGGTTCCGCGGCCATGTTTTGGATTCGGACGCGTTTTGGCAAAACCTCCCTGAAATTTTTTTGTCGGATTCGGGTGTGTTTTGGATTCGGGTGTTTTTTTAGAAAAAACCCTCAAAAACAGCTTAAATCATAGAATTTGGTGGTCATTTTGACCCCATAGTATTATTAACCTCAATAACCATAATTTCCACTCATTTTCAGTCTATTCTGAACACCTCACACCTCACAATATTATTTTTAGTCCTAAAATTTGCACAGAGGTTGCTGGATGGCTAAGCTAAGCGACACAAGTGGCCGACACAAACACCTGGCCCATCTAGGAGTGGCACTGCAGTGTCAGACAGGATGGCACTTCAAAAAAATTGTCCCCAAACAGCACATGATGCAAAGAAAAAAAGAGGCGCACCAAGGTCGCTGTGTGACTAAGCTAAGCGACACAAGTGGCCGACACAAACACCTGGCCCATCTAGGAGTGGCACTGCAGTGTCAGGCAGGATGGCACTTCAAAAAAATTGTCCCCAAACAGCACATGATGAAAAGAAAAAAAGAGGCGCACCAAGGTCGCTGTGTGACTAAGCTAAGCGACACAAGTGGCCGACACAAACACCTGGCCCATCTAGGAGTGGCACTGCAGTGTCAGACAGGATGGCACTTCAAAAAAATTGTCCCCAAACAGCACATGATGCAAAGAAAAAAAGAGGCGCACCAAGGTCGCTGTGTGACTAAGCTAAGCGACACAAGTGGCCGACACAAACACCTGGCCCATCTAGGAGTGGCACTGCAGTGTCAGGCAGGATGGCACTTCAAAAAAATTGTCCCCAAACAGCACATGATGCAAAGAAAAAAAGAGGCGCACCAAGGTCGCTGTGTGACTAAGCTAAGCGACACAAGTGGCCGACACAAACACCTGGCCCATCTAGGAGTGGCACTGCAGTGTCAGGCAGGATGGCACTTCAAAAAAATTGTCCCCAAACAGCACATGATGAAAAGAAAAAAAGAGGCGCACCAAGGTCGCTGTGTGACTAAGCTAAGCGACACAAGTGGCCGACACAAACACCTGGCCCATCTAGGAGTGGCACTGCAGTGTCAGACAGGATGGCACTTCAAAAAAATTGTCCCCAAACAGCACATGATGCAAAGAAAAAAAGAGGCGCACCAAGGTCGCTGTGTGACTAAGCTAAGCGACACAAGTGGCCGACACAAACACCTTGCCCATCTAGGAGTGGCACTGCAGTGTCAGGCAGGATGGCACTTCAAAAAAATTGTCCCCAAACAGCACATGATGCAAAGAAAAAAAGAGGTGCACCAAGGTCGCTGTGTGACTAAGCTAAGTGACCCAAGTGGCTGACACAAACACCTGGCCCATCTAGGAGTGGAACTGCAGTTTTCTAACGAGAGGATGAGTGCTTCCATCCTCATGTGAATCTGAACCACAAGCCATGAACATAGGCCAGGGCCTCAGCCGTTCCTTGCCACTCCGTGTCGTAAATGGCATATTTGCAAGTTTCTGCTTCTCATCAGACGCTTTCAATTTTGATTTTTGGGTCATATTACTGAACTTTTGTTTTTTGTATTTTACATGCTCTCTACTATGACATTGGGCATCGGCCTTGGCAGACAACGTTGATGGCATTTCATCGTCTCGGCCATGACTAGTGGCAGCAGCTTCAGCACGAGGTGGAAGTGGATCTTGATCTTTCCCTATTTTAACCTCCACATTTTTGTTCTCCATTTTTTAATGTGTGGAATTATATGCCAGTATCAATCGCAATGGCCTACTACTATATATACTGCGCACAACTGAAATGCACCACAGGTATGGATGGATAGTATACTTGACGACACAGAGGTAGGTAGAGCAGTGGCCTTCCGTACCGTACTGCTATATATACTGGTGGTCACTGTCAGCAAAACTCTGCACTGTACTCCTCCTATATAATACAGCTGCTCCCCTGTCCCCACAATTAAGCAGTGTGAGCACAGATATATGCAGCACACTGAGCACAAATATGGAGTGTTTTTCAGGCAGACAACGTATACTGGTGGTCACTGTCAGCAAAACTCTGCACTGTACTCCTCCTATATAATACAGCTGCTCCCCAGTCCCCACAATTAAGCAGTGTGAGCACAGATATATGCAGCACACTGAGCACAGATATGGAGTGTTTTTCAGGCAGACAACGTATACTGGTGGTCACTGTCAGCAAAACTCTGCACTGCACTCCTCCTATATAATACAGCTGCTCCCCAGTCCCCACAATTCAGCAGTGTGAGCACAGATATATGCAGCACACTGAGCACAGATATGGAGTGTTTTTCAGGCAGACAACGTATACTGGTGGTCACTGTCAGCAAAACTCTGCACTGTACTCCTCCTATATGATACAGCTGCTCCCCAGTCCCCACAATTAACCAGTGTGAGCACAGATATATGCAGCACACTGAGCACAGATATGGAGTGTTTTTCAGGCAGACAATGTATACTGGTGGTCACTGGTCAGCAAAACTCTGCACTGTACTCCTCTTACATAATATACTGGTGGTCCCCAGTGCACTCATTAAAGCAGTGTGAGCACAGATATATGCAGCACACTGAGCACAGATATGGAGTGTTTTTCAGGCAGACAACGTATACTGGTGGTCACTGTCAGCAAAACTCTGCACTGTACTCCTCCTATATAATACAGCTGCTCCCCAGTCCCCACAATTAAGCAGTGTGAGCACAGATATATGCAGCACACTGAGCACAAATATGGAGTGTTTTTCAGGCAGACAACGTATACTGGTGGTCACTGTCAGCAAAACTCTGCACTGTACTCCTCCTAGATAATACAGCTGCTCCCCAGTCCCCACAATTAAGCAGTGTGAGCACAGATATATGCAGCACACTGAGCACAGATATGGAGTGTTTTTCAGGCAGAGAACGTATAATACTGGTGGTCAGTGGTCAGCAAAACTCTGCACTGTACTCCTCCTATATAATACAGCTGCTCCCCAGTCCCCACAATTAAGCAGTGTGAGCACAAATATTTTTGCATCAAGAATTCAAGATTAATAAACGGAGAGGACGCCAGCCACCTCCTCTCCCTAACATTTCCAATGCACGAGTGAAAATGGCGGCGACGCGCGGCTGCTTATATAGAATCCGAATCTCGCGAGAATCCGACAGCGGGATGATGACGTTCGGGCGCTCTCGGGTTAACCGAGCCATACAGGAGAATCCGAGTATGCCTCGGACCCGTGTAAAATGGGTGAAGTTCGGGGGGGGGGTTCGGTTTCCAAGGAACCGAACCCGCTCATCACTTATATATATATATATATATATATATACACTGCTCAAAAAAATAAAGGGAACACTAAAATAACACATCCTAGATCTGAATGAATGAAATATTTTTATTAAATACTTTGTTCTTTACATAGTTGAATGTGCTGACAACAAAATCACACAAAAATTATCAATGGAAATCAAATTTATTAACCCATGAAGGTCTGGATTTGGAGTACCACTCAAAATTAAAGTGGAAAAACACACTACAGGCTGATCCAACTTTGATGTAATGTCCTTAAAACAAGTCAAAATGAGGCTCAGTAGTGTGTGTGGCCTCCACGTGCCTGAATGACCTCCATAAAACCCACACAAGTGGCTCAGGTAGTGCAGCTCATCCAGGATGGCACATCAATGCGAGCTGTGGCAAGAAGGTTTGCTGTGTCTTTCAGCGTAGTGTCCAGAGCATGGAGGCGCTACCAGGAGAGAGGCCAGTACATCAGGAGACGTGGAGGAGGCCGTAGGAGGGCAACAACCCAGCAGCAGGACCGCTACCTCCGCCTTTGTGCAAGGAGGATCAGGAGGAGCACTACCAGAGCCCTGCAAAATGACCTACAGAAAGCCACAAATGTGCATGTGTCTACTCAAACGATAAGAAACAGACTCCATGAGGGTGGTATGAGGGCCCGACGTCCACAGGTGGGGGTTGTGCTTACAGCCCAACACCGTGCAGGACGTTTGGCATTTGCCAGAGAACACCAAGATTGGCAAATTCGCCACTGGCGCCCTGTGCTCTTCACAGATGAAAGCAGGTTCTCACTGAGTACATGTGACAGACGTGACAGAGTCTGGAGACGCCAAGGAGAACGTTCTGCTGGCTGCAACATCCTCCAGCATGACCGGTTTGGCAGTGGGTCAGTAATGGTGTGTGGTGGCATTTCTTTGGGGGGCCGCACAGCCCTCCATGTGCTCGCCAGAGGTAGCCTGACTGCCATTAGGTACCTAGATGAGATCCTCAGACCCCTTATGAGACCATATGCTGGTGCGGTTGGCCCTGGGTTCCTCCTAATGCAAGACACTGCTAGACCTCATGTGGCTGGAGTGTGTCAGCAGTTCCTGCAAGATGAAGGCATTGATGCTATGGACTGGCCCGCCCATTCCCCAGACCTGAATCCAATTGAGCACATCTGGGACATCATGTCTCGCTCCATCCACCAACGCCACGTTGCACCACAGACTGTCCAGGAGTTGGCGGATGCTTTAGTCCAGGTCTGGGAGGAGATCCCTCAGGAGACCATCCGCCACCTCATCAGGAGAATGCCCAGGTGTTGTAGGGAGGTCATACAGGCACGTGGAGGCCACACACACTACTGAGCCTCATTTTGACTTGTTTTAAGGACATTACATCAAAGTTGGATCAGCCTGTAGTGTGTTTTTACACTTTAATTTTGAGGGTGACTCCAAATCCAGACCTCCATGGGTTAATAAATTTGATTTCCATTGATAATTTTTGTGTGATTTTGTTGTCAGCACATTCAACTATGTAAAGAACAAAGTATTTAACAAGAATATTTCATTCATTCAGATCTAGGATGTGTTATTTTAGTGTTCCCTTTATTTTTTTGAGCAGTGTATATATATATATATATATATATGCGAAAGCGCTCACTCTCTCTCTCACTCATCACTAATTCTCTTACTTCACGATATGTTAGGAAGCTGAAATTTAGCATAGCTATTCTTCAGGTGGGAAATAGGAAAACCACATAATTAGAATTATTATAAGCCTCACCTAAGGGGATGAAAAGGGGGTTGACATAATGACATCATTACCAATGCGTGGCTTGTGTTGAGCGATAATGCCAAAATGCACAAGTACGGCAGTACGGATGGTGTAATGGTTAGCATTACTGCCTCACAGCACTGAGGTCATGGGTTCGATTCCCACCATGGCTCTAACTGTGTGGAGTTTGTATATTCTCCCCGTACTTGCGTGGGTTTCCTCCGGGTACTCTGGTTTCCTCCCACAATCCAAAAATATACTGGTAGGTTAATTGGCTCCCTACAAAATTAACCCTAGAGTGAATGTGTGTGTACATGTGGTAGGGAATATAGATTGTAAGCTCCACTGGGTCAGGGACTGATGTGAATGGCCAAGTATTCTCTGTAAAGCGCTGCAGAATATGTGTGCGCTATATAATTAACTGGTAATAATAAATAAATAATTTAATATACTACAAAAATGGTTCTGTCACTTTTTACTGTACCTGCTACAGGTGCTACTCGGGTAATGCCAAGAACCATGGAATAATATTTACTTACATTAAGACGTCTCAAACTAACATCTTTGCCGTGAAAATCTGAAATTCCTGTGCGAAGAACGGGTAGAACTACTAGTTGTCAATAAATGGATAGCCTTAACTACATCCTCCATGCATGATAGGTCTCGCCAAGAAGTCTCTCATATCAGGCGTCAGTTGTGGGTAGGGCAGATTTGGCCACACATTACCCTCTACAGGTGGTATCAGAGAAGGGAACAGAGATGGGTTCTGAAGCCGAGTACTAGTTGGAGTAAAAACCTTTCATAATCGCAGAAATCTGTTCGAAGAAGAACAGAAGAAGAAGAAGTGTTCTATCAGAATTTCTTAAAGGGTAAACCAGAATAGGGGGTCTAGTGCCTTTTAACATGTTTGTGAGGAGCTTACCCATTTTATTAACAAACTTGTGGTAATGGTAATTTACTGAATACAAATATATTTCTCCCATTTTTGATAAGAGCTCATGAAACCTTTACAGTTTGATATCTCAGTTTAGCAGTCTGGGTGGGGGACCTCTGAAATTCTGCACAGGCTTCTGATAAAGAGGATTGCAACTTAATGCAGGATTTAGAGTGAATCTTATTTAAGGAGGACACATAAGATACAATAGCTCCCCTCTAAACAGATTTGGCTGTTTGCCAAAACAAAGCCGGGTCTGACGAAGCGTATGACTAAATAAGAATACAACAAAATAGAACCAAGGCGCTGTCAGTCAAGCATGTGACTAGTTGTTGGTTCTTTATTCCTCCCAGCAGCATTTAAACTCAGCAGAATGTGTCAAATGTGTTGGAAATTGCCACAGAAATTGAGATTGGCCCACTCCAAAACCTAGCTGAACTGTACTTTCAAGGCCACAGCCAATTGCAGATAACAATGGGTTAGAACATTAAAGGAGAGCGTAATGACATTAGAATAAACCAAGTTATGTCAACCTGCTTAAAGTCTCATGTCGGCTCTGAAGACCCATCTTTTTTTTGGTCTGTCTATGGCAATCACTGTACCGCCTCATGCAGTTTCTGGTGCTCCGGCGGTTTCCAGATACTGCAGTGACTTGACTCGCGATGGTGTCCCGGAGATTACTCTTCGTCTTTGCTGCTGTTGTCTGTGCCTTTGGTCCATACAGAACGTCGTAGGACCTGTCAACGCCATCCACTAGGGCACAGTTTGCCGCCTCGGTGTACCTGGGTCCACGCAGAATCTTCCGTCCTGTTTCTTCTCCAGAGGCTTCCTCCTCCGACTGATCCTCTGGCTGGCTTCTTGCCTTTAAGGGAAATAAAAGATGCAATATAATGATCTGTAGGTGTCCCTGAGAGTGTGTCAGTGTCCCTGGCAGTGTGCAAAGATACCTGTAGGTGTGCCTGGCAGTGTGCAAACTAGCCCATGGGTGTACAGTTGGGGGTGTGGTCTGCGCTCCCTCCAATAGAACTTTATATATGTATATGGAAGTACTACCTGTGCAGCCTAGGTTACCGCGAGGAAATCTTTGCAGGTATTCCTCAGTTTGGAAATAGCAATGATAAAGAAAGAAGGAACCTCTGGCGCTACGTGGTAGTAAAAGAATATCAGTTACAATCTTGTGTGTAATTTAATAAAATTGACTTTGAACAACATAAATGAAAGTTACCCTAAAAATTGGTCCTTAACAAATGTATTCGGGGTTTGTAGAGGACCCCACGTTATCCCTTCAGAGATACAGGTGACCGTAGAGGGGGCCACAAATCCCAATGTCTAGTAACGCACAAATTAATAATGACTGAAGATGCCTTGGTGTAACCCGGTGTAAACCATGGCTTATAGATCTTTATTTAACACTGTAAATGTATTGCCAATATGTGTGGTATAGTTATATGCGTTAAACAATGGAGTATGAGACTTCAGAGAGGCATAAGGTGAGGAGAGGTGTGCCTCCTGGATATGTGTCATGCGCAGGGACAATGACAGTTGGGGAGCCGCGAGTCCTGGCAGGAGACAGTTGGGGTCAGTTGGAGAGCTTGAGGCGGGTGACAGAGAAAAGAAAGGAGACAGTCGGTCGCAGGGAAAGGAAGTGGATAGCCTCAGACACGGAGCGGTGTGGACCCCGGTGACTGGAGAGCTGGGGGGAGCAGAGCTGAGCAAATCCGGAGCTGTCTGATCAGCAGGAGGAGAAGACACAGTCGATCCACAAAGTGCTGCGGTGGTGATTGATCCCCGGTGCGGTGTTTGCTGTACCCAGGCAGAGCAGAAGCATCACGAAGGGGGCCACCCAGAGGAGGTGACCGCAGCCAGGAGTGACAGCGAGAGGCACAGCCGGAACACATTGTGAGGTACTTAGTAGTGAACTCCCACAGCAGCACTACGGAGAAGTATGACTGTTACTCACCCCATCATCCCTCTGTAAATGCCCCATTCCACAGCCGCCCAGGCATCCATTATAAAGTGTGACACTTAGTGCCTGTAGCAATACAGAAAGGCATTTACCAGTTTATAGGGCTTAGACAGTACCCTGATTGTGTAGCTGCCCAGAACTGAGTTTAACCACCCAGGCCGTGGAAACTGCAGCACTCCAGGTTGTGTGAGTGGATACTGAACCAACCAGTCTGTCAGGATAAGGAGACAGCATTTCTAGTCCATTTGCCAGCTATCCACCTGTAATATGGCATGTGACCAATAGTGCTGATATCTCACCCCTTTTGGAAGGGTTCATCGTATGAGTAACTCATTATGGCCACAATTGACTCATAAAGGCGAGAAATCAGGTGTTATATATGGTCATTCAGCCCAAAGCATATTATCTGTGAAGGAACCCCTGATGCATCCTTATTCGGACCTCGAAAGCTAATTCATATGGAAATACAAATAGCCCCTAGAATAGGAGGTTTTCCTTGCTCGGAGTCCTTTATCCTCGCTTTTGGCTGACTACACTGGGCCCCAACTGTGCACCAACGCAATAGTCAGGTATACCTGCAGGGAACTACATAGCGATCACCCGCTCCCAATGTGCTTACAACTATTAATCAAGTGATCCCAATAGATTGAGGTACCTAGGTGAATGTGAATACTGAACATACACTAAGTTCACCTTCTCAAGTTTTTTACCGGTTCTAAATTTTTTGTCATGCATGCAAGGGTAAATTGTATACTACACTAAAGTCTTTAATATAAGTACGTATCCGAGTTACATATGGTATATGCAAATGTTTGTAGCAAGTCAGTACAAGTACCATATCCGACAGGGATTGTGTATGATGCTCATTATTGTTCAATAAATACTTACCGTTTATGGGATTGAGGTTGATGGCATTTGAATGGTCCGAGTCTGAAAGAAAAAGAAGACAGAAGGCATAAGGTAATAAATACACAAGTCAGAAAAGCACCCATAGAATATCTGTATACCTACCTTTACTGGCTTTCCCAAGCAAGCCAATCCTATATATATATATATATATATATATATATATATATAATGCTTGGGTGGAGGCAGGCCTTGTTAATTCTATAGTAACCCGAGTTGGCCAAGTCACAGTGAGTAAGGAGGGGTTACATTGGTATAGACACAGTGTTAATACACCCTGTTTGAAAATGACATGGAAAGGGTTCCGGTATGAAAGATAGATAGTGTCTAGTTAGACAGTCAATAGATAGACACCATATGTTAGATGGACATTAGGTCGACAGTGTCTAGTTAGACAGTCAATAGATAGACACCATATATTAGACAGACATTAGGTCGACAGGGTCAAAAGGTCTACATGGTCAAAAGGTCGACATGGAAAAGGTCGACAGGTCAAAAGGACGACAGGGTCAAAAGGTCGACATGAAAATGGTCGACATAAAAAAGGTAGACACCATGTTTTTTGCATTTTTGTCGTTTGTGTGGATAGTTTTGTCATCTGGGACCCCCAATTGTAGAAAGGCATACCCTCGCGGGGCTCGCTTCGCTCGCCACACTTCGGGCACGGTGGCTCGCTGCGCTCACCACAAAGTTTATAACCAACTCTATGCCGACATGGATAGAGAAAGTATGTAATAATCAAAAAACATGCTACATTACAAAAAAAACATTTGTCTATCTTTTTTTTCATGTCGGCCTTTTGACCTGTCGACCTTTTGACCTGTCGACCTTTTCCATGTCGACCTTTTGACCATGTAGACCTTTTGACCCTGTCGACCTAATGTCTGTCTAATATATGGTGTCTATCTATTGACTGTCTAACTAGACACTGTCTATCTATCAAACGGATAGGCTATGTGATTAGTGGACAAAATCTTTATCCAGCGTCTGTTAAAAGGCAGTGTCCGTTTAAATTGGTTTCACTTACATATCTTCGTCCCCTACGGGACTGGTGATCTTTCTCCTTGGGCGATAGTGAGTTTAAACGTCTCTCCCCCGGAGTGTTTGCTGCAGGCGCCTGCAGAGCTGGTCCTCATGGAACTTGCGGCCGGCGTCTCCGACCCGGAGATCCTGATCCCCTGGAAGATGCCAAAAAGCCATTAAAGACACCCCAAGATGTCATGCTGCTGGGACCCCAGTGCTCAAGCATCACCAAACACACATTAGCACATAAAAAAAACATGAAAAATCACACCCAAACTGGAAAACAAAAAAGTAAAGGGGCCAGCAGCATGACATGTTGGGGTGCAGCAGTGCTGAAGCTAGAGATGAGCGGGTTCGGTTTCTCTGAATCCGAACCCGCCAGAACTTCATGTTTTTTTTCACGGGTCCGAGCGACTCGGATCTTCCCGCCTTGCTCGGTTAACCCGAGCGCGCCCGAACGTCATCATGACGCTGTCGGATTCTCGCGAGGCTCGGATTCTATCGCGAGACTCGGATTCTATATAAGGAGCCGCGCGTCGCCGCCATTTTCACACGTGCATTGAGATTGATAGGGAGAGGACGTGGCTGGCGTCCTCTCCGTTTAGAATAGATTAGAGAGACACTTGATTTACTAATTTTGGGGAGCATTAGGAGTACTCAGTACAGTGCAGAGTTTTGCTGATAGTGACCACCAGTTTTATTTATAATCCGTTCTCTGCCTGAAAAAAGCGATACACAGCACACAGTGACTCAGTCACATACCATATCTGTGTGCACTGCTCAGGCTCAGGCCAGTGTGCTGCATCATCTATTATCTATATATAATATTATATATATCTGTCTGACTGCTCAGCTCACACAGCTTATAATTGTGGGGGAGACTGGGGAGCACTACTGCAGTGCCAGTTATAGGTTATAGCAGGAGCCAGGAGTACATAATATATTATATAGTGAGTGACCACCAGACACACAGTGCAGTTTATTTAATATATCCGTTCTCTGCCTGAAAAAAGCGATACACACAGTGACTCAGTCAGTCACATACCATATCTGTGTGCACTGCTCAGGCTCAGGCCAGTGTGCTGCATCATCTATATATATTATATATCTGTCTGACTGCTCAGCTCACACAGCTTATAATTGTGGGGGAGACTGGGGAGCACTACTGCAGTGCCAGTTATAGGTTATAGCAGGAGCCAGGAGTACATAATATTATATTAAAATTAAACAGTGCACACTTTTGCTGCAGGAGTGCCACTGCCAGTGTGACTAGTGACCAGTGACCTGACCACCAGTATATATAATATTAGTAGTATACTATCTCTTTATCAACCAGTCTATATTAGCAGCAGACACAGTACAGTGCGGTAGTTCACGGCTGTGGCTACCTCTGTGTCGGCACTCGGCAGCCCGTCCATAATTGTATATACCACCTAACCGTGGTTTTTTTTTCTTTCTTTATACATACATACTAGTTACGAGTATACTATCTCTTTATCAACCAGTCTATATTAGCAGCAGACACAGTACAGTGCGGTAGTTCACGGCTGTGGCTACCTCTGTGTCGGCACTCGGCAGCCCGTCCATAATTGTATATACCACCTAACCGTGGTTTTTTTTTCTTTCTTTATACATACATACTAGTTACGAGTATACTATCTCTTTATCAACCAGTCTATATATTAGCAGCAGACACAGTACAGTGCGGTAGTTCACGGCTGTGGCTACCTCTGTGTCGGCACTCGGCAGCCCGTCCATAATTGTATATACCACCTAACCGTGGTTTTTTTTTCTTTCTTTATACATACATACTAGTTACGAGTATACTATCTCTTTATCAACCAGTCTATATTAGCAGCAGACACAGTACAGTGCGGTAGTTCACGGCTGTGGCTACCTCTGTGTCGGCACTCGGCAGCCCGTCCATAATTGTATATACCACCTAACCGTGGTTTTTTTTCCTTTCTTTATACATACATACTAGTTACGAGTATACTATCTCTTTATCAACCAGTCTATATATTAGCAGCAGACACAGTACAGTGCGGTAGTTCACGGCTGTGGCTACCTCTGTGTCGGCACTCGGCAGCCCGTCCATAATTGTATATACCACCTAACCGTGGTTTTTTTTTTTCTTTCTTTATACATACATACTAGTTACGAGTATACTATCTCTTTATCAACCAGTCTATATATTAGCAGCAGACACAGTACAGTGCGGTAGTTCACGGCTGTGGCTACCTCTGTGTCGGCACTCGGCAGCCCGTCCATAATTGTATATACCACCTAACCGTGGTTTTTTTTTCTTTCTTTATACATACATACTAGTTACGAGTATACTATCTCTTTATCAACCAGTCTATATATTAGCAGCAGACACAGTACAGTGCGGTAGTTCACGGCTGTGGCTACCTCTGTGTCGGCACTCGGCAGCCCGTCCATAATTGTATACTAGTATCCAATCCATCCATCTCCATTGTTTACCTGAGGTGCCTTTTAGTTGTGCCTATTAAAATATGGAGAACAAAAATGTTGAGGTTCCAAAATTAGGGAAAGATCAAGATCCACTTCCACCTCGTGCTGAAGCTGCTGCCACTAGTCATGGCCGAGACGATGAAATGCCAGCAACGTCGTCTGCCAAGGCCGATGCCCAATGTCATAGTACAGAGCATGTCAAATCCAAAACACCAAATATCAGTAAAAAAAGGACTCCAAAACCTAAAATAAAATTGTCGGAGGAGAAGCGTAAACTTGCCAATATGCCATTTACCACACGGAGTGGCAAGGAACGGCTGAGGCCCTGGCCTATGTTCATGGCTAGTGGTTCAGCTTCACATGAGGATGGAAGCACTCAGCCTCTCGCTAGAAAAATGAAAAGACTCAAGCTGGCAAAAGCAGCACAGCAAAGAACTGTGCATTCTTCGAAATCCCAAATCCACAAGGAGAGTCCAATTGTGTCGGTTGCGATGCCTGACCTTCCCAACACTGGACGTGAAGAGCATGCGCCTTCCACCATTTGCACGCCCCCTGCAAGTGCTGGAAGGAGCACCCGCAGTCCAGTTCCTGATAGTCAGATTGAAGATGTCAGTGTTGAAGTACACCAGGATGAGGAGGATATGGGTGTTGCTGGCGCTGGGGAGGAAATTGACCAGGAGGATTCTGATGGTGAGGTGGTTTGTTTAAGTCAGGCACCCGGGGAGACACCTGTTGTCCGTGGGAGGAATATGGCCGTTGACATGCCAGGTGAAAATACCAAAAAAATCAGCTCTTCGGTGTGGAGGTATTTCACCAGAAATGCGGACAACAGGTGTCAAGCCGTGTGTTCCCTTTGTCAAGCTGTAATAAGTAGGGGTAAGGACGTTAACCACCTCGGAACATCCTCCCTTATACGTCACCTGCAGCGCATTCATAATAAGTCAGTGACAAGTTCAAAAACTTTGGGTGACAGCGGAAGCAGTCCACTGACCAGTAAATCCCTTCCTCTTGTAACCAAGCTCACGCAAACCACCCCACCAACTCCCTCAGTGTCAATTTCCTCCTTCCCCAGGAATGCCAATAGTCCTGCAGGCCATGTCACTGGCAATTCTGACGAGTCCTCTCCTGCCTGGGATTCCTCCGATGCATCCTTGCGTGTAACGCCTACTGCTGCTGGCGCTGCTGTTGTTGCCGCTGGGAGTCGATGGTCATCCCAGAGGGGAAGTCGTAAGCCCACTTGTACTACTTCCAGTAAGCAATTGACTGTTCAACAGTCCTTTGCGAGGAAGATGAAATATCACAGCAGTCATCCTACTGCAAAGCGGATAACTGAGTCCTTGACAACTATGTTGGTGTTAGACGTGCGTCCGGTATCCGCCGTTAGTTCACAGGGAACTAGACAATTTATTGAGGCAGTGTGCCCCCGTTACCAAATACCATCTAGGTTCCACTTCTCTAGGCAGGCGATACCGAGAATGTACACGGACGTCAGAAAAAGACTCACCAGTGTCCTAAAAAATGCAGTTGTACCCAATGTCCACTTAACCACGGACATGTGGACAAGTGGAGCAGGGCAGGGTCAGGACTATATGACTGTGACAGCCCACTGGGTAGATGTATGGACTCCCGCCACAAGAACAGCAGCGGCGGCACCAGTAGCAGCATCTCGCAAACGCCAACTCTTTCCTAGGCAGGCTACGCTTTGTATCACCGCTTTCCAGAATACGCACACAGCTGAAAACCTCTTACGGCAACTGAGGAAGATCATCGCGGAATGGCTTACCCCAATTGGACTCTCCTGTGGATTTGTGGCATCGGACAACGCCAGCAATATTGTGTGTGCATTAAATATGGGCAAATTCCAGCACGTCCCATGTTTTGCACATACCTTAAATTTGGTGGTGCAGAATTTTTTAAAAAACGACAGGGGCGTGCAAGAGATGCTGTCGGTGGCCAGAAAAATTGCGGGACACTTTCGGCGTACAGGCACCACGTACAGAAGACTGGAGCACCACCAAAAACTACTGAACCTGCCCTGCCATCATCTGAAGCAAGAAGTGGTAACGAGGTGGAATTCAACCCTCTATATGCTTCAGAGGTTGGAGGAGCAGCAAAAGGCCATTCAAGCCTATACAATTGAGCACGATATAGTAGGTGGAATGCACCTGTCTCAAGTGCAGTGGAGAATGATTTCAACGTTGTGCAAGGTTCTGATGCCCTTTGAACTTGCCACACGTGAAGTCAGTTCAGACACTGCCAGCCTGAGTCAGGTCATTCCCCTCATCAGGCTTTTGCAGAAGAAGCTGGAGGCATTGAAGAAGGAGCTAAAAGGGAGCGATTCCGCTAGGCATGTGGGACTTGTGGATGCAGCCCTTAATTCGCTTAACAAGGATTCACGGGTGGTCAATCTGTTGAAATCAGAGCACTACATTTTGGCCACCGTGCTCGATCCTAGATTTAAAGCCTACCTTGGATCTCTCTTTCCGGCAGACACAGGTCTGCTGGGGTTGAAAGACCTGCTGGTGACAAAATTGTCAAGTCAAGCGGAACGCGACCTGTCAACATCTCCTCCTTCACATTCTCCCGCAACTGGGGGTGCGAGGAAAAGGCTCAGAATTCCGAGCCCACCCGCTGGCGGTGATGCAGGGCAGTCTGGAGCGACTGCTGATGCTGACATCTGGTCCGGACTGAAGGACCTGACAACGATTACGGACATGTCGTCTACTGTCACTGCATATGATTCTCTCAACATTGATAGAATGGTGGAGGATTATATGAGTGACCGCATCCAAGTAGGCACGTCACACAGTCCGTACTTATACTGGCAGGAAAAAGAGGCAATTTGGAGGCCCTTGCACAAACTGGCTTTATTCTACCTAAGTTGCCCTCCCACAAGTGTGTACTCCGAAAGAGTGTTTAGTGCCGCCGCTCACCTTGTCAGCAATCGGCGTACGAGGTTACATCCAGAAAATGTGGAGAAGATGATGTTCATTAAAATGAATTATAATCAATTCCTCCGCGGAGACATTGACCAGCAGCAATTGCCTCCACAAAGTACACAGGGAGCTGAGATGGTGGATTCCAGTGGGGACGAATTGATAATCTGTGAGGAGGGGGATGTACACGGTGATATATCGGAGGGTGAAGATGAGGTGGACATCTTGCCTCTGTAGAGCCAGTTTGTGCAAGGAGAGATTAATTGCTTCTTTTTTGGGGGGGGTCCAAACCAACCCGTCATATCAGTCACAGTCGTGTGGCAGACCCTGTCACTGAAATGATGGGTTGGTTAAAGTGTGCATGTCCTGTTTTGTTTATACAACATAAGGGTGGGTGGGAGGGCCCAAGGACAATTCCATCTTGCACCTCTTTTTTCTTTTCTTTTTCTTTGCATCATGTGCTGATTGGGGAGGGTTTTTTGGAAGGGACATCCTGCGTGACACTGCAGTGCCACTCCTAGATGGGCCCGGTGTTTGTGTCGGCCACTAGGGTCGCTAATCTTACTCACACAGTCAGCTACCTCATTGCGCCTCTTTTTTTCTTTGCGTCATGTGCTGTTTGGGGAGGGTTTTTTGGAAGGGACATCCTGCGTGACACTGCAGTGCCACTCCTAGATGGGCCCGGTGTTTGTGTCGGCCACTAGGGTCGCTAATCTTACTCACACAGCTACCTCATTGCGCCTCTTTTTTTCTTTGCGTCATGTGCTGTTTGGGGAGGGTTTTTTGGAAGGGACATCCTGCGTGACACTGCAGTGCCACTCCTAGATGGGCCCGGTGTTTGTGTCGGCCACTAGGGTCGCTTATCTTACTCACACAGCGACCTCGGTGCAAATTTTAGGACTAAAAATAATATTGTGAGGTGTGAGGTATTCAGAATAGACTGAAAATGAGTGTAAATTATGGTTTTTGAGGTTAATAATACTTTGGGATCAAAATGACCCCCAAATTCTATGATTTAAGCTGTTTTTTAGTGTTTTTTGAAAAAAACACCCGAATCCAAAACACACCCGAATCCGACAAAAAAAATTCGGTGAGGTTTTGCCAAAACGCGTTCGAACCCAAAACACGGCCGCGGAACCGAACCCAAAACCAAAACACAAAACCCGAAAAATTTCAGGCGCTCATCTCTAGCTGAAGCATGACCAAACATTAATAAAAACCATGAAAAATCTACCAAAAAGCCATTAAAGACACCCCAACATGTCATGCTGCTGGGACCCCAGTGCTCAAACATGACCAAAAACACATTAGCACATAAAAAACCCATGAGAAACTATGCCCACACTGCAAAAAAAAAAAAGTAAAGGGGCATGCAGCATGACATGTTGGGATGCAGCAGTGCTGAAGCATGACCAAACATTAATAAAAAAACATGAAAAACCTACCAAAAAGCCATTAAAGACGCCCCAACATGTCATGCTGCTGGGACCCCAGTGCTCAAGCATGACCAAAAAAAAACATGAAAAACCACGCCCAAACTGAAAAAAAAAAACAAGTAAAGGGGCCAGCAGCATGACATGTTGGATTGCAGCTGTGCTCAAGCATGACCAAACATTATAAAAACAAACATGAAAAACCTACCAAAAAGCCATTAAAGACACCCCAACATTTCATGCTGCTGGGACCCCAGTGCTCAAGCATGACCAAACACACATTAGCACATAAAAAAAAAACCATGAAAAACCACACCCAAACAAGCCAAAAGACCAGTAAATGTGCCAGCAGCATGACATGTTGGGGTGCAACAGTGCTGAAGCATGAAAAAACATTAAAAAAACATGAAAAACCTACCAAAAAGCAAGTAAATGCACCCCAACATGTCATGCTGCTGCTACACCAGTGTTCAAGCATGACCAAACACATATTAGCACATAAAAAAAACATTAAAAACCTCACCCAAACAACCCAAAAAGCCAGTAAATGCATCACTGCACCCCAACATGTCATGCTGGTAGTACACAAGTGTTAAAGCATGACCAAAAACACATTTTAGCAACAACAAAAAAATGTGAAAAACTATCCCCAATCACAAAACTCCCAGAAAAACATGCAGCAATACAAGCAGGACCTGCAGCAATACAAGCAGGACCTATATACACACCTGTACACATATATACATACCCCAAACACACCCAAGAAGCACCACATGTACACCTCATGGCAACCCTCCACCACCCACACATTACATGCTGCACTCATACCTCATCCAAAAATCAGTAGCCAAGCACTCAAGACAACACCCATACACTACACAAACACCTACATGCAACGCCAGACCACATGTAGTACTTACCTACAAATGTCGAATTTGCTCCAAAAACGACTCTCCCCCGGGGTGACTGAAGGTATTCTGTCCGTCCTGGATGAAAGTCTGCTGGGTATACCACAGCAAGCACGACCAAATTGATCACTCTGCAGCTCCTTACTCTGCTCTGCAGGTTCTCAAAATGGCTGCTGAGCACGCAGCAAACAAGCCCTGTATAGGACTCCAAATGGCGTGAAGTCGAATCCAGGCCGACCACTATTCGACGATTGGTCCGTTTTTGACAGAGGGCACGTCGAATCCATTTTTAATTGAATATGTCGATTTCAGGGTCCCGGGTGGAGGGTTTCGGCTGTCGAATAGTGTCTAATCCAAAAACTGACGAATTCACGCCGTAATTCGACTTCTATTGAATATACCCCTTAGTTTAAGTACCGACATTTTGTAATGTTTTTACATGTGTTTTTTAACATTTGGCGAAAACATGTAAGTGGATCTGACATGAGAATTATATTCTCCCATTACCTACTTATTTATGCTTTTACTTGCATTGTGTCATACATTTCATTAACTTTTTTTGTAATGTTATTTATGTCACTACAACATCACTTAACTATTGGTATGTGCAGACTGTGTATAGACTGATCATTGGCTATTGGAGTCTACATGAATATTGTAATTCTTGTAGAGAAACGTACAATTCTAGAGGTGGCCCTTCAGATTCAGGTTAGCTCCAGCTCTTGGCGATTCGGTATGCCTGTATGTAGGGGTGGTCCTATCCAGTGTCGGACTGGGGCATATAGGGCCCACCGGAAAAATGCCGTAGTAGGGGCCCATGTTAGGGGTGTGGCCAGTCTGCAGAGGGGGTGTGGCCTGCCACCTCATTGGTTTGACTAACCATTAGAGAGTGCAACTTTTGGGCCCCTTCATAAATATATACAGTAAATTCAGATGCTGCATGCATGATAATTTACCAGATTAATAACAGATTAATAATATCAATGCACTGTAGAAAATACACCATAGTCCAGTAAAAGGTAACATATGTATAATGTATAATTCAAGTGCACAGTCTGGAACCTGATCCTTACAGCAGGAGGTGGGACCCCAGGCAGTGGTTACCCCCGTACCCCTGTGGGCCAATCCAAGCCTGGTCCTGTCTGTCACAGCAGTGTATTACATTTATCTGTGGTAACTGGCAGTCAAGCTCCATAAATGGTGCACATATGACCACCACCTTCACAAAAATTGTGGAAAGGTCAGCTTGCAGTGTGGCACCTGAAAACCTGAAAACCCAAAGCCAGCTAAATGTCAAATTTCAGGAAGGTTTTTGAGTTTACATTATTGCCTTATTTTAGTATAGCTACATACTGTATACTGTATGATAAGCACATTTTCTGAAAATGCAAAGCTTTATGTTCTAAAAGCAACACATAGCCATTGCATTCACAGGAGTTTTACCTCAAACAATGCCATCTACCACAGTAGCTTATATTTTTCACATTTCTGCTATTTGTTTCAACAAAAATACAAGACCAAAGTACTTTTCAAAGGCCCTCATTCCGAGTTGTTCGCTCGTTCTTTTTCATCGCATCGCAGTGAAAATCCGCTTAGTACGCATGCGCAAAGTTCGCACTGCGACTGCGCCAAGTAACTTTACTATGAAGAAAGTATTTTTACTCACGGCTTTTTCTTCGCTCCGGCGATCGTAATGTGATTGACAGGAAATGGGTGTTACTGGGCGGAAACACGGCGTTTCAGGGGCGTGTGGCTGAAAACGCTACCGTTTCCGGAAAAAACGCAGGAGTGGCCGGAGAAACGGTGGGAGTGCCTGGGCGAACGCTGGGTGTGTTTGTGACGTCAACCAGGAACGACAAGCACTGAACTGATCGCACAGGCAGAGTAAGTCTGGAGCTACTCTGAAACTGCTAAGTAGTTAGTAATCGCAATATTGCGAATACATCGGTCGCAATTTTAAGAAGCTAAGATTCACTCCCAGTAGGCGGCGGCTTAGCGTGTGTAACTCTGCTAAATTCGCCTTGCGACCGATCAACTCGGAATGAGGGCCAAAGATCAGATTCTAGCTACAATAAAGACTTGTGTTTCATTGGAATACAGTATATGTGCAGTATATTGAAATGCATTTAAAATGAAGTAAGCTGATTATGATATAAATACTTCAGCAAAACCAATGTATCACAGATAGTGGAGGCCCCTGGGAGTATAACTGGTAAATGTCCATTTGGAATGGAAACTCTAAACAGCCCAAACGCTATTTGTGCTTCTCTTACTACTAGGAAACAGCCTTTTTATCACCAGGATGTAAAGCTACACATCGGTTGCTTAAGGGCACACCAGAAGCATGCTTATTATACTCTTATATCATGAATCTAGAAGCTTCCAGCTATAATGCCCATAGCTCCTGTTTGTATGTTTTAGAACCCAATATGAATGAAGTTTCCTATTACACTAACTAAAAACTCTAGAGGATACAACTCATACAAAAATAAAACTCTCAAAGGTCTTTTTACAACGCAATTCATGAGATTATCAATGACCAAGCAGTTTCAGAACAGAGAAATGTTAGAATAGTATATTCTTTTAAATATAATGACCTAATGATGGACATTTAACGTGTTTTTAACTTACTTTGTTGTGATTGCATTCTAGCGCACTATTCTCCGTTGCATGTGTTGTCTATTAAGACTCATACTCATAATAACAAAGTAAGGATATTATGTGTATGTATGGAATGCAAATTGCTCTTAATTCTCTATGTGCTCATTTATGTTCATATTATGATCCTCATTTACACATAATTATAGCCAACTATAGGCTGCAAAATCTACGTTGCTTTACTGCACATGCAGCCATGTACATACAGGGGATGTAGTTATGTGATCAGCGGTACCCAACCCACATACAGTACCAGTGATTGTAATTCTACAAGGGCCAGTATTTTTTTTTTGCCTGGGTCAGTAGAGAGTAGAGGGAGTTCAGATGAGTTACTCTGACTAAAGCACAAGTTAGTAGCACAGGCTTGTACACTAGGTGCACTACTAAGACTTTTTGAATGGATACAGAGATAGAATAATAGTAGAGGCACTCTCAGACCCCCATCTTGCTTAAGTGCCTGTTTGATAGTGTGACTGTGAGATCACCAGAAGACCAGGAATGGTGAGAAAGATGTGTGTGGGGTAGTTACATAGTACAGGGACCCATGATTTTCTGGGGTCTCGAATCTGCCACGTGGAGTGGCCATATTCCCTACAACTCTGAAGATCAACAGAGAGGGCGCAATATTCACACTGGGGCCTGAAATTTGTAATGGTGGCCTTGCAGCTGGCACAGCTGGGCTCATAGGGCCTATGTCACGATCCGGACTACTGGACATTAATTTTTACCTTTCAGGTGTCTTCTGAGGCTGCTCAGTGTTCCAGGGCCGGGTCTCAGTCATGTCATTAATGTCCTTACTTCAAATTTTCTCCTTATTAGTATGTAGGTGCCGTTACAGGGAACTCTTATATGGAATGGCATCTCTGGCTCATCGCAGCCTCCGCCGCCATTACCGGACTCTCAGCATTGGGACGGCTCTGCATAGCATTCACTGAAGGTTGCGGCCTCTGCCGCCTTTGCTGCGCTCCCAGCGCGAGGACAGATCTCCTGGCGTCTCCTGTCAGCCGCGGCCACTTGCCGCGATCACTATGTTAAGGGCTATGGCTCTGTGTGGCGCTTCTCACCCGCTGCAGCTTTTGCCGCTGGCGCCGGGAGCATACTGTGCAGTTGTGTCATTCTCTGGGTTCTGCGTCCGCTGCCGCCATTACTGTGAAAGTTCCATATAGAACTACAAGCTGGGTTTCCCTCCAAGAATCAGTATGGGTGCAGCCATATTGGTTCTGATCATGTGATACTGTTTCTACCAATCCATAGTCCTGCTGAGCTCAGCCTGATTGCTGATCCAATCCCTGCACTGCTGAGGGTATAAAGAGACTGATCTTAGACCAGGAAATCGTCAGTGCTCTGGTTGTCATCATCAAGTGTATCCTGTCTCTGCTCTCTGAGTTTCTAACTGTGTTCCAGGTATTACAGCTACTGAAGTCTCCAGTTCTACAGAGACCTGCACCAATCACCACCCTGCGGTGCCAGCCTGACTCCATAGCATTCCTAGTGTATTCTGCAGTCGGCAGTGCTTCATAAAAACACCAGCTTCCAGCATTGGGCTTCCAGTGGTGTTCAGCTACCTATTATCATCGGTGCTCCGCCATCGGAGTTCTGGATATTTACAGTATCAAGTCATCTATTTCTCAAGTCTTCGATCCCTAGCATCTACAGTACCTCATTAACCTCATTATCCGTTACATCCAGATCTGCATTTCTTCACAGTTCTTAAAATATCCGTTTCATCCGGCAAAACAGGCAGTTTACAAATACCATTCATTCTGCAGTACGTTCAGCCTCTGTATTCCATCTGCTGACCAGTTCCAGCTCTCATCTATTCTACAGCACCCAGGTGTTGGTAAGGACTGACCATCTCCTTATTTCCCAAGCTAGTCTTGTGCGGATACCACACCTAGGGGAAAGTTACAACTGTTACTGTTGTGGAACTATGTACTGTTTTTAATCATTTCTCATACCATACTGTGCAACTGCCGGTGGTCACATCTTTGGACATTGGTGGTAGGAGTCCTATTCAGCCACCCAGATTCACCTTCACACCAGCCCCTACAACTGAGGTAGCCTCACACCAACACCAGCCCTCAGTTGTGACAGCCTAATTCAGAGTTGATCGCAGCAGCAAATATGTTAGCAGTTGGGCAAAACCATGGGGGTCATTCCGACCCGATCACACGCTGCACGTCTGCGCCGTAGTGCGATCCGGTCGGAACTGTGCATGTGCGGCGGCCGCATTGCACAGGTGCGTCATTGCACGGCGATAGCCGTCGCCGGGCAGCGATGCCGCATACGAAGAAAGCGGTCACAGCGGCGACCGCAAGAAAATTGACAGGAGGAATGCGTTCCGGAGTGTCAACTGACTGTTTTACAGGAGCGGTTCGGCGAACGCAGGCATGTCCAGGTGTTTGGAAGGTGGATGTCTGACATCAATTCCGGGACTTGCATCGCTGAACTCATCGCACCAGGTAAGTATGTCTAGGGCTAGTCTTGTTTTACACAAAACTTTTTTTTGCATAGCAGGGCTGCACAAGCGTTTGCAGCCCTGCTATGCAGAAATACACCCCCCCATAGGCAGCGTCTAGTTGATCGCATGGGCAGCAAAATGTTGCTATGTGCGATCAACTCGGAATGACCCCCCCATGTACACTGCAGGGAGGGCAGATATAATGTGCAAAGAGAGTTAGATTTGGGTGGGTGTGTTCAAACTGAAATCTAAATTGCAGTGTAAAAATAAAGCAGGCAGTATTTAATCTGCACAGAAACAAAATAACACACCCAAATCTAACTCTCTCTGCAAATGTTATATCTTCCACCCCTGTAGTACACATGGTTTTGCCCAACTGCTAACAAATTTGCTGCTGCGATCAACTCTGAATTACCTCCTAGACCGTTCCACTATATACCATGTCCATTACACTTCTATACATTTACTGTTCTTCTCTATTAGGAATGATCCCCTTTAGTCTAACTCAAGGGTAGGCAAACTGTGGTACTCCCTGCTACAGTTTTGCATGCCCTGCTACAGTTTTGCTGTTAAGGCAAACTAGAAATGGGGCAGTGCATTCCGGGCTGTGTAGTTGGAGTGCTACACAGTGGTGTAGCTATAAGGGATCCAGGGGGGCCCGCACCCCTCACCCTGCACTCATTTTTTCAATACTCACCTCTCCCGAGTTCCCTGCCGGTGGCAACATCTCTCAACAAATCTCCAGTTAATGGTGCAGCGGACATTTTTCTAGAGATTTACACATACGCAATAAGGAAATCTCTAGGAAAATGACTGCCACGCCATTTCCCTGGAGATTTGCGCATTCACAATAGAGTCTGTGCCCCTCTAGGGCTCAGACTCTATTGTGCTGATGGATGCTTTCTGCAGAAGAGGTGTCCCCGGCAGAGGAGGATGGACACCGGCCTTATCCTCTGTTAATACGCCTGTGGTGCTACAGGTTGCCTATCCCTGGTCTAACTAAAGCCACTATGCCCTTACTAAAAGAAAACTGTTGCTGGCATATGAATGTATTTTATATGTAAGTTACTGATTTGCGTATTACCTAACAGTACATGCAATTACTGTAGAACATAAATAACTAAACATAAAATGAATATGACTAAGTATAACAACAGTAAAGTACAAAATATGCTCAATTCCAAATTTAAATCGGTTGTTAAAGTCGTATCATGAGTTAATTGGTATTAAAATGATGTTATGTTTAAACAGGGATTGTACTTATTTGCATTATTGGAGACCTCATTACTACATAGAAGTAATTCCTGAAACCTAAGCCAGACAAGATGATGAGGAAGTAGAAATTCCAGGACAGTACATGTTGTTCATATTGGTAATTTCACCGCTGACATTAAATATTGGTTTGCAAGAACCTTAGTTGTACTCATTAATAACTTGCAACTAATGGATCATGTTTCTTTATTAATGGAAATACAATTTAAAATACTTTACTTCTTTAAGATAAACAAACCAAAACTACTATCATATGTAAAAGCTAAATGTTAAAAGTGTAATGTTTGTAGAAAAATGTATTTTGAATTGTAATGCATTGTTTATAAAAGCTAGTAATGTTAACCTTTCTTGTAAAGGATATAAACTTAGCGACAATGTACAATATTTTTTGAAAATGTGCTTCACGATCAAAATGCATTCTCTGTCAAAATAGATTTACATGACAGTGTGATATACAGTAGTTACAAAGTCAATTAAATACGTTTTACTAACTATTTTTTGGTACATGGTTACTTTAGATACATTGCAATTAACCATTAAATTGTGTATGCTGTATTTATTTATCATATTGGATCTGATGTGAAGAAATCTTAAACAAGTCATTAAATGAGATCAAAGAAATAGGAGTGGTTTTCCCAAGGGGATTTGCATCAGCCATTGCAATGATTGCACATGATTTTCACAGATGACAATCAAGATACAATGTATTAACTGAAAATGACAAGCTCACTTTAAAGAATCAGTGTCACCTTGTGAATGTGTGAATAATTGTTAGGTGACTATACTTGTAAGTTATTATTAAAGCTACTAATATATCTATATCCATTTTTATATAATCATCAAGAATAAAGCATGAAAATCAATTTTAGCATATAACAATTTGTTTTATGACCTAGCAGGATAATCACAGCACAGTTTTTAAGACAAAGTCCATTTTTTTGGGTGAGTCACAAACCTCTGTATGTATTTAAGGGAAAATTACAAGAAAACCACGATTTTCAAAAGGTCAGACTGTTTACTCTTATAAAGGCTTTGGATGATATGTATAACAATTTCACGTTTTTTTAAAGGGTTTTCTATGCAACCAAGATCTTCCGCAGATAGACCAACTTCCCCAGTCACAGGCATTTGCTGCATCCAAATTGGTTTGTAGTGTACTAATATTAAAAGAAGTGGACCTCTGTGTAATGAATTAATACTTATCTAGACTTATCAATGTTGCTATCAGCAGCGGCTCCTTACCAGTATGCATTTTTTCTTCTGATTCCACCTTCTCCCTGCCCTCCCAGTGATTGATGGCTGATCAGAGGTGGGCTTAAGTTCAGCAGGAGATGGAATCTCAATCTGGGGACAGGGCATGTACTACACGCTGGTTTCTAGCATCAGCTCTAGTCCCTATAAGCCAGGTAGGGCTTCCATAATAGCAGGGTAGTGGCTTCGTGTGGAAGCATTTCCTGCTATTGCAGTTCAGACTAACAGTACCAGGGAAAGAAAACCTACCCCTGGGACTGCCTGTCTGGTTGTGATTAGCAGGAAATGCTTCCAATGGAAAGTTACTACCATTGCTAGGTAGGTAGGGGCCACGTGGCAGATTTTACCGGGAGGCTACAGTCCTGCAGGCCCTAGGTAAAATCCACCACTGGTTGCTATAAGTTAGTTAACCATTATGTAAATTATTTTGCATTGTGATATATATGTCCCTTTCCAAAATAGAAAGCACAGTTAACGATCATTCCTCAAAATAACCTCAAATGAATGCATATATTATTAATATTGCTTGGATTTTGTGTATTAAAATGTGTTGTTCCATTGCCTCTTGAGAATAAGGAAAAAAAGAATACTTACAGTGGTACACCCTTACCACCTGTGACTTCTGCAGTAACACATTATTACCTCTTGTCATTTGTATGTCATGTAAGAAGACTACTGTATGTCAGGAGACATTTGTTTTTGCATAGCAAAAGGACATTTAAAAAAGGACTTTTCGATGAACAAGTATTCCTTGATTCCACTATAGGTTCCCTGTCAGTTATTGTTCAATATGATATAGTAAGAAAACGTACTGTATATTTACAACTTTCGTAGTGTGCAACTCACAGACCATTATGCAGACCAACAATTCATCTCCATGAAGCATAAGAGACATTATCTAAGGCTTACTTATTACCATACCTCTTATCCTATGTAGATAAGTTAATGTGCAAGCAAATACGCTGGCAAACAATATTTAGAACTACAACCTCTGTCATATAAATATATAATGTCTCTAAAGGACCCTACACACTGCACGATGAAGGACATGAACGATGAACGATTTTTCAGGTAGTTTTTAGTAAAGATTTTGAGCCTACACACTGAATGATTTTTATAAACGATTTGAGCATATTGCACATTGAATACAATGATAATGTCCAAATTGGCATGCAATGGTAAATTATGAATGACCAATGATGAACGACTGCGGGGACGTGCATCATTCATCAACTGTGCCTCCACACTGAACGATATTCATTTTGAACGATCATCCATATCGTTCTGAAATATCTATCAGTGTGTAGGGCACCTAAGATTTCAACCTCTATCTGACACTGCAGTGTGACCTACTGTGTGCAAAACACTATCTCATTCCCCTTTAATATAGGATATATTAGACCAGATTTGTAAATTTTCATGCAAACTATTAATTTGGGTACTTACAGTTTTTGAGAAGATTTGCAAAAGATTTATTCTTTTATATTAGTTTCTGAAAATGTAAAAAAACATAGAAGATTCCTATTAAAATTAAAGGTTGTGCGTGGAATTTTTTGGAAAAGTTCAAAACCCAAAATGAGGCAATGGTCCTTGTCATGTGTAATGTGGACAGTTAAGGCATATTTGTGCAAAATTAAATGTGTACCTGATTACTGCAGTCTGTTGCAACTACTGGTCACCTTATGACTGTCACAGCATTTCCTTAACCCTAACTACAATTGAACAAATTGGGCAAAAATGACCAGTAGATAACAAAGAAGATAAGCGATGTGGCTTTTCTGTGATCTAGTCTAGCAACTGATCACCACAGGTTTGTCAGCACATACTGTATGAATGCATTTATTGCCCTAGCAGCCAATGAGAGATGAACTTAACAGTATGCAGTTAAACATAAACCTATCTAAAATAAACACACAGACAACAGATGTGACACTAAAACTGGTCAGCCTTTTTATTTCAATATCAACAATAATAAACTGTATATGGTGGCGATTGAAAGAAACAACAACTGACAGTGGTCAATGTTTACCTATCAGATTAGAAAAGCTAGCAGTGCCAATTGTCCTTTCAAAGCAAGTACATAGGTGAAATAAAATCCCTCTATGCCATCAAAGCCTGGTTAGGAAACTGAGACTGCTGATCCCAGTAGGGACAATCAGGCAAGAGATACATCATAGGGAAGGGAAATATTAAGCAGCTCACTGGCCCCTCAGCTGCAGTTTTTTCCACCAAACTAGGCACTGACCAGGAGCTAAGCCAACCACCATAAAGTAACTCAAACCAAACAATCTAACACCTGAAAAATATGCTCCAAAAACTGAAGAACACCATCGTTGTGAAGGTGGAAACCATCAAACCGGAAAAGTTGAGCATCAGCATACTATATAGGCTATGTCACCATGGAATGACACATCACAACTACCCTCATGGACAATAAGGAGTTAACTATTCTTCTAGCCTTATTTATAACCACACCACTACAGCCACCACTCCAATACTGGTGAGAAATGATGGACTACCAAGGCCACCATTGAGCCACAAGCTCCTAGTCCTGGGCAAACTCAGCTTGGAAGTTCTGAGATAACCAGGTGCCAAGATCATTCCCACCCAGGGGTGCCACCAACACCCCTGAAGGGCTAAACTCTGCAGCCACTCTCTGCAGATGAAGCAAGGAAAAACTCCCAACTCATACCCCACTGACCCAACTACCTAATATTATTATTATTTATTACCAGTTATTTATATAGTGAACACATATTCCACAGCGCTTTACAGAGAATATTTGGCCATTCACATCAGTCCCTGCCCCAGTGGAGTTTACACTCTATAATCCCTATCACATGTACATTCACACACATTCACTCTAGGGTTAATTTTGTTGGGATCCAATTAACCTACCAGTATGTTTTTGGATTGTTGGAGGAAACTAGAGTACCCGGAGGAAACCCACGCAAGTACGGGGAGAATATACAAACTCCACACAGTTAGGGCCATGGTGGGAATCGAACCCATGACCTCAGTGCTGCGAGGCATTAATGCTAACCATTACACCATCTATACTGCCCAATAGTGTGACACACTACAATTAAGAAGAATGAGCATATCAAAAGGGACCTAGAAGCCCAATAAACATAAGAATGCCCTATGAACCAGAGTCATACAAACTGTACAACACAAAACAACACAGTAATAACTATACCAAACAATAAACTAGCAGATTATATGCGGAGGACGTGGCCCAAGGTAAAAACCTGAAATACCAGTTTGGAGTACAAAAGACAATCTCACTCCTAGGTATCCGGTTAAAACAAAGCAAATTCCCTAAGGGACCCCAAGAGGCATGATGACAGATGGCTTAAAGTCACAAACAAAATACCAAGTCTCAAAGAACACCTAGAGCAGAATCAACAAATATAATGTTTGTAGGCTTCAGACTTCCAGCTTCCCGGAGCCCGGATCTCAGAAACCAAAAATTCCAGTGTAGCTGCACTGTTGGCAACCCAAATACAGAATAAATGGGTACCATAATTAGCAGGGTACAGCTCGATTGATCAAATACAATTCTGAAAGACCCAATGAAACTGGAACCAGAGAACCATCAAGATGCATCAACCAAGCACCCTTAACAGTAGACCAGGACAACAAATAAGCCCATGACAGGCACACTGGTCACATTTTGGAGTCAGTAAAGGGATGCAGAGGTGCCCATGAGTCAGCTATAAGGACACGGGACCTAAGCAAAGGGGGGGGGGGGCACATGCTTAGAGGAGGCAACCAGCTTACCTATGAGAAAGCCCCATGAGAAGAGTTCCAATATCAGAACATTCTTGGTGAGCATGCTGGACACTCGCTCCTCCAGCCAGATGACAGTCGACCTAGAAGCTTCCAAGTATGTGCCAAAACCCATCGACCTAGCTGCAGTTGCACATAAGATATGGTAGAGGAGGGCCATAAACACACCCTATTAAAGCCAGTGAGAAACACATCCCATACTCAGAGGTCCTGCCAAACAGTGCCGTTTCTAGCAATGGGCAAGAAAACGTGGCACTTGCTGGCACCTATACTGCTCCCTCTCCTCCCTCCCATAGTACACAGCTCGGGGGCAAAGTTTCGCAAAATTATGCGTTTGCATCGTGACATTTAAAGGTTATTTTTGCATATATTTAAAATTCAACTATAGCCACATATCATTTTGTGGACACTTTCTTTATTGATCATACCAAGCAGAGACAGATATAATACCATGGCTTCATATTTTATTGCTTATTTAGCATGTGCATATTTTTAAACTGTATTTACTTACCAATTTATCAATATACTACTGTATTTTTATAATAAAATAATTTTTTTACTCATCTTTTTCCGTATTTCATATAGGCTTATCGTTCTGTTTTTCTTGTTTTTCCTATCTTTGGTAACTACCAGGCACTACCTGCTAATTTAAAAGCAGCCAAGTATATACAATATTGATAAATCACCTAACAGATCAAACCTTGAGGTAATACTATTAGCAGCGCTGTTTCCTCTTATCTTTTGCTTCACTGCCATATTCACACAACAGGCGACATCGCCGCCAGACCAATAGAGTAAGCCTGACTAGAACTATGTTTGCAATGCCTAGGATGATACCAGAAGAGGCTTCAATGATTCCTGGAGCCAGAGCCCTGAAAATAGGGATGGCGATACAGCCATCAGAGAAGACCACAACACAAGAAGCATGTTGGCAGACACAGCCAGACCACACACCCTAAACAGCCACGCAACCAAAGGAGCTAAATGATAACCCACATACCTCATTGCAGGGAGAGAAGATGTGATGCTCCTGTCAGCCCCTGAAGAGGCCTAAGCCATCTGGAAGGGGGTCAGGGCACCAACTATGGAAATTAACATCCCCACAATAGCTCCTACATCTGAGCGAGAGGCAGATGCAGCAATTGGCTGTACAACATTTATATCAGGGGCAGCAACAGGGAAGATAGCAACAATAGGTGCAGGGGAAATCCTGGACACTCCTCGCAGGGGTGTATCTAGGGGTCTGAGCGCCCCTGGCAAAGTAAAGGACTGGCGCCCCACACCCACTCATATTTTAAATATCGAAGACGCATGTGCCAAAAAGGGGGCGTGGCCACTCAATAATACTCAAATACGAATTACACCACTCAGTAGCATTCCTTACTAACATAACACAGCACAGTAATGCCCACTGTTGTCCTTAAGTGTAGTGTACCACATCATATACCCCTTATACACATTATGCACCACAATAGTAGGACCCCTTATACAATCTAGTACTGGTGCCCCATACACATTATGCCACACTGCATGAGCCAAAATTCACATTATGCAACACGGAATTAGCCAAAATTCACATTATGCAACATGGAATGAGCCAAAATTCACATTACCCCACACAGTGTGAGCCAAAATTCACATTACCCCACACAGAATGAGCCAAAATTCACATTTCCGCTCACAGTATGAGCCAAAATTCACATTACCCCACCCACATTACCCCACACAGTATGAGCCAAAATTCACAGTATCCGACGCAGTATGAGCCAAAATTCACATTACCCCACACAGTATGAGCCAAAATTCACATTACCCCACACAGAATGAGCCAAAATTCACAATACCCCACATAGTATGAGCCAAAATTCACATTACCCCACACAGTATGAGCCAAAATTCACATTACCCCACACAGTATGAGCCAAAATTCACATTTCCGCACATAGTATGAGCCAAAATTCACATTACCCCACCCACATTACCCCACACAGTATGAGCAAAAATTCACATTACCCCACCCACATTACCCCACACAGTATGAGCCAAAATTCACATTACCCCACACAGTATGATCCAAAATTCACATTACCCCACCCACATTACCCCACACAGTATGAGCCAAAATTCACAGTATCCGACGCAGTATGAGCCAAAATTCACATTACCCCACACAGTATGAGCCAAAATTCACATTACCCCACACAGAATGAGCCAAATTTCACAATACCCCACATAGTATGAGCCAAAATTCACATTACCCCACACAGTATGAGCCAAAATTCACATTTCCGCACATAGTATGAGCCAAAATTCACATTACCCCACCCACATTACCCCACACAGTATGAGCCAAAATTCACATTACCCCACCCACATTACCCCACCCAGTATGAGCCAAAATTCACATTACCCCACACAGTATGATCCAAAATTCACATTACCCCACCCACATTACCCCACACAGTATGAGCCAAAATTCACAGTATCCGACGCAGTATGAGCCAAAATTCACATTACCCCACACAGTATGAGCCAAAATTCACATTACCCCACACAGAATGAGCCAAATTTCACAATACCCCACATAGTATGAGCCAAAATTCACATTACCCCACACAGTATGAGCCAAAATTCACATTTCCGCACATAGTATGAGCCAAAATTCACATTACCCCACCCACATTACCCCACACAGAATGAGCCAAAATTCACAATACCCCACATAGTATGAGCCAAAATTCACATTACCCCACACAGTATGAGCCAAAATTCACATTTCCGCACATAGCATGAGCCAAAATTCACATTACCCCACCCACATTACCCCACACAGTATGAGTTAAAATTCACATTACCCCACCCACATTACCCCACACAGTATGAGCCAAAATTCACATTACCCCACACAGTATGATCCAAAATTCACATTACCCCACACAGTATGAGCCAAAATTCAGGGACAGTGACAGCAGGGACATAGGGACAGGGAGAGTGACAGCAGGGATAGTGACAGAGAGCCAGCAGGGACAGTGACAGAGAGAGTGACAGCAGGGATAGTGAAAGAGAGAGTGACAGCAGGGGCAGAGAGAGTGACAGCAGGGGCAGAGAGAGTGACAGCAGGGGCAGAGAGAGTGACAGCAGTGACAGAGAGAGTGACAGCAGTGACAGGGACAGAAAGAGTGAGTACCTGAGCAGCTGATGGGGCTGTGGTCAGCGGCGGTGCAGAGGCTGAAGTCAGCGGTGGTGAGGAGGAGGCCCTGGGCAGTGGTGGTGACCAGGAGAAGGCCCCGGGTGGTATAGCGGAGGATGACATGGGCAGCGGCGCAGGACATGGGCAGCAGCGGTGAAGAGGAGGAAGCCCGGGGCAGCGGCTCTGTGGAGATGGTCTTCGGTCCCTATGACCACGGCATCACCATTTGAAATATATATATATATATATATATATACACACACACAACTCAGCAGGTGCCGGCTCTCCCATAAGCTCCTAATAACGCACCGGGTGCCCGCATGTGAAGGTTTCAATAGATAGGCAGGTGTGTGCGGCACTCACGGCGACTTTCAATAAGCAGACTTTAGACAGCAAGAAGTTAGCAACGTTTCAATGCTTTAAGCATATAATATAGAATATAGAAAGTTGTAAATATAGAAAGTTGTAAATGTTAACACATCTGTTTAGACTCTGGTAAATGTGTGCTAGGGTGATAAGGATAGCTCCATTCAACAAGTGAGGTATTGCTGGCAGTTCTCTGTATGGGAGCATTACATGCTGACTTTATTATACTCAATCTGTATGTTTCGTGGCAACTCTGGAACAATGTGCATGTTCAGTTTAATTGTGAAGGCACAACTTTGTAGAATATAATTATACCCCGAGCACTCCCCCCCCCCTCCCCTCCCCCGTTAGTTCCTCACCCGCACTGACGCCCTGGACCATAGCAGGAAGCCACAGCACCGGCAGTCACTGTAATTGGCGCCGGGGTCCGATACCGCGCTACAATCAAGAAACTGCACCTTACCAGCAGCCCTTTCTGCAGTGACCTCCCGGCAGCAAGGGCTGCTGGGAGCTGTAGTTTCTTGATTGTAGCGCGGTGTCGGACCCCGGCGCCAATTACAGTGACTGCCACTGCTGCGGCTTCCTGCTATGGTCTTCAGTGCGGCCAGCCTGCCAGGTGTCAGTTCGGGGAGACGAACTACCAGGGAGTGGGGGGAGACACACCTTGGGGGGCCGGAGTGGACAGTTGCTGACATTAATATTAAATCTACCTACTGGCCGCGGTTGGCACCGCTGGGCGGCGCCCCTCCTTGGCTGGCGCCCCTGGCGAGTGCCATCCTGGCCAATAGGTAGATACGCCCCTGACTCCTCGACCCTCATCCCAGGGTTGATTGTCCCTTATTTTTGGTAGTTCGAATATGTACTGGGACACCCCCTAATTTTTTCATTATGGTATTGTAAGAACTAGAGATGAGCGGGTTCGGTTCCTCGGAATCCGAACCCGCCCGAACTTCATTTTTTTTTACACGGGGCCGAGCGACTCGGATCTTCCCGCCTTGCTCGGTTAACCCGAGCGCGCCCGAACGTCATCATCCCGCTGTCGGATTCTCGTGAGGCTCGGATTCTATCGCGAGACTCGGATTCTATATAAGGAGCCGCGCGTCGCCGCCATTTTCAGACGTGCATTGAGATTCATAGGGAGAGGACGTGGCTGGCGTCCTCTCCGTTTATAGAGAAGAGAGTGAGACAGTAGAGAGAGACACAGTAGTAATTTTGGGGAGCATTAGGAGGAGTACTAGACTAGTTACTTGCTGAAGTGATAGATAGTGTGACTGTATTATCTGACTTGTGGGGGAGACACTGACAGTGGGGAGCAGTTAGAGTCTGAGAGCAGGACTCAGGAGTACATATAACGTACAGTGCACACTTTTGCTGCCAGAGTGCCACACTGCCATTGTGACCACACTGACCACCAGTATAATATATATTGTGATTGTCTGCTTAGGAGTACTACTTGCAAGTTGCTGATAGTGTGACCAGTGACCTGACCACCAGTTTAATAATCACCACCAGTTTAATATATATAATATATATATATATAATTGTATATAATATATATATAATATTGTATACCACCTACCCGTTTTTTTTTTTTTTTCTTCTTCTTTATACATACTACTATAGTAGCTTACTGTAGCAGTCTGCGGTGCTGCTGAGCTGACAGTGTCCAGCAGGTCCGTCATCAGTCATTACATAATAAATATATATACCTGTCCGGCTGCAGTACTAGTGATATTATATATATATATTGATTTCATCTCATTATCATCCAGTCTATATTAGCAGCAGACACAGTACGGTAGTCCACGGCTGTAGCTACCTCTGTGTCGGCAGTCGCTCATCCATCCATAATTGTATACCACCTACCCGTGTTTTTTTTTTTTTCTTTCTTCTTTATACATACTACTATAGTAGCTTACTGTAGCAGTCTGCGGTGCTGCTGAGCTGACAGTGTCCAGCAGGTCCGTCATCAGTCATTACATAATAAATATATCTACCTGTCCGGCTGCAGTACTAGTGTGATATTATATATATATATATATTGATTTCATCTCATTATCATCCAGTCTATATTAGCAGCAGACACAGTACGGTAGTCCACGGCTGTAGCTACCTCTGTGTCGGCAGTCGCTCGTCCATCCATAATTGTATACCACCTACCCGTGGTTTTTTTTTTCTTTCTTCTTTATACATACTACTATAGTAGCTTACTGTAGCAGTCTGCGGTGCTGCTGAGCTGACAGTGTCCAGCAGGTCCGTCATCAGTCATTACATAATAAATATATCTACCTGTCCGGCTGCAGTACTAGTGTGATATAATATATATTGATTTCATCTCATTATCATCCAGTCTATATTAGCAGCAGACACAGTACGGTAGTCCACGGCTGTAGCTACCTCTGTGTCTTTTAGTTGTGCCTATTAAAATATGGAGAACAAAAATGTTGAGGTTCCAAAATTAGGGAAAGATCAAGATCCACTTCCACCTCGTGCTGAAGCTGCTGCCACTAGTCATGGCCGAGACGATGAAATGCCAGCAACGTCGTCTGCCAAGGCCGATGCCCAATGTCATAGTACAGAGCATGTAAAATCCAAAACACCAAATATCAGTAAAAAAAGGACTCCAAAATCTAAAATAAAATTGTCGGAGGAGAAGCGTAAACTTGCCAATATGCCATTTACCACACGGAGTGGCAAGGAACGGCTGAGGCCCTGGCCTATGTTCATGGCTAGTGGTTCAGCTTCACATGAGGATGGAAGCACTCAGCCTCTCGCTAGAAAACTGAAAAGACTCAAGTTGGCAAAAGCACCGCAAAGAACTGTGCGTTCTTCGAAATCCCAAATCCACAAGGAGAGTCCAATTGTGTCGGTTGCGATGCCTGACCTTCCAAACACTGGACGTGAAGAGCATGCGCCTTCCACCATTTGCACGCCCCCTGCAAGTGCTGGAAGGAGCACCCGCAGTCCAGTTCCTGATAGTCAGATTGAAGATGTCAGTGTTGAAGTACACCAGGATGAGGAGGATATGGGTGTTGCTGGCGCTGGGGAGGAAATTGACAAGGAGGATTCTGATGGTGAGGTGGTTTGTTTAAGTCAGGCACCCGGGGAGACACCTGTTGTCCGTGGGAGGAATAGGGCCGTTGACATGCCTGGTGAAAATACCAAAAAAATCAGCTCTTCGGTGTGGAAGTATTTCAACAGAAATGCGGACAACATTTGTCAAGCCGTGTGTTGCCTTTGTCAAGCTGTAATAAGTAGGGGTAAGGACGTTAACCACCTCAAAACATCCTCCCTTATACGTCACCTGCAGCGCATTCATAATAAGTCAGTGACAAGTTCAAAAACTTTGGGCGACAGCGGAAGCAGTCCACTGACCAGTAAATCCCTTCCTCTTGTAACCAAGCTCACGCAAACCACCCCACCAACTCCCTCGGTGTCAATTTCCTCCTTCCCCAGGAATGCCAATAGTCCTGCAGGCCATGTCACTGGCAAGTCTGACGATTCCTCTCCTGCCTGGGATTCCTCCGATGCATCCTTGCGTGTAACGCCTACTGCTGCTGGCGCTGCTGTTGTTGCTGCTGGGAGTCGATGGTCATCCCAGAGGGGAAATCGTAAGACCACTTTTACTACTTCCACCAAGCAATTGACTGTCCAACAGTCCTTTGCGAGGAAGATGAAATATCACAGCAGTCATCCTGCTGCAAAGCGGATAACTGAGGCCTTGGCATCCTGGGTGGTGAGAAACGTGGTTCCGGTATCCATCATTACTGCAGAGCCAACTAGAGACTTGTTGGAGGTACTGTGTCCCCGGTACCAAATACCATCTAGGTTCCATTTCTCTAGGCAGGCGATACCGAAAATGTACACAGACCTCAGAAAAAGAGTCACCAGTGTCCTAAAAAATGCAGCTGTACCCAATGTCCACTTAACCACGGACATGTGGACAAGTGGAGCAGGGCAGGGTCAGGACTATATGACTGTGACAGCCCACTGGGTAGATGTATGGACTCCCGCCGCAAGAACAGCAGCGGCGGCACCAGTAGCAGCATCTCGCAAACGCCAACTCTTTCCTAGGCAGGCTACGCTTTGTATCACCGGTTTCCAGAATACGCACACAGCTGAAAACCTCTTACGGCAACTGAGGAAGATCATCGCGGAATGGCTTACCCCAATTGGACTCTCCTGTGGAATTGTGGCATCGGACAACGCCAGCAATATTGTGTGTGCATTAAATCTGGGCAAATTCCAGCACGTCCCATGTTTTGCACATACCTTGAATTTGGTGGTGCAGAATTTTTTAAAAAACGACAGGGGCGTGCAAGAGATGCTGTCGGTGGCCAGAAGAATTGCGGGACACTTTCGGCGTACAGGCTCCACGTACAGAAGACTGGAGCAACACCAAAAACGCCTGAACCTGCCCTGCCATCATCTGAAGCAAGAAGTGGTAACGAGGTGGAATTCAACCCTATATATGCTTCAGAGGTTGGAGGAGCAGCAAAAGGCCATTCAAGCCTATACAATTCAGCACGATATAGGAGGTGGAATGCACCTGTCTCAAGCGCAGTGGAGAATGATTTCAACGTTGTGCAAGGTTCTGCTGCCCTTTGAACTTGCCACACGTGAAGTCAGTTCAGACACTGCCAGCCTGAGTCAGGTCATTCCCCTCATCAGGCTTTTGCAGAAGAAGCTGGAGACATTGAAGGAGGAGCTAACACGGAGCGATTCCGCTAGGCATGTGGGACTTGTGGATGGAGCCCTTAATTCGCTTAACAAGGATTCACGGGTGGTCAATCTGTTGAAATCAGAGCACTACATTTTGGCACCGTGCTCGATCCTAGATTTAAAACCTACCTTGGATCTCTCTTTCCGGCAGACACAAGTCTGCTGGGGTTCAAAGACCTGCTGGTGAGAAAATTGTCAAGTCAAGCGGAACGCGACCTGTCAACATCTCCTCCTTCACATTCTCCCGCAACTGGGGGTGCGAGGAAAAGGTTCAGAATTCCGAGCCCACCCGCTGGCGGTGATGCAGGGCAGTCTGGAGCGACTGCTGATGCTGACATCTGGTCCGGACTGAAGGACCTGTCAACGATTACGGACATGTCGTCTACTGTCACTGCATATGATTCTCTCCCCATTGAAAGAATGGTGGAGGATTATATGAGTGACCGCATCCAAGTAGGCACGTCACACAGTCCGTACTTATACTGGCAGGAAAAAGAGGCAATTTGGAGGCCCTTGCACAAACTGGCTTTATTCTACCTAAGTTGCCCTCCCACAAGTGTGTACTCCGAAAGAGTGTTTAGTGCCGCCGCTCACCTTGTCAGCAATCGGCGTACGAGGTTACTTCCAGAAAATGTGGAGAAGATGATGTTCATTAAAATGAATTATAATCAATTCCTCCGTGGAGACATTGACCAGCAGCAATTGCCTCCACAAAGTACACAGGGAGCTGAGATGGTGGATTCCAGTGGGGACGAATTGATAATCTGTGAGGAGGGGGATGTACACGGTGATATATCGGAGGATGATGATGAGGTGGACATCTTGCCTCTGTAGAGCCAGTTTGTGCAAGGAGAGATTAATTGCTTCTTTTTTGGTGGGGGTCCAAACCAACCCGTCATTTCAGTCACAGTCGTGTGGCAGACCCTGTCACTGAAATGATGGGTTGGTTAAAGTGTGCATGTCCTGTTTATACAACATAAGGGTGGGTGGGAGGGCCCAAGGACAATTCCATCTTGCACCTCTTTTTTCTTTAATTTTTCTTTGCGTCATGTGCTGTTTGGGGAGTGTTTTTTGGAAGGTCCATCCTGCGTGACACTGCAGTGCCACTCCTAGATGGGCCAGGTGTTTGTGTCGGCCACTAGGGTCGCTTATCTTACTCACACAGCTACCTCATTGCGCCTCTTTTTTTCTTTGCGTCATGTGCTGTTTGGGGAGTGTTTTTTGGAAGGGCCATCCTGCGTGACACTGCAGTGCCACTCCTAGATGGGCCCGGTGTTTGTGTCGGCCACTAGGGTCGCTTATCTTACTCACACAGCTACCTCATTGCGCCTCTTTTTTTCTTTGCGTCATGTGCTGTTTGGGGAGTGTTTTTTGGAAGGGCCATCCTGCGTGACACTGCAGTGCCACTCCTAGATGGGCCCGGTGTTTGTGTCGGCCACTAGGGTCGCTTATCTTACTCACACAGCTACCTCATTGCGCCTCTTTTTTTCTTTGCGTCATGTGCTGTTTGGGGAGTGTTTTTTGGAAGGGCCATCCTGCGTGACACTGCAGTGCCACTCCTAGATGGGCCCGGTGTTTGTGTCGGCCACTAGGGTCGCTTATCTTACTCACACAGCTACCTCATTGCGCCTCTTTTTTTCTTTGTGTCATGTGCTGTTTGGGGAGTGTTTTTTGGAAGGGCCATCCTGCGTGACACTGCAGTGCCACTCCTAGATGGGCCAGGTGTTTGTGTCGGCCACTAGGGTCGCTTAGCTTACTCACACAGCTACCTCATTGCGCCTCTTTTTTTCTTTGCGTCATGTGCTGTTTGGGGAGTGTTTTTTGGAAGGGCCATCCTGCGTGACACTGCAGTGCCACTCCTAGATGGGCCCGGTGTTTGTGTCGGCCACTAGGGTCGCTTATCTTACTCACACAGCTACCTCATTGCGCCTCTTTTTTTCTTTGCGTCATGTGCTGTTTGGGGAGTGTTTTTTGGAAGGGCCATCCTGCGTGACACTGCAGTGCCACTCCTAGATGGGCCTGGTGTTTTTGTTGGCCACTAGGGTCGCTTAGCTTAGTCATCCAGCGACCTCGGTGCAAATTTTAGGACTAAAAATAATATTGTGAGGTGTGAGGTATTCAGAATAGACTGAAAATTAGTGGAAATTATGGTTTTTGAGGTTAATAATACTTTGGGATCAAAATGACCCCCAAATTCTATGATTTAAGCTGTTTTTTAGTGTTTTTTGAAAAAAACACCCGAATCCAAAACACACCCGAATCCGACAAAAAAAATTCGGTGAGGTTTTGCCAAAACGCGGTCGAACCCAAAACACGGCCGCGGAACCGAACCCAAAACCAAAACACAAAACCCGAAAAATTTCAAGTGCACATCTCTAGTAAGAACATATGTGCAATTTGAGCTCGATTGGACAACTCTAACCCATGCCCCAAGAACTTGAATATTTCACATTTTATGGTTTTCCATGTGAGTTTGCCGTGCGTACTGTTACTTGTGGTAGGATTAAAGACATGTTTCAACACATTTGAAGGGTAAATAATGTATTCTGAGAGCTAAATCAAATCTTCTCAATGAATAGGGTCTCTCAGATAAAGTTCAAGCGATGTACACTTCAAGCAGCAACACAGGTGGGAATAGCATTTATTGCTTAGTTCAGGAACACCAGATGTTTTGTAATTTTCTTATACTTTACCAAGTATATTATTTGTTTTGCCAAACATACCGTATTTTTCTGACATTCATTTTACTTATTATTAGTACATTTACTTCAGTGATTCAATTACTACTCTGCAATTCCTTTCCTTACTTTAATTTTTGCACTTAAATATTACTTGTGGTTTTGATACATTGTGACTTGTGTGTGGAACCTCTTTGACTTTCCTGAGTGCTAACTTCTGTATAATTCCTGACCTTATTGAATGCCACCTTTTGCTCTGAAAATTATTCTGAATAGAATTTCTGTAATCTGCTGCCCAACTGTTACTGACTTTGGTCTATTTTACTCTACATATCTGCCCTACAATTGAACATCTGTGGCTACTTAAGATCTGTGGCAACTGGCTGTCAGTAAGCCTGCCTACTTTATGGAAAGATGGCTTCTATGTATGAAGACCACACCAGGGGCTGATCCAGGTTGAACACAATTAGTTTTATGGACATATCTGGTGTGTTTTTTGTACTTCACATGCTTTGGAGCCTAGTGCACATATCCAGAAGTTTATTTTAGAGTTGTACATAGCTCTACACCAGGCATGTCCAAACTGCGGCCCTCCAGCTGTTGTGAAACTACAGATCCCAGTATACCCTGACACAGTTTTGCTGTCAGAGAATGCTAAAGCTGTGTCAGGGCATGCTGGGATGTGTAGTTTCTCAACAGCTGGAGGGCCGCAGTTTGGACATGCCTGCTCTACACATCTACAATTGCAATGAAAGAGGTGTAACTGGACAGTAACATGGTGCAGGTGTACAAGGAAAATGATGGCTATGAAACCCATGGACATGGGTGGGTGCAGTCACATATATGTGTACGTATGGGCAAATATATGCATTTTTCTCTATGTTTGCACTGCAAGTGTAATTATGGCTGCCCTGAGTTGGTGGTCTATCCTACATATTTATAGATGACACTTACTGATCCTAATGTCTATTGGGAACCGTTTAGGAGAAATGATAAATGACTGTACTTCATTCTTTTTTTCCTGCACGAAATTTAGTAAAACAATTGGTAAACATTTGTATTTGGAGAGATTCAATTGCAAAGGATATCAATATATTAGTATATTTCCCTATCAGACAATATGGTTTTATCTTCATTTACATCCAGAATATAATACCATGGATCTAAACATATTGTTTGCCCAATAATGTATTATTATTATTATTATTATTATTATTTTTGTAATTATTATTACTATTATTTTTTTTATATACAATGTGCATATGTGTAATAGCTGTTAATATTAAGACAACCATACCAAACAATATTTAATTAAAGTAGTCATTAGTGATCTTTGTTTGTACATTGTAAGGCTAATACAGCTATTCGTCAATTGTTTTAATTATTTTACAGCTATATTCTGATACATCAAAGTGATTTTCAATTAGAACGATTTTGCATATCTCTGGTGAGTAAGTCAATGAATGGCAGACAATCCTAAGGGGCGAGAAGTGAGAGAACCCTTCATTAGTGCTTCTCCTTGTGAATGAGGCACAACTGAGAGACATACTGTACATAGCAGGCTGGCAACATTCCCAAAAGAAATGGTGATCTAACCTCCTCTGCAGAAAACACTTCCTATAACATCCAGTTATTTACGATAAGGATAGAGGAACTCAAATAAAATATTCTGTTTTCACACATGATTGACCTTGATGAGTATTTAGAAAATGGAAATGAAAAATCTTGACTGGGCATGTCCCTGAGGCACTTTCCCTTTAAGTCTCCACAGTAATTATTATGTATTGAAGCTGATAAATACTGTATGCTTGTACACAGACTCTGTAAAGTGTTAGCATAGTGTCAATGAACTCATTATAGATAAAAGGAGGGGTTCACACTGCAGCCTTACATTTAATAGGAAAGAAGCAAATAGTTTTGCCCTACACAGTGTCAAGTATTAAAAACTATCAGATTGAAAAGGCCTCAATGAAAAAAAAAATATTCATGTCACGATACACAAGATTGGGGGTTATTTGGGGTTACATGGTTAATATGCACACATCATGAATTTTTATTAAATTATTGCTTTGTAAATACCACCGTGTTCTGAATTTGGACCACTATCTATAGTGTTATACAGGTACACCACCGATTTTCCGGCAACCGATGATCTGGAACCTCTTTTAATCCGGACAATTTTGATTTGTCCGGATTAAAGGGGGTTAGAGACATCCTTTAATCCGGAACATTTTCTGCGCATGGGCGTAACACGCAATACGCGCAAGTGTCAGTGGGTACAGCTTCCACGGACACTGCAGGTGACACAGCAAGCAACAGTGGGGCTATTATGGCGTCCAAGGTCACAGCAAGTACCGCACATGGGCGGAAGACACAGCGCACACAAGTGTCAGTGAGTACAGCTTCTGAGGGCACTGCAGGTGACACAGCAAGCAACAGTGGGGCTGTTATGGCGTCCAAGGTCACAGCAAGTACCGCACATGGGCGGAAGACACAGCGCACACAAGTGTCAGTGAGTACAGCTTCTGAGGGCACTGCAGGTGACACAGCAAGCAACAGTGGGGCTGTTATGGCATCCAAGGTCACAGCAAGTACCGCACATGGGCGGAAGACACAGCGCACACAAGTGTCAGTGAGTACAGCTTCTGAGGGCACTGCAGGTGACACAGCAAGCAACAGTGGGGCTGTTATGGCGTCCAAGGTCACAGCAAGTACCGCACATGGGCGGAAGACACAGCGCACACAAGTGTCAGTGAGTACAGCTTCTGAGGGCACTGCAGGTGACACAGCAAGCAACAGTGGGGCTGTTATGGCGTCCAATGTCACAGCAAGTACCGCACATGGGCGGAAGACACAGCGCACACAAGTGTCAGTGAGTACAGCTTCTGAGGACACTGCAGGTGACACAGCAAGCATCAGTGGGGCTGTTATGGCGTCCAATGTCACAGCAAGTACCGCACATGGGCGGAAGACACAGCGCACACAAGTGTCAGTGAGTACAGCTTCTGAGGGCACTGCAGGTGACACAGCAAGCAACAGTGGGGCTGTTATGGCGTCCAAGGTCACAGCAAGTACCGCACATGGGCGGAAGACACAGCGCACACAAGTGTCAGTGAGTACAGCTTCTGAGGGCACTGCAGGTGACACAGCAAGCAATAGTGGGGCTGTTATGGCGTCCGCAGACAGTTCAAGTGACAGTAGTGCTGCTATGCCTTCCAAGAACAGTGATGGTACAGGTATAAAGCATAAACACAAGTCTATATCGGTGCAGGCAAAAGTTGAGATATTACGAAAACTGGACCGCGGTGTTTCAGTGAAGAAGCTGTGTGATACATACGGTCTCGGTTCCTCAACAGTGTATGACATAAAAAAACACAGGGAGAAAATATTACAGTTCTTAGCAGAAAGTCAATCTAAGAAGCAAATGAGCATTAGGAAAACTATGAAATCTGATAAAAGCACTGAGCTTGATCGAGTGTTGTTGGAATGGTTTCGACAACGTCGGAGTGATGGTGTAGACTTGTCAGGCATCATGGTACAGGAACAAGCTAAGTTGTATCATAAAGCACTAAAACTTGACTATGAGTGTGATTACAGTGAATGATGGCTGCATAGGTTTAAGACACGTCATGGAATTTCAATGCGTAAAGTGTGTGGTGAAAAACGGTCTGCAAACCATGAAGCAGCTGATGACTATGTGGATGAGTTTGCAAAGCTTGTGGCTGATGAAAACCTCTCCCCCCAGCAAGTTTATAATGCCGATGAAACTGCACTGTATTGGCGATGTACCCCTAGGAAAACTTTATAAATGGAGGATGAAGAAGCCCCCACAGGGTTTAAACAATCTAAGGACAGAGTTACTGTCCTAGGTTGCTCCAATGCTGCCGGAACTCACCGATGCAAGCCACTAGTGATCGGAAAAAGTAAATGCCCTAGGGCTTTAAAAGGTGTTAAAGTGTATCCTGTAATTTATCGTGCAAATAAAAATGGATGGATTACCACCGAGTTAATGCTAGAGTGGTTTGAAAAGTATTTTGTGGCAGAAGCCAGAGCACACTGCACATCTGTAGGCCTATCAGAGGACTGCAAAATCCTTCTTATTCTGGACAACTGTTCAGCTCACCCTAGAGCTGAACTGCTGCGCAAGAATAACGTGTTTACAGCATACTTACCACCAAACTGTACATCTCTTATCCAACCACAAGATCAAGGAATATTGCGCTCTATGAAGGCCAAGTATCGTACACTTTTCATGAAACGCATGCTAGATGTGGTGAATTCAGGTAAGCCTATTGAGTCGTTTATCAAAGACTTTAACATGAAAGATGTACTTTGGTTTGTTGCTAGTGCCTGGGAGAATGTAAATTCGTTAACACTAAAGAATGGTTGGCATAAGTTGTGGCCTGCCATGGTGTTTGAAAATGCACCTGATGAAGATCCCAGTATTGCCTTCACAGGATTTCGTGTAGCAAATGATGATGAATGTGTTCTTGAGTTACTTGAATATGCAAAAACTTGTACTGCAACTGCTGCCAACAACCTATCAAGTAGGCTGAACGAAGAAAATCTGGCAGAGTGGATGGAGGTTGACGTTGAAACACCTGTTATGCGTCACTGTACTGACTCTGAAATTATAGATATGGTTTTGAATCCTGCAAAAATCACTGAAAGTGACGATGGTGACAGTGAAGACGAAAATGTTATTGAAATCCCCACTGGTATTGACAAGCTGATTGAGATGATAAGTGAGCTAATCAAAGAACTAGAACAACGTAACTTTGTGACAGAACAAGAGCTAATGCATTTTCACTTGATGAAAGAAAAACTGTACAGGGAAAGGTCAAAACTTATGAAACAACCTCGCCTTGATGTCATGTTTAAGAAGCTATGCAAGAATGTGCCTAAGAGCAGTACCTGTTCTCTAGCATCTCCAATTCCTCCAAGTTCTAGATCAGGTCCCTGTTCCCCAGACATCCCATGTGCAACTGTCCCACCTGAAATACTTCTTCAAGACCACGCTGATGATTAGGTTGTAGTGGGAGTTGGACTGTGGAAGGTTTAGAGTTGGGCTGTGGAAGGTATAGGGTAGGTTGTTGGGCTGTGGAAGTTATAGGGTAGGTTGTAATAGGAGTTGGGCTGTGGAAGGTTTAGAGTTGGGCTGTGGAAGGTATAGGGTAGGTTGTTGGGCTGTGGAAGTTATAGGGTAGGTTGTAATAGGAGTTGGGCTGTGGAAGGTTTAGAGTTGGGCTGTGGAAGGTATAGGGTAGGTTGTTGGGCTGTGGAAGTTATAGGGTAGGTTGTAATAGGAGTTGGGCTGTGAAAGATTTAGAGTTGGGCTGTGGAAGGTTTAGAGTTGGGCTGTGGAAGGTTTAGAGTTGGGCTGTGGAAGGTATAGGGTAGGTTGTTGGGCTGTGGAAGGTATAGGGTAGGTTGTTGGGCTGTGGAAGTTATAGGGTAGGTTGTAATAGGAGTTGGGCTGTGGAAGGTTTAGAGTTGGGCTGTGGAAGGTTTAGAGTTGGGCTGTGGAAGGTGTAGAGTTGGGCTGTGGAAGGTTTAGAGTTGGGCTGTGGAAGGTATAGGGTAGGTTGTTGGGCTGTGGAAGTTATAGGGTAGGTTGTAATAGGAATTGGGCTGTGGAAGGTTTAGAGTTGGGCTGTGGAAGGTTTAGAGTTGGGCTGTGGAAGGTTTAGAGTTGGGCTGTGGAAGGTTTAGAGTTGGGCTGTGGAAGGTATAGGGTAGGTTGTTGGGCTGTGGAAGTTATAGGGTAGGTTGTAATAGGAGTTGGGCTGTGGAAGGTTTAGAGTTGGGCTGTGGAAGGTTTAGAGTTGGGCTGTGGAAGGTATAGGGTAGGTTGTTGGGCTGTGGAAGGTTTAGAGTTGGGCTGTGGAAGGTATAGGGTAGGTTGTAGTGGGAGTTGGGCTGTGGGAGGGTAAGAGTTAGTGTCATTTTGCATGAGGTTTAGTACTTTCCTTGTAGTTACTGTTTCACTTACTGTTAATGGTTGTTCAAAACGAACCTGATACCTGTTTTGCTTATAAACAGTTTTGCATACACTACTGTGTTTATTCATTCATTAATATTATACTGTAGCATATATTTGACTATTTATTGCTTTAGAAATGTTCTGAAGGTGCAAAATTAGTTTCCACCGTTAATCCGGCAAAATCGATAATCCGGCACGGCACTGGAACCGATGATGCCGGAAAATCGGTGGTGTACCTGTATATGTATTGTTGTTTCTTGAATAAATCAATTAGAAGTCTTGATTTATATGTCTTTAAAAGGATCTATATTGTACTGTTCAAATTCAAATAATTTAGGATATATTCTATAAAAGACAGATTTAAATATATATTTTTTCTTATATACTATTCCCTGGAGTGAATAACTGGCAGGTGGGACATACTATACATAACTAACATAGCCATCTGTCTTCCTTTCACAGGAGTCTGAATCCTTATGCATTTGTCAGCAGCAGTCTTTTGAGTGCGCAATAACAACTATAGTACACAGTTAAAAGATATATACGGAAAACATGATATTCTGTTTTCCTTAAAACAGACATGGGCTAAAAATTCTGAATTAAAAACATGGATTTTGTTCTATTTTTCCACTCTGGCCTGTCTAACCTCTTGTAACCCTGACATTCTTTTCAGTAAAGTGTCTAATATTAAATCAGATTGCTTTCATGCCTACATAAGTAATATCATATGCTTCATATCAGCCTATGCTCAAGATAGCTGAATTCCCACTGTATTATTGCCTGTGAGTGAACACACAATGCATACTAATAATCCATCTGAACCAGGCTGCCTTTCAACTTTTCAGCATAGCAATATTATGGAAGTGAAATGATGGGCCAAAATGCAGGGATTTGTAATCATTGCGTTATGAAAGACCATGTTTTATTATTCCAAAGATGTTTAGATGCATTTAAATGTAATGATAGTTTAGCTTTAGTTACGAAGTGTGTAAAGTTCTTGTAGCATTAACCTTAGGACATGTGTCTTCCTTACTTTTTACCCTCCCCCTAAAAGAATGTTGACATTGTTGTCAATAGGAAAATATATAGGTTTGTTTATGAAGGTTAGTGTTACTTTGGGATCAGTATGTGATCCCGCCGCACGGGATGCCGAATGTCAGTATACCAACATCAGCATCCCAGATGCTAGAATGCCAGCAAGGGGGCGAGTGCAATGAAGCCCCTTTTGGGCTCACTGTGCTCGCCATGCTATGGGCTAGGTGGCAAGCTTAGCTTGCCACAGGTTCTATTTTCACTCTATGGGTGTCGTGGACACCCATCGAAAGGGGAATCACTTACCTCACCGGTATTCTGGCGGTGATATAGTACCTCAGTCGCGATCACGCCATTGGTATTGAGACAGCCGGGATCCTGACGGGCGGTATGTAAACCACATACCATTACTTTTAGACATAGAATCAAAGTTATGCCCAATAAAGAAGTTAACCCATGACAAAGATTGAAACTCATTTCTCATTGTGATAGAAATAGGCTGTATGAGTTCATTTCTTAATCCATGTTTTGGTTTTTTTTTCTAACCAAAAAAATGCCCAACTAATCTGACATCTAACATAATCTTTAACCCAGAGTTTCCCAAATTTTGCCATTACAGTCCAGGTTTTAAGTGACTTAATTAGTACCACAGTCAATTTCCATGATATCGCTTAGGGCTGAGCTCGGAGGAACTGGGAAACACGGAACTGGGGAACCACTATCTCCTCTCCCAGCTGCATGATACTGCAGAGTATATGGGGAAGCAGTGTTAAAACTACATCTCCCAGAATCCCCACAACCAGCCCGCAGTGGCTAGGAATTCCAGGAGATTGAGTCCGGTCAGAGTCCGAGTATATTTACTGCTCCCGTCATGCCTAAGGAGATAGAAACAGAAAAGGATGAAGTAGAAACACATACATCAACTTGACTTTCACGAGAAACATCAGCATCAATCTCATGCCATATGTGAGCTACTTCTCGTAACATCTGCCCATCGGCAACAAGACCATTCTCAGCCTAGAATAAGTAAGCCATTCTCTCAAAACACATTCTTTGCAAAAAAATGTTTTGAAACTGCACTGGTCCTAACATATGATGAATTGATATTGTAAACCAACATATAAGCTATATCTAGGTATAATTGCTTTATAGCACTAGGTTGGTGGTGCTCCCAGATACTTAGTCACGAAGACTGTTCAAAAAGAGAGTTTTTTTTTTACAAAGGAGTAAAATAGAAAAAAGAGACTATATATGCCTTTTCTGGGGCACACTTTGTAAATTAATCAATTAAAAATTTAACTTTTCATTGTTTAATAATAAAATTCTAAGCTTGATGCAACATATAAAAGTTAAATACTGAAGAAAATAATCAATAAGACAAATTGTTTTATAAGATAACGAAAATATAAAAATATTGTGTCTGGAAATACTCTACTAATAGTATATTTAGGGAAATATGGTCTATCTGTTCACCACCTCATGAATTCCTCCTTCACCACCTCATGAATTCCTCTCAGAAAAAAAGACAAAAGACAGTATGTTGGAGTTTGTATGTACTCCCTTTTGTTGTTTTAGTCACAAAAAAGTGTCATAAATAAAATATAGGTGGCACACCACAAGTATTCGAGTGGGTAACACAAACAGACCCCTTTCAGAAACAAGCTCGGCCTCTATCCCTCAGGGGAACATACATTACATATGCCCTGACAAATTAGAGTTTACAATCTGTCAAAAAAAAATCTTTGCATATCTTGATAACATATAGCAGCATAATTGCACTGAGAAGAAGTGTCAAAGTTGCAAAATTAACAGTGAGAAGTATTGATCAAAAAATACACATACATTTGCACACATTCAGCAGTATATTTACCACAGCTATATAACAAGCAAAAGAGGGGTTCAGTTGTAACAACTCCTTTAGAGTCCAAAATCCACAATAATATGCAGCCTTAGTAATGCAGTTGTATCAATTTACTAAGAAACCTTATTACACTGTCAATAAGGCGTAATAAGGGACACTGCAAATGTCCCTATAATCATAGATAAGTTAAAGATTACACTTTCCATGGAGCATAACATAGGAAAGGTATTGGAACAACTGTATTCAACTTTCAATGTGAGCAATAGTTGGCAGAGAATATAGTCCACATTCCACGTTTCATTAAATATCCTCATAGCAATGGAGTATATACAGCAGTTGAAAAAAAGAGAAAAGACACCAGAGTATATGGGAGTATTGGGTCTTCTGCAGTCCTGTATCTGTTGCCACATCGAATACAGGATGAGAGAAACACCAAAAATACCACTCTGGTTTGATGATATAGAGAGGCACTTACTTCTGCTGTTTCTATTGCTGCACAGGGAACCCTGATGCCATCAAAACAGTTCAGGGTATCCCGGCTGCTGAAATGAGAGAGCCCGCTCCTATATAAGGCAGAAAAGTATAGTAAATGCTTCACATAGTTGCCTGTGTCCTGATGCTGAATAGTGCCGCCATGTATACTGAGTGAAGGGGTATTACTGAGACGTGGGGGCGAAGAGAGTGACCACCGGCATCCGTATACCCGTTGACCAGAAGTCGGACCTGGACCGGAACCGGAATTGACGTACGTTTCGCTATTGGAAGCTTGATCACTGTTGCCTAGTGACAGGTCTCCTGGCTTGGGTTTTTATGTATTGCAGCAGCCATTTTGGCTGTGATTCATCCACATTTTGCAGACTGATTAACAACCTTATTTGTCTCATCTAGTAACCATTTCAACGTTAGTGCAAATATCATGGCTCTTGCATTAGCACCTTATTAATAATAAGTTATAAACGATATGGATTACATTGCCTGGTGTAATTATGTGTTTATTAGGAGAGAAAGGTTTAAAATAGAATTTTCATTATTTATCTTTATTGTTATATTTATTAAGGACTATGTTTGAGCGAATATCTGAGAGAGCTCCCCGTCTCAATCTCCATTTGTGCATATTAATTATCAAATGCAATTGAATCATTGTTGTTATCAAAGAGAGAAAATATATATATATATATATATATATATACCACAGATTATATTAATAATCTGAATTTATCTTGTATATTTAGTACTATATACTCAAAATAAAAAGAAAAAAGCTCAATGCTGATACTGATAGCAGACACACTTTAATATACATCGAATATCATACCTCATCAAGAGGTAAGTGTCGATAGATCTTCCAAAAAAAGGAGATTAACGTACCAAAACAAGTAAGTATAGGCAGATCATCCAAAAAAGGACGTCATCGCACACTGCACAGAATTGTGGGAGCGGCCGTAGACGTTAGAGGTCCTAATTGACTACTAGTGTCTGTGCGGCACTACGGGAGAGACGTCATGATGCACACTAACGCCTACGATGCACACTAACCCTATTTTCCCTTTCGCCGGGGGGGGGGCGCCAAAGGAGACTTTTGCCCTTGACACCACAAGGTCTAGAACCGGCCCCGGATGTAGTGCAGCACAGGAGGGCACACACCCAGCTCTTAGTTTAGTGTTTGGGACACTGACTGTTTATGCATATGCGTGTGTGTGCATACGTGAATGTGTGCACACCCACACATTCTGTATGTGAATGTGGCTGTGTGTGGCCATGCCCATTGCAGTTGGACTAAGCCTCTCTGTCGGTTTGCTACATTTTTCAGCACTAGTGTCGAGTAGACGCACTGCGTAAAAGACACTGGGTATGAAGACATCATAAAGGTTTGTCCTCCAAGAAAGTACTGAGGAGCGGGACTCGAATGGCCGCTGGGCTCTGAAGCTGCCTTTCAGCAGAGATCAGTGAGTATGTAAAGATATGGGGAGGATAATTAAACATACTTTATAAGGTTGTGGTGAGAGATGGTTATTAAATCCAGATGTGAGAGGGAGGGGAACCCCTGTTTCCAATTCACCAGTCCCCCCAAAGGCTTAATCCATCCCTGCTCTCATCTTAGTAACAACTGGCTCACTTGGTGCGGCCATGGGTGCCCATGGCTTTGCAATGTAGTAGTCTACTGTTAGCGCTAGCAGGCTTAAGGCAGAGAAAACCCTTTTGTACATATTGTGAAGCAATATGTGCAGTGATTATCTCTACCTTATTAGTTTCTCCCCCTTATCTCCTCATAGTACCCCTTAATTACGTGCAATGGTTTCAAGAGATGTCTTAAAATGCAATGCAAAGTAACTGATTAAAAATAAGCATTAACTAAATGTACAATATTAAAAATATATAACAATGTACCAAAGCGCCAGGGGTCGTGGCTTGGACACCATGCTGGGAGGAAGCAGAGAGGTGTGATCCTCCTGAGGCCTGTCTGTACGCTTGCTGTGCCCAGACTCAACGATCAACTGTGTGGCACACTCGGACTGGGCCATGATGAGACATCAGACCCGCTCCCCCACTGAGCTTCGTAGCTTCTCTGTCATGGGTGCCCAATACCCCATGCTCCATTCTGGAGAACCCCGTGAGTGTACTGATGTGGGAGGTGAGGTGGAGCATGGAGAGGGGATAGTCAATGCCGAGGCCCTTGACCAGAGATGCTGCTCCCCAATGTGCTCTGGAGGGGACCTGGAGGTGGCAGCATTGTGAGACTAGTGTTGAACATGTAACCAGGCCAGAGGTGGTGGTAGAGAGCAGAGATGATAGAGGGTAGACAGGGAGAAGTAAATCACCTTCCTGCTCCCCACTAATGTCAAGCAGTCAGTGAACCTTATTGCTGAGGAAAAACTGTACATTTATTTAAAGTAGAGATGTGCGGCGAACACTTTTCGGGTTTTGTGTTTTAATTTGGGATCTGGATCCCCGCTCATGTTTTGGATATGCATTGGTTTTGCCAAAACCACTCTTTCGGGTTTTGGGTTTTGGATCTGGATGATTTAAGTGGAAGGTAGGAGTTGCAGTTGCCGTGAGTCTATAGTTGCAGGACACGTGACTTCAGCTGTCTGTCTTTACTTAGCACTGTGGAAAACATACTTGCCAGTCTCTGTATATGTTCTATAGACCCTGACATGTCTGCAGAGTGCTGCACAGGTTTCTGGAACCCTTTCTGCTTGCCTCATCTGCTGAACTCTACATAGGTTTCTGGGATCCTAACTACTAGCTTTACACGCACCCCCCTTCCTCTCTCATGTTCTGTAGCACGGGCACGTGCCCTCCTATCCAACCCTAGGTTTGTCCCTGACTTAGGTATATAAAATAAAATGTATTATTCAACAGTAGAATTTTTTTCCCATCTTTTCCTTCTGGTTTGAACTTTTTAGCACATAGCTGGCAGGAATTTAAGCTGCTAACCCCAATACACATTAATGAAAGTCTCAAGTCTCCAAGGCCATATGAGCTCTCGATGTATAGCCAACACATGTTTATGTCTATCCTATATTTCTTTTTGTATCTTGTTTTAATTGTAGTGTTTATTTTCGTAATGTATTATTACAGGGTCTAAAATGAAGAAATGTTTTATGTATAATCACAATTGCCTGCCTGAATATATCAAAAAGAGAAAGCTGTAATATGTGAAAAATGTTGTCCATAAATGCAAAAGGCCTTAATTCGCCACAAAAATGAAAAAGGGCACTAAGATACTTCCACACTCAGAAATTAGATTTTGTAGTAATTCAAAAGATGCACTTTTCCAGAGTAGCCCCTTCCTCATTTGATAACATTTACAACAGCTTATTTTTCAAATACTTTACGTAAGAAACGGGGAGTAGCACTCTTGTTTAGTTATAATATTAATTTTGAGCTTAAACTTCAATTCTCGGCTAAATATGGTAGATATGTTATTTTGAATGTACTGTTGATGGAAAGGAGATTATTTTGGATTCTGTATATGTTTCAAACTGTTCACAAATATAATTTCTAAACACTTTTTTGAAAGCAGTTCAGAGAGTTAGGAAGGGTACACCTTCCATACTAGATTTTTATTTGATTCTGGGCCCTTATATAGTTACTGTAAGTCAGATCCCTTAAATGCAAAAATTTCTCTATCAAGACTTAATATTTTGAAGAAATTTTATAAATAAATTGGTAAGAATGAACTTGGTCAGACCATGCCCTTTTAGTTTTAACATGGAACCATAGAGTTAATAGCAAAGTCTACAATTTATAGATGCATGAGTTACTTATTTACTTCATTAGAAATAAAGCAAGTGATTAAGACTCCTTGGAAGATTTTTTAACTTATAATTTCACTGAAGAAACAAACCTGATAAATTTTGGGGGTAAATTAAAAGCAGTAATGAAGGAAACATAATTTAGATTACCTAAAGAATAAAGAGAAAGGAAGCAAAAGCTCTGTAGGACATGGAAAATCAGATCAGAGAATTAGAAGAACAACATAAAATAAATGCTAATGATGCTACTCTTAATCATAAATTAAACAAAATAAGAGTAGATTTAGAAACACATGGATGTATAATTAATAATAGTTGATTTTGGGCGATGTTTGGTAGATTTTTGATAGATTTTGTGTCCAAGGATCTAAATCATATGTTTACTAACATGGTTTTTTGACATTTAAAAAAAAAAAGTAAAAAAACATCAGTTAGTAAATGTGGAATTTAGACCCTGAAATACAAAATCAATCAAACATCAATAAAACATCAACCTAGATCGATTTTTTTGTAAATATACCCCTAAGTACGTTTAGTAAGATGATTTTTTTATTTTTTTAAAACGATGTCAAAAATCATCAGTCAGTAAATGTATGATTTAGTCCCTGAAACACAAAGTCGATCAAAAATAGATCCAACATTGACCAAAAATCGATCAACATCAACCAAAATTGATCAACATCGACCCAAAACGACATTTAGCAAATATACCATATAATATCAGAGTAGAAGAAATATAGATAAGACCAGTCGAAGATGCTACATAGAAGGAAATAAAGAATCGCATCTGTTAGACAGAAAGATAAAAGGGAGGAGGATAAGGAACTCAGCAAATGCACTTTATATTATAATGGGTGCTAAATAGAAAAACCATTAGAGATTTTGAATGCCTTCGCTGGATATTATAAACATTTGTACAATATAAAATGTGATGCTAGTGTCCCCAAGCCTTAAAAGCAGATATAGATACATTTCTATCAAAAATTACACTTTCCAACTTGAACCATCAGCTAGTAGACAAGCTTAATGCCCCATGGACACTTCAGAATGTAGAAGAAGTTATTAAAATGTTAAAACAAGATAAAACCTCAGAACCAGATGGATTCATAAATAATTTTTAAAAACGATAAAAATGCAATTGCTCCAATATTGGTACAGGTCTTTGAATCTGCCATGGTTTGTGTTAAATTCATAGTAGAGATGCTGTAAGCCCTGTTAGTGACCATTTGTAAAGAGAGTAAAGATCCAATCATCCCCTTAGTATTATAGGCTTATTGCTCAAATGAATATGGATATTAAAATGTATGCAAAGATGATTGTAAATCATTGGAATCCAATACTAGATACCTGGTTAAGCCAGACCAAGTTGGATTTGTTAAAGACAGGTAAAGTCCTGATAATATTCGAAGAACAAGTAATATAATATAACATTTTGCTTATAAGGAAGAGTCATTATTAGTAATGTCAAAAATTGGAGGAAGATTTAGACATGCTACATTGGGGATATGTGAAAGCTGTACTTGAAAAATATTGAATGGTAGATAGATTTTTGGAAGCAATATTAGATCTCTATTCAACTCAAGAATCTCATATATATTGTAATGGTTTTATGTACATCTACATTTTATTTAGTGATGGAACTAAACAATGTTGCCCTTTGTTGCCAATTATTTTTGGTTAACTCTAGAACCTTTAGCAGTAAGTATTCAAGAAAAGAAGAGGAAAAGAATGTCTCTTTGCTGGTGCACATGAAATATATTTAAAATATAACCTTTATTATATTGGTTAAAAAATGTCCACCTACTAAATAAAGATAATACAATATGAGAAAAATACAATTATCATGCACAGTGAATAAGGTGCTAATAAAGTGACATTAAAAACAAGACTCGCTACCTGTTTCTTGTCTTTATTTATCATGTAATTTGAATGTATTACTGCAGATCAGAGTCCATACACCAATTCCCTGCGAATTGTTAATAATGGAAATTGTTAGTATTATTCTCAATTTTACCACCAACAGAGTTATGTGCCAATCTAGATCTGGTCATAAAGAGTTTGCTATAATAAATTCTATATATCAGTCAAAGGATGAATGTATTCATCAGTATTATGTGGATACTAATATATCAATTTCAAGGCCAAGTGAAACCTAAATGTCATTTCCATTCAGCTCAGTAAGCATGCAAAGATTTAGTTGCTATCGTGAGCATAGTAAGGGATTCTATTCATTTGTAACAACAACAGATAATCTAGGCTGAGCAGTGAAAACATTAAGGTGCATGTAAAGATTCGGCTACCATAGTGTGCATACTAAGGAATTTTATCCAGTAGTTATATTTGTATCAATTAACAACTATAAATATCTACTGCTGAATAATGAGCACACTAAAAGACTCTATTTAGTGGCTACATTTATTCCAATTAATTTGTAACAACAACAGATATCTGATGTTACACAAGTGTTCAGTCTAAAGGATATATAGACAATACTGGGTATTATAAACAATCAGGATCACACTGTGATTCATCTAATCCAAGGAATATACAGACAGTAGAAGCTCTTTATCTGGTGAATATAAAACATGTTGTCACAACTGAGGGCCTGAGCTGACGGGAGGCAGCCTCAGTTGTAGGGGCTGAGATGTAACGGAACCTGGGAGGTTGTATCAGACCCCTAGACATGTAAGTAACATGTAGAATAACTGCCCGAAGGCGTGACCACGACAACCAGGATAAAAGTCAATGATGTTTATTATGACAAACTCCGTAACACAGCAGCAGTAAAAGGAAACATAAAAGTCAACAGAGGATAAATACAATTCCTGGGTACTACAGGGTGGCAAGGGCCACAGGCACTGGTAGTGTGAGACAGTTCTTATAATCTTCTAGTTGGAAAGTCCTTACCAGGCCTGACTGTAGCAATGGATCTGTACCCAGGATCGTACCAGCTGATGTTCCAGGAAAGGCTGGGCTGCTGAAGGTAAAACGGCTGCTGTGGATACTGGCTGGAACCAGACTGTTGTTGGTACGGAGTGGATACTGGCTGGAACCAGTTAAATAATAAACGAACTTGAGAGCAATGAAATAATAATGAAGTTTGGAGTTTGAGAGCGGTGAAATAATAATACCGGTGGAGAGTGGTAAACTGCAGAAAAGGACACCGGCCCTTTAAGAGAAGCTATACACTGCTGGAAGCTGGGCTGGAAGCAGGTGATTGTTTGAGAGCGGTGAAATAATAATACCGGTGGAGAGTGGTAAACTGCAGAAAAGGACACCGGCCCTTTAAGAGAAGCTATACACTGCTGGAAGCTGGGCTGGAAGCAGGTGATTGTTTGAGAGCGGTGAAATAATAATACCGGTGGAGAGTGGTAAACTGCAGAAAGGACACCGGCCCTTTAAGAGAAGCTGTACACTGCTGGAAGCTGGGCTGGAAGCAGGTGATTGTTGTAGCTGGAAACAGGTGAGTCCAGAATGGATCGGAGAGTCAGGCTACACCGCAGATGGAATGCTGGTGCGGGTCTCTATAGCAGAAGTCTGGAGACAGGAGCTGGAACCTGGAAGACAACCACAGGAGAGAGACAAACTGGAACTAGGTTAGACAACCAAAGCAATGACGCCTTCCTTGCTCAGGCACAGCATACTTATACCTGCAGCAAGGAAGGGGTTGGCTAGGCAATTATGCAAATCAACAATACAGACAGCAGATTGGTGGAAATAATCAGATGACAAAATCCAAGATGGCTGCGCCCATGCAGACACTTGGAGGGAAGTTTGGTTTGTAATCCATGTGAGAATTGAAACAGTAATGGCGACGCCGGCCACAGGAGACAGGAGACGCCAGACTGACAAGCGCACATTTAACCACGCGGGCACAGCGGAGGCCGCGGCTGATGAAATCACCACTCTGACATTCTGCATGTGGAAACTCAGGAACAGCGGGATCCGGTCCTGGAACGCTGAGCCAGCCTTAGGAGGCATCTGAAGGGTAAGTAATGGCGTCCAGATACCCGGATCGTGACAGCACCCCCCCCTTTAGGAGTGGCCCCAGGACACTTCTTAGGCTTTAAAGGAAACTTTGCGTGGAAATTTCGGACCAAGGCAGGAGCATGGACGTCTGAGGCATTGGTCCAAGAGCGTTCTTCAGGACCATAGCCCTTCCAGTCAATGAGGTATTGTAACTGACCGTAACGGAAACGTGAGTCCAAAATCTTGGCCACCTCGTACTCGACTCCCCGTTGAGTCTGAACTTTGGGAGCTGGAGGAAGTGCGGAATGAAACCGATTCAGGATCAGCGGTTTCAACAAAGAAACATGAAATGTCCTGGGTATTTTCAAGAAGGATGGTAACTGTAACCTGTAGGCAACAGGATTGATGACTTGTTCAATCTTGAAGGGTCCGATGTAGCGAGGTGCAAATTTCATGCTGGGAACTCTCAACCTCAAATTCTTCGTGGACAGCCACACACGATCACCCACCTTGAGAGCAGGAACCGCTCTACGCTTCCTATCGGCAAACTTCTTATACCTGAATGAGGCTTTAAGCAGGGCTGCGCGGACGTTCCTCCAGTTATTTGAAAACTGACGCAAGGTGACATCCACTGCTGGAACAGAAGTTGCGGGAAGCGGTTGGAATTCTGGGACTTTAGGGTGGAATCCATAATTAATGAAGAATGGTGTAGAAGAAGATGAGGAATGGTATTGATTGTTGTGGCTGAACTCGGCCCAAGGAAGGAGTTGAACCCAGTCATCTTGAGAGGAAGACACATATATACGGAGGAAGGCCTCCAAGTCCTGATTCACCCTCTCGGTTTGACCATTGGTCTGAGGATGGTAAGCCGTGGAAAACTTTAACTTGACTTGGAGGGCTTGACACAAACTTCGCCAAAATTTGGCTACAAATTGTACTCCACGATCCGAGATGATCTCTTCAGGAAGACCGTGAAGTCGGAAGATCTCTTGTATAAACACTTGAGCCAACTTGGAAGCTGACGGAAGACCGGTGAGAGGGATGAAATGTGCCATCTTGGTGAACCGGTCAACTACCACCCAGATGGTATTAAACTTGTTGCAGATAGGTAGATCGGAAACAAAGTCCATCGACAAATGGGTCCAAGGTCGACGGGGAACAGATAATGGAACCAGTTGCCCCGCAGGCGACTGGCGGGAGACTTTGTGTTGGGCACACTTTGGGCAGGAGGCAATAAATTCCATAACGTCCTTCTTCAGAGTTGGCCACCAGTAGGACCTAGAAATAAATTCAAGGGTTTTCTGAATGCCTGTATGTCCAGCAAAACGGGAAGCATGGGCACAATGCATGAGCTTCTTCCTTAGAACTGGCTTAACAAAACTTTTCCCTGGTGGAGGCGTAGAGTCCATCCCTACCGTGGAGAATGCCAACGGATTAATAATAGGATGCTTGTCTGCAGACTCGGACTCATTTTCTTGCTCCCATGAGCGGGAAAGGGCATCGGCCTTACGATTCTGAGAACCCGGACAGAACTGGAGTTTAAAGTCAAACCTAGAGAAGAAAAGTGCCCATCTGGCCTGACGAGGATTCAGACATTGTGCGCCTTTGAGATATAAAAGATTTTTGTGGTCGGTAAGTATGGTGATTGAGTGGGAAGCTCCCTCCAACAGGTATCTCCACTCCTCCAGAGCGAGCTTGATGGCTAGCAACTCCTGATCGCCAATGGCATAGTTGCGCTCAGCTGGGGAGAACTTCCGGGAGAAGAAACTGCAAGGATGTAGATGTCCATCTTTGGCCCTCTGGGATAACACTGCTCCTACTCCAACGGAGGAGGCATCTACCTCTAAGATAAAAGGAGAGTCGGTGTCGGGCTGTTTCAGAACTGGTGCAGAGATGAACCGTTGCTTCAGAAGGTGAAAGGCCTGTGTAGCTTCCTCGGACCACTTGGACGGATTAGCACCTTTCTTGGTTAATGCAGTGATAGGCGCCACGATGGTGGAAAAGTCTCGTATAAATTTTCTATAATAATTGGCGAACCCCAAGAACCTCTGGACCCCTTTGAGGCTTAAGGGTATAGGCCAATTCTGGATTGCTTGGAGTTTCTCAGGATCCATCTCTAGTCCGGAACCGGACACAATGTAACCTAGAAACGGAATGGTTTTAACTTCAAACACACACTTCTCCAATTTACAATAGAGGTGATTGACACGGAGACGGGAAAGAACCTCTTTTACCCAGAAACGATGATCTTCGAGATTATTAGCAAAGATGAGGATGTCGTCTAGATAAACCACGACATGGCGGTACAAGACGTCCCTGAAAATCTCATTCACGAAGTGCTGGAAGACTGCTGGAGCGTTGCTCAATCCGAAGGGCATGACGAGGTACTCATAATGTCCGTCACGGGTGTTAAAGGCGGTCTTCCACTCGTCACCCTCACGGATTCGGATGAGATTGTAGGCACCCCTCAAGTCCAGCTTTGTGAAAATAGTTGCACCACTAACTCTATCAAAGAGCTCGGTAATCAGGGGTAAAGGGTATCGGTTCTTGACGGTAATGTCGTTCAGACCTCTGTAGTCGATGCACGGACGCAGACCACCGTCTTTCTTCTTAACGAAGAAGAAGCCTGCGCCGGCTGGAGAAGAAGATGGTCGGATGAAACCCTTCGCCAGGTTCTCTTTGATGTACTCTTCCATGGAGTGTGTCTCAGGCAGAGACAACGGATAAGTTCGGCCTCGCGGTGGAACCTTCCCTGGAATGAGGTCGATTGGGCAGTCCCATTCTCTATGAGGAGGAAGGATATCAGCAGAGGCTTTACTGAACACGTCCGTGAAGTCTTGATATGGAGGAGGCGGAACATCAGATGACCTTGGGAAGGAAGAACAAACAGGAAGACCTTTGGCTAAACAAGTCTCAGCACAGGAGGAACCCCATGCCAGTATTTGCGTAGTCGTCCAGTCAATTGATGGGTTGTGGAGACGGAGCCATGGAAGGCCTAAAACCACTGGATGTGTGGCTCTTGGAATCACTAAAAAAGAAATATACTCAGAATGAAGAACTCCCACTCTCAGACGAACTGGAAGAGTCCTTAAGGAAATGACTGCGTCAAAAATCTTGCTGCCATCCACGGCAGTCAAAGAGATGGACGAGGACAGTCTCTCGGTGGGTAGGGACCACCGTTTAACATAAGCTTCGGTTATGAAATTCCCAGCTGCTCCGGAATCAAGGAGGGCAATGACGTTCCTGTAACGTTGAGCAATTTGGAGCGACACTGGGAGGTTACAGTCATGAGGAGATGGAGAGGAGATCATTACTCCTAGCCGGCCCTCTCCTTGGCGAGCTAGGATCTGGAGTTTCCCGGACGTTTGGGACAGGCATTGATAGTGTGCGACGGAGCTGCACAGTAGAGACAGAGAGACTCAGAGAGACGTCTTCGGCGCTCAGCGGGAGATAGACGGGAATGACTAATTTGCATAGGCTCATCCTTGGATGGAGATGGTTGACGAGGAGGAGGAGCAGAAGATTTAGGAGTAGATGATCTTCCTCGCTCGGTTGCTCTCTCTCTGAAACGTAGATCAACCTTCGTGCAAAGAGAAATTAGCTCATCCAACTTAGAGGGCAAGTCTCTGGTAGCTAACTCATCCTTGATGCGTTCTGATAAGCCATGCCAGAATGCAGCATACAGGGCCTCGTCGTTCCATGCCAGTTCGGATGCCAGGATTTTAAACTGTATAAGATACTGTCCCACAGTACGTGTTCCCTGGCGTAAACGGAGAATCTCAGATGAAGCAGATGTTATCCGGCCTGGCTCGTCGAAGATGCGCCTGAATGTAGCTACAAAGTCAGTATAGGAGGATAGCAGGGGATCAGACTTCTCCCATAAAGGTGATGCCCAGTCAAGGGCTGAGCCACTGAGAAGGGAGATGATATAGGCAATTTTGGTACGGTCACTGAAGAAATTGCCAGGTAGAAGCTCAAAGTGGATTTCACATTGATTGAGAAATCCCCTGCAGAACCTTGGCGATCCATCAAATTTTGCTGGCGTTGGAAGATGAAGATGTGGACTGGAAATGGGTAAGGTGGGTGGGGTTACAGCTGGTGTTACTGTAGTGGACGCACCGGACGTGCCAGGTCCACGGAGGGTCGTTTGAATCCCATCCAGCCGTGTAGAGAGATCCTGGAGACAGCGGATGATGTGGCCCTGTGCAGCCTCCTGATGTTCAAGTCGGGCTGCCAGTTCTTGCATCAGCCTGGCCGCTTGATCCTGGTCTCCGGCTGGATTCATTAGGTCAGTGCTTACTGTCACAACTGAGGGCCTGAGCTGACGGGAGGCAGCCTCAGTTGTAGGGGCTGAGATGTAACGGAACCTGGGAGGTTGTATCAGACCCCTAGACATGTAAGTAACATGTAGAATAACTGCCCGAAGGCGTGACCACGACAACCAGGATAAAAGTCAATGATGTTTATTATGACAAACTCCGTAACACAGCAGCAGTAAAAGGAAACATAAAAGTCAACAGAGGATAAATACAATTCCTGGGTACTACAGGGTGGCAAGGGCCACAGGCACTGGTAGTGTGAGACAGTTCTTATAATCTTCTAGTTGGAAAGTCCTTACCAGGCCTGACTGTAGCAATGGATCTGTACCCAGGATCGTACCAGCTGATGTTCCAGGAAAGGCTGGGCTGCTGAAGGTAAAACGGCTGCTGTGGATACTGGCTGGAACCAGACTGTTGTTGGTACGGAGTGGATACTGGCTGGAACCAGTTAAATAATAAACGAACTTGAGAGCAATGAAATAATAATGAAGTTTGGAGTTTGAGAGCGGTGAAATAATAATACCGGTGGAGAGTGGTAAACTGCAGAAAAGGACACCGGCCCTTTAAGAGAAGCTATACACTGCTGGAAGCTGGGCTGGAAGCAGGTGATTGTTTAAGAGCGGTGAAATAATAATACCGGTGGAGAGTGGTAAACTGCAGAAAAGGACACCGGCCCTTTAAGAGAAGCTATACACTGCTGGAAGCTGGGCTGGAAGCAGGTGATTGTTTGAGAGCGGTGAAATAATAATACCGGTGGAGAGTGGTAAACTGCAGAAAGGACACCGGCCCTTTAAGAGAAGCTGTACACTGCTGGAAGCTGGGCTGGAAGCAGGTGATTGTTGTAGCTGGAAACAGGTGAGTCCAGAATGGATCGGAGAGTCAGGCTACACCGCAGATGGAATGCTGGTGCGGGTCTCTATAGCAGAAGTCTGGAGACAGGAGCTGGAACCTGGAAGACAACCACAGGAGAGAGACAAACTGGAACTAGGTTAGACAACCAAAGCACTGACGCCTTCCTTGCTCAGGCACAGCATACTTATACCTGCAGCAAGGAAGGGGTTGGCTAGGCAATTATGCAAATCAACAATACAGACAGCAGATTGGTGGAAATAATCAGATGACAAAATCCAAGATGGCTGCGCCCATGCAGACACTTGGAGGGAAGTTTGGTTTGTAATCCATGTGAGAATTGAAACAGTAATGGCGACGCCGGCCACAGGAGACAGGAGACGCCAGACTGACAAGCGCACATTTAACCACGCGGGCACAGCGGAGGCCGCGGCTGATGAAATCACCACTCTGACATTCTGCATGTGGAAACTCAGGAACAGCGGGATCCGGTCCTGGAACGCTGAGCCAGCCTTAGGAGGCATCTGAAGGGTAAGTAATGGCGTCCAGATACCCGGATCGTGACACATGTGTTGAATAATATAATGGAACAGATTGAACACAATATGAAAAGCTAAGTAATATAATAGAATGTACATTATAAAATTTATTTAATTCTATTAAGATAAAACTTCTCTTTATGTGTGAATAAAATCCTTATGTGAAGGGATCTAATTGGATGTATAATCTCTAATACATCATCTTGGATTTTCAGTACAATTATATTAATCTGCTAAAGCAGTATCAAATAATAAATATACGCTATTTGATACCATCAACAGCGATACCATTCGGATTAATTATATATTGTTTTACAGATGATTTATACCCCTTTTCCACTAGATCAAAAAACATGGGTAAATGCATGGGGGCGTGCATTTACCCGTGTTTTTTGCTAGTGGTACCGGCTCCCTCTGCAATAACCCAGATCAAGTGATCCGGGAATCCTACCCGGGTAGCTTACCGGGTTGAACACGAGTTCAACCCAGTAATATGTGCAGTGTAAACGGAAGCCGTGTCGATGCAACACGGCTCCCGTTCACAGTGTATGGAAGGGCGGCGCTGGGAGATCATGTGATGTCCCAGCGCCGCCCCTGCCTCGTCGCCAGCAGCGTCACCAACCCAGCAATATGCCGGGTTGGTGAGTGCAGTGGGAAAGGGGGCTGAGCATGGGCCGCGGCCGGGTAGCACATGTGTCAGGCTCCCAGCTGCGACCCATGCTTCTTAGGTCGAAAAGGGGTATAAGTCTTTGAAAGATATATATATTTTTTGAAACCTAGATAAGCATCTGTTCTTTGACTGATATATAACGGATACTAATAACAGTGATAGTGGCTGAATAAGTACACATTGATTTACAATTGACTGGACCCTTGAAACCTTTTTTGAATACATGCTTCCTTTGACTGATATATTGAATATATTATAGCAAAATCTTTATGACCAATCTAGATTGGCTTATAATTCTGTTGGTGTCAAAATTGAGAATAATAATCACAATTCCCAGTATTAACAACTCTGATCTGCAGTAATACATTCAAATTACGTGATAAATAAAGACAAGAAACAGGTAGCAAGCAAGCCTTGTTTTTAATGTCACTTTTTTAGCACTTTATCCACTGTGCATTATAATTGTATTTTTGTCGTATTGTAATGTTTTTATCTAGTAGGTGGACATTTTTTAACCAATATAATAAAGGTTATATTTTAAGTATATTTCATTATATTTTAAATATATTTAAATATATTTAATGTGTGCCAGCAAAGAGACATTCTTTTCCTCTTCTTTTCTTGTACAATGTAACTTGTCTCTGTTAGCACCCCCGATTATCCATTCGAAAATATATTATTTACTGACAGATATTGCCAGGGTTTTTCAATTTAACATAATTCCTATTTAACTGGTACAGAGCTTTATTCCATTCTCCCATTTCTTCTATGATCTGCAGTAAGTATTTAACAAACTCATTCTATAAAGTTTATATTTACAGATACATTTAGTGCCTAAGAAGAAAGTCTTTTAGACTATAATTATGGGCCAGTCTCACAACAACTAAACAGTAAAGGATTGGATCATTTATGAAACAACATCCACTGGAAGATTAGCTGGGGTAAAAATGTTTTGTTTTGTTTTTACTTAAAATACTATTTCTATTCCTCTCTTGTGTTCCACTATTTCTATTCCAAGAATGCTCTAATTCACTTTGCGCTATTGTACATGGTTTACCGGCGAAACAATGTACAATAGCGCAAAGTGAATTAGTGTATTTTGTTTGGTATCTCCTGTAGCAACAGGCGGTGATCTTGTATATGCGCACACACAGGCATATTATCACTGTCTGCAGCTGTATATTAATTAAAATTCTTTGGGGGTATTTTATTGGTTATTTAATTTAACAAATAACATCAGCGCCTAGAGACATATTTGTGGAGTTATTCCAAGAATGCTCCCTAAATACCAGCTTTACAGATTTAATGCTGTACTGAATAGATATATTTGGAGAAATAAAAGGCCTAGGCTCGCAAATAAATACTTAATGCTTCCCAAAACACAAGGGGGCTTGAAGGTTTAGAATTATACAAAAGTTTTAGTTTGATAAACCAAATTAGTGATTTGACAACAACAAAAAATAACCCTAAACTGTGTGTAAAAGTCGAAGAGGGTTTGATAGGTAACCTTTCAATAAGATATTTAATATGGATACCACCAGAAAATAAAACCCTTGTAAATATGAATACCATCAGAAAATAGAACCCTTGTAAAACATACACCAAAAGCATTAAAAGTATATTTGAGAGCTTTAGATAAATTTATGTGCTACCAAGGTCACTTTATACTCCAAGATGGTATCTATCAATTCAGGCAGTGACAAAGTATATACCAAACTTGAATTTTATGCATGGATTGCTAATGGAATACAGTATATTAATTAAAAAAAAGTATTTAAATAAATCAATTATTTATTTTAGTCATATCCAAGCAAAAATTGGAATACCAATGGCTGAATTTTATTAATATCTGCAGATTAGACATTGGTTAAATTAATTTCCTTTTTCTTCAGATGTGTTGAAAGATTTCCCTAAGTATATAGTGAACCAAATTTCCTCTCCTATAAAAAGAGGAGGAATTTAATTTTGTTTTATGAGGTAATCAAAAGTAAAACTGATTGATAAGACTCACCCACAAATAAGTTGGAAACAAGACTTAAATATATCTTTGGATAAGAATCAATGGTCTCAACTATTTGGTTCAGTGATTCAGTAATAGAATGTCAAAATCCATCTCCTATATAGAAAAATATCTAAAAATCTTTTATCATATATACTGTACTTACAGAAACTCCAGCTAAGATACATACGATCTGGCCAGATTTAAAAAAAATACTTGTTGGAGATGTTTGGAAGAAGTGGGGGACATTATACATATCTTTTAGTGCTGTAAAAAAACTACGGGGGGTCATTCAGACCCGATTGTACGCTAGCTTTTTATGCAGCGATGTGATCGGGTCTGAACTGCGCATGTGTATGCTCCACAATGCGCAGGCGCATCGGCTGCCGGCGATGGGGATTGCTGGACAGCGACGGATTTAACGATGAAAGCAATCACACTGGCGATCGCAAGGAGATTGACAGGAAGAGGCCGTTTGTGGGTATCAACTGACCATTTTTAAGGAGTGTCAGGGAGAATGCAGGCATGTCTAGCCATTTTAAGGGAGGGTTCCTGACGTCAGCTCCAGGCCGGATTGTCGCAGTGGCTGAGTAAGTCCTGAGCTGTGCAGAGACTGCACAAACTTTGGTTTGTGCAGCTCTCTGCACATGCATACGCACCCCTGCACAGTGATTAGCCCCTCCCCCTGTAGGCGGCGACTACCTGGTTGCAGCAGTGCAAAAAACGCCTGCTTGCGCCCAGGTCTGAATTAGGCACTATGTCTCTTATGAGCTTAAATAGAAAGGCTTATCATCAGGTTCTGCATGTTGGAATTCAAATAACTCCTCAAATGGTCCTTCTTCACATGTATATCCATTAGACATGTATCCAAGTATGTCATTTAGATATATTTTAAGCCACATCTTTATTGCCACTATAACAACTATTGATGATTTTTGAAAGCAAGATCAACTTCCATCTATCTCAATGATAACAAATAAAATAAATTATAGTAACAAAATGGAAACACTAAATATCAGTGATAAATATAGCAAAAAAGTGGCATATGTGGGGGACACTAGTTTCTGTTTGAGGAGTTGTAATGATCCCAGTATACAGTATTTGGGGAAATATTAAGAAATAGCAATAAGATATGTAACTATTGATATGGTTGGCAAATTGTAGGTTTTATATTTGAGATTATTGAACCCTATAATATGAACTATTTTGTTTCTTTTTTGTTTCCATTCTTTTTCATCTCTATTTTTTTCTTCTTAAAATATTTATATGAAGGGATTATTATTATTTTAGATGTAAAATGTATTTTGAAAAATGATTGAATACATGAAATGTCACATTGTTTGCAAGAATCAATAAAATATTAAATAAAAAAGATATATAACAATGAAAAGAATCACTAAATGAATAGGGATCAAAAAAGGGATGCAATGAATATATGTGTATGTAGAAAGAGAGGTCTTAATACATATACAAAATTTACTGAGATTGACATAAACTACTGCCATATGAGTGCTGTGTGCGGGTGGGTTGGTTTGTCTATAGTGTTCTGCATATGTGTAAGGGGAATTATTAGAGATGAGCGGGTTCGGTTTCTTTGAATCCGAACCCGCACGAACTTCACTTTTTTTTTCACGGGTCCGAGCGACTCGGATCTTCCCGCCTTGCTCGGTTAACCCGAGCGCGCCCGAACGTCATCATGACGCTGTCGGATTCTCGCGAGACTCGGATTCTATATAAGGAGCCGCGCGTCGCCGCCATTTTCACACGTGCATTGAGATTGATAGGGAGAGGACGTGGCTGGCGTCCTCTCCATTTAGATTAGATTTAGAAGAGAGAGAGAGAGAGAGATTGCTGTGATACTGTAGATTAGAAGAGAGTGCAGAGTGCAGACAGAGTTTAGTGACTGACGACCACAGTGACCAGTGACCACCAGAGACAGTGCAGTTGTTTGTTTTATTTAATATATCCGTTCTCTGCCTGAAAAAAACGATACACAGTCACACAGTGACTCAGTCTGTGTGCACTGCTCAGCCCAGTGTGCTGCACATCAATGTATTGTATATAAAGCTTATAATTGTGGGGGAGACTGGGGAGCACTGCAGGTTGTTATAGCAGGAGCCAGGAGTACATGATAAATAATATTATATTAAAATTAAACAGTGCACACTTTTGCTGCAGGAGTGCCACTGCCAGTGTGACTAGTGGTGACCAGTGCCTGACCACCAGTATATTAGTAGTATTGTATACTATCTCTTTATCAACCAGTCTATATTAGCAGCAGACACAGTACAGTGCGGTAGTTCACGGCTGTGGCTACCTCTGTGTCGGCACTCGGCAGGCAGTCCGTCCATCCATAATTGTATTATATACCACCTAACCGTGGTTTTTTTTTTCTTTCTTTATACCGTCGTCATAGTCATACTAGTTGTTACGAGTATACTACTATCTCTTTATCAACCAGTGTACAGTGCGGTAGTTCACGGCTGTGGCTACCTCTGTGTCGGAACTCGGCAGGCAGTCCGTCCATCCATAATTGTATTATAATATATACCACCTAACCGTGGTTTTTTTTTCGTTCTTTATACCGTCGTCATACTAGTTGTTACGAGTATACTACTATCTCTTTATCAACCAGTGTACAGTGCGGTAGTTCACGGCTGTGGCTACCGCTGTGTCGGAACTCGGCAGGCAGTCCGTCCATCCATAATTGTATTATAATATATACCACCTAACCGTGGTTTTTTTTTTCGTTCTTTATACCGTCGTCATACTAGTTGTTACGAGTATACTACTATCTCTTTATCAACCAGTGTACAGTGCGGTAGTTCACGGCTGTGGCTACCTCTGTGTCGGCACTCGGCAGGCAGTCCGTCCAACCATAATTGTATTATATACCACCTAACCGTGGTTTTTTTTTCATTCTTTATACCGTCGTCATACTAGTTGTTACGAGTATACTACTATCTCTTTATCAACCAGTGTACAGTGCGGTAGTTCACGGCTGTGGCTACCTCTGTGTCGGCACTCGGCAGGCAGTCCGTCCAACCATAATTGTATTATATACCACCTAACCGTGTTTTTTTTTTCATTCTTTATACCGTCGTCATACTAGTTGTTACGAGTATACTACTATCTCTTTATCAACCAGTGTACAGTGCGGTAGTTCACGGCTGTGGCTACCTCTGTGTCGGCACTCGGCAGCCCGTCCATAATTGTATATACCAGTGACCTAACCGTGGTTTTTTTTTCTTTCTTTATACATACATACTAGTTACGAGTATACTATCTCTTTATCAACCAGTCTATATATTAGCAGCAGACACAGTACAGTGCGGTAGTTCACGGCTGTGGCTACCTCTGTGTCGGCACTCGGCAGCCCGTCCATAATTGTATATACCACCTAACCGTGGTTTTTTTTTCTTTCTTTATACATACATACTAGTTACGAGTATACTATCTCTTTATCAACCAGTCTATATATTAGCAGCAGACACAGTACAGTGCGGTAGTTCACGGCTGTGGCTACCTCTGTGTCGGCACTCCGCAGCCCGTCCATAATTGTATATACCAGTGACCTAACCGTGGTTTTTTTTTCTTTCTTTATACATACATACTAGTTACGAGTATACTATCTCTTTATCAACCAGTCTATATATTAGCAGCAGACACAGTACAGTGCGGTAGTTCACGGCTGTGGCTACCTCTGTGTCGGCACTCGGCAGCCCGTCCATAATTGTATATACCAGTGACCTAACCGTGGTTTTTTTTTCTTTCTTTATACATACATACTAGTTACGAGTATACTATCTCTTTATCAACCAGTCTATATATTAGCAGCAGACACAGTACAGTGCGGTAGTTCACGGCTGTGGCTACCTCTGTGTCGGCACTCGGCAGCCCGTCCATAATTGTATATACCACCTAACCGTGGTTTTTTTTTCTTTCTTTATACATACATACTAGTTACGAGTATACTATCTCTTTATCAACCAGTCTATATATTAGCAGCAGACACAGTACAGTGCGGTAGTTCACGGCTGTGGCTACCTCTGTGTCGGCACTCCGCAGCCCGTCCATAATTGTATATACCAGTGACCTAACCGTGGTTTTTTTTTCTTTCTTTATACATACATACTAGTTACGAGTATACTATCTCTTTATCAACCAGTCTATATATTAGCAGCAGACACAGTACAGTGCGGTAGTTCACGGCTGTGGCTACCTCTGTGTCGGCACTCGGCAGCCCGTCCATAATTGTATACTAGTATCCAATCCATCCATCTGCATTGTTTACCTGAGGTGCCTTTTAGTTGTGCCTATTAAAATATGGAGAACAAAAATGTTGAGGTTCCAAAATTAGGGAAAGATCAAGATCCACTTCCACCTCGTGCTGAAGCTGCTGCCACTGCAGTGCCACTCCTAGATGGGCCCGGTGTTTGTGTCGGCCACTAGGGTCGCTAATCTTACTCACACAGTCAGCTACCTCATTGCGCCTCTTTTTTTCTTTGCGTCATGTGCTGTTTGGGGAGGGTTTTTTGGAAGGGCCATCCTGCGTGACACTGCAGTGCCACTCCTAGATGGGCCCGGTGTTTGTGTCGGCCACTAGGGTCGCTAATCTTACTCACACAGCTACCTCATTGCGCCTCTTTTTTTCTTTGCGTCATGTGCTGTTTGGGGAGGGTTTTTTGGAAGGGACATCCTGCGTGACACTGCAGTGCCACTCCTAGATGGGCCCGGTGTTTGTGTCGGCCACTAGGGTCGCTTATCTTACTCACACAGCGACCTCGGTGCAAATTTTAGGACTAAAAATAATATTGTGAGGTGTGAGGTATTCAGAATAGACTGAAAATAAGTGTAAATTATGGTTTTTGAGGTTAATAATACTTTGGGATCAAAATGACCCCCAAATTCTATGATTTAAGCTGTTTTTTAGTGTTTTTGGAAAAAAACACCCGAATCCAAAACACACCCGAATCCGACAAAAATAATTCGGTGAGGTTTTGCCAAAACGCGTTCGAACCCAAAACACGGCCGCGGAACCGAACCCAAAACCAAAACACAAAACCCGAAAAATTTCAGGCGCTCATCTCTAGGAATTATGTGTGTCGTGGATAAATGCATTAATAATGTGCGGCATATGTGTAAGAGACACTATGTGTGTCATAATTTGTATAATGGCATTAATAATGTGTGGCATATTTGTAAGGGACATTATGTGTATAAGGGCATTAATAAAGGTTGGCATAATGTGTAAGGCACATTATGTTTATAAGGACATTAATAATGTGTGTCATATGTGTTAGAGGCATTACTGTGTGGTATTATGTGTATAAAGGCATTACTAATGAGTGGCATTATGTGTAATGTGCTCTACTGTGTGGTGTTACATATAGAAAGGGCACTATTGTGTGGCATAATGGGAATTAAGAGTAATATGGTGTGGTGTAATGTGAATAAGGGGCACTATCTCATGCTAAAATATGAATAAAGTTGCACTACTGTGTAGCGTAATTTGAATTGGGGGTACTATTGTGTGGCCATGCCCCTTGCCAGCAAAAACACACCCCTTTTTGGGCTGTGCGCCGAATGTGCGCACTGTTCCTATTTAAAATATAGGGGGTAGGAACATCAAAATATGGACTGCTTTGGGTGAGGGGTGATGGTGCTGGGAAAGGGGTGCAGGGTCAGTGGCAGAACTAACTGTGGTGCTATGGGGCACTAGAGATGAGCGCCTGAAATTTTTTGGGTTTTGTGTTTTGGTTTTTGGTTCGGTTCCGCGGCCGTGTTTTGGGTTCGAACGCGTTTTGGCAAAACCTCACCGAATTTTTTTTGTCGGATTCGGGTGTGTTTTGGATTCGGGTGTTTTTTTTCAAAAAACACTAAAAAACAGCTTAAATCATAGAATTTGGGGGTCATTTTGATCCCAAAGTATTATTAACCTCAAAAACCATAATTTACACTCATTTTCAGTCTATTCTGAATACCTCACACCTCACAATATTATTTTTAGTCCTAAAATTTGCACCGAGGTCGCTGTGTGAGTAAGATAAGTGACCCTAGTGGCCGACACAAACACCGGGCCCATCTAGGAGTGGCACTGCAGTGTCACGCAGGATGTCCCTTCCAAAAAACCCTCCCCAAACAGCACATGACGCAAAGAAAAAAAGAGGCGCAATGAGGTAGCTGTGTGAGTAAGATTAGCGACCCTAGTGGCCGACACAAACACCGGGCCCATCTAGGAGTGGCACTGCAGTGTCACGCAGGATGGCCCTTCCAAAAAACCCTCCCCAAACAGCACATGACGCAAAGAAAAAAAGAGGCGCAATGAGGTAGCTGTGTGAGTAAGATTAGCGACCCTAGTGGCCGACACAAACACCGGGCCCATCTAGGAGTGGCACTGCAGTGTCACGCAGGATGTCCCTTCCAAAAAACCCTCCCCAAACAGCACATGACGCAAAGAAAAAAAGAGGCGCAATGAGGTAGCTGTGTGAGTAAGATTAGCGACCCTAGTGGCCGACACAAACACCGGGCCCATCTAGGAGTGGCACTGCAGTGTCACGCAGGATGTCCCTTCCAAAAAACCCTCCCCAAACAGCACATGACGCAAAGAAAAAAAGAGGCGCAATGAGGTAGCTGACTGTGTGAGTAAGATTAGCGACCCTAGTGGCCGACACAAACACCGGGCCCATCTAGGAGTGGCACTGCAGTGTCACGCAGGATGTCCCTTCCAAAAAACCCTCCCCAATCAGCACATGATGCAAAGAAAAAGAAAAGAAAAAAGAGGTGCAAGATGGAATTGTCCTTGGGCCCTCCCACCCACCCTTATGTTGTATAAACAAAACAGGACATGCACACTTTAACCAACCCATCATTTCAGTGACAGGGTCTGCCACACGACTGTGACTGATATGACGGGTTGGTTTGGACCCCCCCCAAAAAAGAAGCAATTAATCTCTCCTTGCACAAACTGGCTCTACAGAGGCAAGATGTCCACCTCATCTTCACCCTCCGATATATCACCGTGTACATCCCCCTCCTCACAGATTATCAATTCGTCCCCACTGGAATCCACCATCTCAGCTCCCTGTGTACTTTGTGGAGGCAATTGCTGCTGGTCAATGTCTCCGCGGAGGAATTGATTATAATTCATTTTAATGAACATCATCTTCTCCACATTTTCTGGATGTAACCTCGTACGCCGATTGCTGACAAGGTGAGCGGCGGCACTAAACACTCTTTCGGAGTACACACTTGTGGGAGGGCAACTTAGGTAGAATAAAGCCAGTTTGTGCAAGGGCCTCCAAATTGCCTCTTTTTCCTGCCAGTATAAGTACGGACTGTGTGACGTGCCTACTTGGATGCGGTCACTCATATAATCCTCCACCATTCTATCAATGTTGAGAGAATCATATGCAGTGACAGTAGACGACATGTCCGTAATCGTTGTCAGGTCCTTCAGTCCGGACCAGATGTCAGCATCAGCAGTCGCTCCAGACTGCCCTGCATCACCGCCAGCGGGTGGGCTCGGAATTCTGAGCCTTTTCCTCGCACCCCCAGTTGCGGGAGAATGTGAAGGAGGAGATGTTGACAGGTCGCGTTCCGCTTGACTTGACAATTTTGTCACCAGCAGGTCTTTCAACCCCAGCAGACCTGTGTCTGCCGGAAAGAGAGATCCAAGGTAGGCTTTAAATCTAGGATCGAGCACGGTGGCCAAAATGTAGTGCTCTGATTTCAACAGATTGACCACCCGTGAATCCTTGTTAAGCGAATTAAGGGCTGCATCCACAAGTCCCACATGCCTAGCGGAATCGCTCCCTTTTAGCTCCTTCTTCAATGCCTCCAGCTTCTTCTGCAAAAGCCTGATGAGGGGAATGACCTGACTCAGGCTGGCAGTGTCTGAACTGACTTCACGTGTGGCAAGTTCAAAGGGCATCAGAACCTTGCACAACGTTGAAATCATTCTCCACTGCGCCTGAGACAGGTGCATTCCACCTACTATATCGTGCTCAATTGTATAGGCTTGAATGGCCTTTTGCTGCTCCTCCAACCTCTGAAGCATATAGAGGGTTGAATTCCACCTCGTTACCACTTCTTGCTTCAGATGATGGCAGGGCAGGTTCAGTAGTTTTTGGTGGTGCTCCAGTCTTCTGTACGTGGTGCCTGTACGCCGAAAGTGTCCCGCAATTCTTCTGGCCACCGATAGCATCTCTTGCACGCCCCTGTCGTTTTTTAAAAAATTCTGCACCACCAAATTCAAGGTATGTGCAAAACATGGGACGTGCTGGAATTTGCCCATATTTAATGCACACACAATATTGCTGGCGTTGTCCGATGCCACAAATCCACAGGAGAGTCCAATTGGGGTAAGCCATTCCGCGATGATCTTCCTCAGTTGCCGTAAGAGGTTTTCAGCTGTGTGCGTATTCTGGAAACCGGTGATACAAAGCGTAGCCTGCCTAGGAAAGAGTTGGCGTTTGCGAGATGCTGCTACTGGTGCCGCCGCTGCTGTTCTTGCGGCGGGAGTCCATACATCTACCCAGTGGGCTGTCACAGTCATATAGTCCTGACCCTGCCCTGCTCCACTTGTCCACATGTCCGTGGTTAAGTGGACATTGGGTACAGCTGCATTTTTTAGGACACTGGTGACTCTTTTTCTGAGGTCTGTGTACATTTTCGGTATCGCCTGCCTAGAGAAATGGAACCTAGATGGTATTTGGTACCGGGGACACAGTACCTCCAACAAGTCTCTAGTTGGCTCTGCAGTAATGATGGATACCGGAACCACGTTTCTCACCACCCAGGATGCCAAGGCCTCAGTTATCCGCTTTGCAGTAGGATGACTGCTGTGATATTTCATCTTCCTCGCAAAGGACTGTTGAACAGTCAATTGCTTACTGGAAGTAGTACAAGTGGGCTTACGACTTCCCCTCTTGGATGACCATCGACTCCCAGCGGCAACAACAGCAGCGCCAGCAGCAGTAGGCGTTACACGCAAGGATGCATCGGAGGAATCCCAGGCAGGAGAGGACTCGTCAGAATTGCCAGTGACATGGCCTGCAGGACTATTGGCATTCCTGGGGAAGGAGGAAATTGACACTGAGGGAGTTGGTGGGGTGGTTTGCGTGAGCTTGGTTACAAGAGGAAGGGATTTACTGGTCAGTGGACTGCTTCCGCTGTCACCCAAAGTTTTTGAACTTGTCACTGACTTATTATGAATGCGCTGCAGGTGACGTATAAGGGAGGATGTTCCGAGGTGGTTAACGTCCTTACCCCTACTTATTACAGCTTGACAAAGGGAACACACGGCTTGACACCTGTTGTCCGCATTTCTGGTGAAATACCTCCACACCGAAGAGCTGATTTTTTTGGTATTTTCACCTGGCATGTCAACGGCCATATTCCTCCCACGGACAACAGGTGTCTCCCCGGGTGCCTGACTTAAACAAACCACCTCACCATCAGAATCCTCCTGGTCAATTTCCTCCCCAGCGCCAGCAACACCCATATCCTCATCCTGGTGTACTTCAACACTGACATCTTCAATCTGACTATCAGGAACTGGACTGCGGGTGCTCCTTCCAGCACTTGCAGGGGGCGTGCAAATGGTGGAAGGCGCATGCTCTTCACGTCCAGTGTTGGGAAGGTCAGGCATCGCAACCGACACAATTGGACTCTCCTTGTGGATTTGGGATTTCGAAGAATGCACAGTTCTTTGCTGTGCTGCTTTTGCCAGCTTGAGTCTTTTCATTTTTCTAGCGAGAGGCTGAGTGCTTCCATCCTCATGTGAAGCTGAACCACTAGCCATGAACATAGGCCAGGGCCTCAGCCGTTCCTTGCCACTCCGTGTGGTAAATGGCATATTGGCAAGTTTACGCTTCTCCTCCGACAATTTTATTTTAGGTTTTGGAGTCCTTTTTTTACTGATATTTGGTGTTTTGGATTTGACATGCTCTGTACTATGACATTGGGCATCGGCCTTGGCAGACGACGTTGCTGGCATTTCATCGTCTCGGCCATGACTAGTGGCAGCAGCTTCAGCACGAGGTGGAAGTGGATCTTGATCTTTCCCTAATTTTGGAACCTCAACATTTTTGTTCTCCATATTTTAATAGGCACAACTAAAAGGCACCTCAGGTAAACAATGGAGATGGATGGATTGGATACTAGTATACAATTATGGACGGGCTGCCGAGTGCCGACACAGAGGTAGCCACAGCCGTGAACTACCGCACTGTACTGTGTCTGCTGCTAATATAGACTGGTTGATAAAGAGATAGTATACTCGTAACTAGTATGTATGTATAAAGAAAGAAAAAAAAACCACGGTTAGGTGGTATATACAATTATGGACGGGCTGCCGAGTGCCGACACAGAGGTAGCCACAGCCGTGAACTACCGCACTGTACTGTGTCTGCTGCTAATATATAGACTGGTTGATAAAGAGATAGTATACTCGTAACTAGTATGTATGTATAAAGAAAGAAAAAAAAACCACGGTTAGGTGGTATATACAATTATGGACGGGCTGCCGAGTGCCGACACAGAGGTAGCCACAGCCGTGAACTACCGCACTGTACTGTGTCTGCTGCTAATATATAGACTGGTTGATAAAGAGATAGTATACTCGTAACTAGTATGTATGTATAAAGAAAGAAAAAAAAACCACGGTTAGGTGGTATATACAATTATGGACGGGCTGCCGAGTGCCGACACAGAGGTAGCCACAGCCGTGAACTACCGCACTGTACTGTGTCTGCTGCTAATATATAGACTGGTTGATAAAGAGATAGTATACTCGTAACTAGTATGTATGTATAAAGAAAGAAAAAAAAACCACGGTTAGGTGGTATATACAATTATGGACGGGCTGCCGAGTGCCGACACAGAGGTAGCCACAGCCGTGAACTACCGCACTGTACTGTGTCTGCTGCTAATATATAGACTGGTTGATAAAGAGATAGTATACTCGTAACTAGTATGTATGTATAAAGAAAGAAAAAAAAACCACGGTTAGGTGGTATATACAATTATGGACGGGCTGCCGAGTGCCGACACAGAGGTAGCCACAGCCGTGAACTACCGCACTGTACTGTGTCTGCTGCTAATATAGACTGGTTGATAAAGAGATAGTATACTCGTAACTAGTATGTATGTATAAAGAAAGAAAAAAAAAACACGGTTAGGTGGTATATACAATTATGGACGGGCTGCCGAGTGCCGACACAGAGGTAGCCACAGCCGTGAACTACCGCACTGTACTGTGTCTGCTGCTAATATAGACTGGTTGATAAAGAGATAGTATACTCGTAACTAGTATGTATGTATAAAGAAAGAAAAAAAAACCACGGTTAGGTGGTATATACAATTATGGACGGGCTGCCGAGTGCCGACACAGAGGTAGCCACAGCCGTGAACTACCGCACTGTACTGTGTCTGCTGCTAATATATAGACTGGTTGATAAAGAGATAGTATACTCGTAACTAGTATGTATGTATAAAGAAAGAAAAAAAAACCACGGTTAGGTGGTATATACAATTATGGACGGGCTGCCGAGTGCCGACACAGAGGTAGCCACAGCCGTGAACTACCGCACTGTACTGTGTCTGCTGCTAATATAGACTGGTTGATAAAGAGATAGTATACTCGTAACTAGTATGTATGTATAAAGAAAGAAAAAAAAACCACGGTTAGGTGGTATATACAATTATGGACGGGCTGCCGAGTGCCGACACAGAGGTAGCCACAGCCGTGAACTACCGCACTGTACTGTGTCTGCTGCTAATATATAGACTGGTTGATAAAGAGATAGTATACTACTAATATTATATATACTGGTGGTCAGGTCACTGGTCACTAGTCACACTGGCAGTGGCACTCCTGCAGCAAAAGTGTGCACTGTTTAATTTTAATATAATATTATGTACTCCTGGCTCCTGCTATAACCTATAACTGGCACTGCAGTAGTGCTCCCCAGTCTCCCCCACAATTATAAGCTGTGTGAGCTGAGCAGTCAGACAGATATATAATATATATAGATGATGCAGCACACTGGCCTGAGCCTGAGCAGTGCACACAGATATGGTATGTGACTGACTGAGTCACTGTGTGTATCGCTTTTTTCAGGCAGAGAACGGATATATTAAATAAACTGCACTGTGTGTCTGGTGGTCACTCACTATATAATATATTATGTACTCCTGGCTCCTGCTATAACCTATAACTGGCACTGCAGTAGTGCTCCCCAGTCTCCCCCACAATTATAAGCTGTGTGAGCTGAGCAGTCAGACAGATATATATAATATTATATATAGATAATAGATGATGCAGCACACTGGCCTGAGCCTGAGCAGTGCACACAGATATGGTATGTGACTGAGTCACTGTGTGCTGTGTATCGCTTTTTTCAGGCAGAGAACGGATTATAAATAAAACTGGTGGTCACTGGTCACTATCAGCAAAACTCTGCACTGTACTGAGTACTCCTAATGCTCCCCAAAATTAGTAAATCAAGTGTCTCTCTAATCTATTCTAAACGGAGAGGACGCCAGCCACGTCCTCTCCCTATCAATCTCAATGCACGTGTGAAAATGGCGGCGACGCGCGGCTCCTTATATAGAATCCGAGTCTCGCGATAGAATCCGAGCCTCGCGAGAATCCGACAGCGTCATGATGACGTTCGTGCGCGCTCGGGTTAACCGAGCAAGGCGGGAAGATCCGAGTCGCTCGGACCCGTGAAAAAAAACATGAAGTTCTGGCGGGTTCGGATTCAGAGAAACCGAACCCGCTCATCTCTATCAGGGGCACCAGACAAAATCTTGCCTAGGACATCATATTGGCTTGGGCCGGCTCTGCCATTGAGATTGCCATTACTATACTGACCAGTAACTTGCTTACTTCAAAGCACAAAAGCAAGCACTCCTTATTGATATGCTTGGATCCTCCAACAGCCTCTATCATACATGACTCATCATACAAACCTTCCACTCTCTAGGGACAATGCACCTAATTCTCACACAGTGTGTTATTCAGAAAATCCAGAAAGTTAGCAATTGAGCTAAACCATATTGCACTGCAGATGAGACAGATGTAACATGTGCAGAGAGATTTAGATTTGGATGGGTTATATTGTTTCTGTGCAGGGTAAATACTGGCTGCTTTATTTTTACAATGCAATTTAGTTTTCAGTTTGAACACAAACCACCCAAATTGAACACTCTCTGCACATGTTACATCTGCCCCACCTGCAGGGTTACAGGGTTTTGCGCAATTGCTAACTTTTTTGGTTTGTTAAAACTCTGAATAACCCCCACAATCCGGCCACATCTGTTGCTGCTTCAAATGCTTTTTAATGAATGTGGGTCTGTGGAACTCCAGCTGAGTTCCTCCCCTGTACATCTGCTTGTGAGCTCATTTGCACCTGCCCCATACTTGGTATAAAATATCCATCTGAAATCAGACTGATTTCTGCAGTTGTGCCAAACAGCCACTGTCGGTATGCCAGGTTCCGTGAGACTTGGCTAGTGTCAGGTGGCTTTTTGATGAAAATGCATCTTAGTTGCATCATGGTGCGGCTAATACGCACAAGGAGACTGTGCTTATTAATTTGATATGTGACACTTTCATATCTGTGTGCGACTGAGTCTCTGAATCTGTACATGGTAGCTGCTGCAGTTTTTTTCAGTGCAAGTTCCGTTTTGCTTAGTATACTGTACAGTCTCAATAACATACAGTACAATATACAAGCGTCATGTACCAAATTAATCAGCACAGTCTCCTGGTATATCTTAGCTGCAATGCATTGTGACGAAGGTGCACGTTTGGCAAAAAAACACGCCTGACATTAGCAGAGTTGCACAGGACCATGTGGCTCACTGACGTCAGGCATCTTGTGCTGCATGGCATACTGAGGCTAGACGTATGAAGATGCATCTGTATTTGTTAAAAATCATGAGAACTGTCTGCATGGTAGACTTCTATCTAATTGTGAATCAGGCCCTCTGACCCTGAAACTTTCTGGGGTTTTTTCTACTTCTTTTATGCCCACCTATTTAACGTTTCCCGCAAAGATGCATCCTTCTATTATTTCTGTTTAAGTACCTCCAGGCTTTAGTCTAGACACAATACTACTCTATATTTATATATCCACTGTTAGTCAATTTTAAAATATGTTTTGGCTTTCAGAAACACCTACTGAATGATCTCTTGACGTTAAATGCCCATCCACCATTTTGGTCTATATATTCCATTGCTACCTGACAGTGACATGCGGCCAGGCTAGGCAGGGGAGGCAAAGCCTCACCTGTCATACTCCAGAGTTTTGACTATAAGAATAATTAGATTAATACAAAGATGATATTTAGAACTTATAAATATAATTTTTGTATTATTCATATTTTCATCATTGCCCTAATGAAAATGCACCAGCATTAAAACATCGGCTATTACTTTGGTGGTTGCTGTGCAGTTACAGTATTTATCCCTGAGTGCCGCCATGTGTTCAGATGTATCCACAAGACTGCTATAGGCTCTCTTCATTTGCAGAGAGCAATGGGGTCAGCCATTTCTGTATGCAATGAGTGCTAGAACTGTTTATATATGTGTGTGTGTGGGTATATATATATATATATATATATACACTGTATGTATATATATATATATATATATATATATATATATAGCATGTGAGTGTTCGGCACTCTGGACGCTTTAAATCAGGTAGACATTAGCCCCTTCTTGCTGTCAATGTTTCAATTTATTAAATTTTCCTCAGGACATACACACATACAACAAAAATCACTCACCTTATAACCCCCACCACTGTGCTCGATGCGCGGGCCGGAGTGGGGGACCGCCTCCCGGTCGGATCCGTAGGGCGGGAGACTCCCGTCAGCTGTGGCGCGGTGAAGTGACATCATCGCGTATGACGTGACACACATCCAGTGTCATGTTTCCATGTTGATGTAATGCTGCATATACTGTAATTAGTAAAACTGATTTCATATATCTCAATGCACTCAATATGCTTGCTGCTCAGTGTATTAGTATACATGTAACAGTTGGTTATGACAAATACTGATCATATTTATGAGCATCACATATATATTCGCATGCTGTGTGTACAGATATAAATATAGATCTAAATTTATAGATTAATCATTAATTGTTATCTAGAATAATATAGATAAATACTTTATCATAGAGAGTCTGCCTGAGAAAATATGTGATAAAATCTGAAAAAAATATTATTAAGCAGAGTTTAGAGAGATAATAGCCGATTACATATATAAAATGCTATTTAAAGCCATGATGATGTTTAAGAGAAACAAGATAATGGAACCATATCATTGAGGCCCCTTGGGGCTACAGTATCCAGTTTATGAATCCACCTGGGTTCACATCTCAGTAAAGCGCCCCCTCGGTCTCCTCCACGTAATGATGGAGGTATGTGATCTATCATTCTGTATCTGATGGTGGCTAGAGCATGTTTAGCTAACACATAGTGTCGGGCCACCGGTTGATCACTACTTCCTTTTTGCAAGGCTAATCTAATAGAGGGCCTGTGGGCTGTCATGCGTTCTTTAAATTTTCGTGTGGTTTTGACCACATATGAGAGGCCACAGGGGCAGATTTCTGATATATTATGTGTGTAGTTTCGCATGTCAGGTGGTATTTAATATGAAATTTGGTGCCTAGATGCGGATGACAAAATGAGTTCCCCGTGATCATGTAATTACATGTTACACAGGTGCATTTAAAGCAACCTGTTTTCTGAGGAGGTAAGAAACTGCCACTGGGAGATTTAGTGAAGCCCGAGATGTCTGACTTTACCAAAAGATCCTGCAGACTCCTAGATCTTTTATAACAAGGCATAAGGTCAGTCTGTTTAAAAGGTAGATGTTGATCTGACTTAATTAGATGCCAATGTTTTTTGGCCAATTGCATAATCCTGTCTGAAGAGGTATTATATGTGGTGACCCAAGGTAATTTGACATTGGTGGTTGCTCTTTTTTAGGATGAAGGAGGACTTCCCTATGCATTTGAAGAACTTTCTGCTTGGTCATCAGCATATTCTTAAGGCTATACCCTCTCTGTACAAAACGTTCTATTAGCGCGTCCATTTGTGATGATGCCTTCAGGCTATCACTGTTGATCCTAAATATTCTCAACATCTGTGAGTAAGGGAGTCCAGCCTTAAGTTTTCTCGGATGGCAACTATTCCAGTGCAGATAGGAATTTCGGTCCGTATCTTTAGTAAACACGGTAGTGGTGATTCGAGAATCTACAATGGAGATCCTGACATCTAGGAAATCTATGCTTTGTGAGTCCATTTTGACAGTTAATTTAACTGGACTGTCAGATCTGTTGTGTTCGACGATGACTGATTCTAGCCCTTCCTTAGGCCCTTTCCAAAACAGGAGCAGATCGGCGAAAAACCTGGAGTAAAATACAATGTGTTTTGCAATTTCAGGATTTTTGAAGAAAATATCTTCCTCTATTTGGAGCATATATAGGTTGGCGTAGGTAGGTGCCACCGCCGAACCCATAGCACACCCCCGTTCTTGGAGGTAGTATTTATTATTAAATATGAAGACATTTCTTGTTAGAATGAGTTCTAACAGGTGTAGCATAATGGGAATCTGTTGTGTCCCGAATGGACTCTCTTTCTGCAACATAGCTTTAACTGCAGATAGCCCTTCTTGATGAGGAATAATTGTATATAAACTGGTAACATCAGCTATTTCCAGCCAGACATCTTCTGTGAGAGGACCAATGTTTTTTTAATTTATTGAGGAGCATTGTTGTATCCAAAAGGCTCCGTGAATGCGCTACAACATAAGGTTGCAGTATTGAGTCTAATAATACTGCCGTTGGTTGGAATAGAGTGCCGTACACTCACATGCTACAGTTACCTTCCACTAGGAGGCAAGTACAGGCACCGGACCAAGCTATCCCTGCATATCAGTGAGTACCGGACTGAGATATATATATATATATATATATATATGCTCCTCACACTGATCCGGCACTCTCCTCTCCCACTGGGTCCTGGCTCCGGTGCCCTCCTCAGGGAATGGGTACCCTTCTATAACCTCCTCAAACAGGCGGCACTCAGAGGCTGTATAAATGGTGAAAACATCCGGTGCTTTATTTCAACGTTTCGGGGGTCAAGCCCCCGTCTTCAGGAAAACACACTACAACAGTGACAATACATGTGATAACCTTTAAATAACTCACCCCTCCAAGAAACGCCAGCCTCCGGGGCGAAGGCGCCGCCCGCGGCTCCGGGTCCCTCACTTCCGGCCTCGGTTCCCTCTCATCACAGGAAGTCGTCCTGCAGGAAGCCGCGTCACCACGCAGCCCGGCGGCGCCCCGCATTGGCTGTTGGCAAGACAACAGTTTACACGTCACTATGGCAACCCTATACAAAAACAAAACATCAACCTGAAAAACAACGGGATCCCGCCTGCGGGCATTCCCGATACAAGTAAAGACAAATGTATAGTAAAACACATTTGAGAATATGTGAAGTGCTAATAACTTATTAAGACACACCTGGACCTATTTTTGTTTATAAATAACAGGTTTGATACATAGTGAATGAAACAAAAAAAACATGAAAGTGCATCCATTACAAGTCCTACCTATAAATGTATATCTTCTAATACTATTCTTTAATCCACTTAAGCACACAACTAACTATTATGCTATATTCAAAAAATTCTCAACATTGATAATGCAGTGAATATTGAATTCTACGGAACCACATTATGGGACCCTCCACGTCAAGCAGTGTGACTTACTCTACGAAACTAACATGCTGTAATTTACTGCCAAGCCATCTAGGTGTGTCATCTAAACTGCATAGGTATCACACCTATATAAAGCAGTTAAACCCCAGGCTGTCATTTAAACCTTTCGGGTAAATGGTGTTTAGTTTGTAGATCCACCTAGATTCCAATTGTAAGAACTTTTTAGCTCTATTGCCCCTGCGAAGTGATACTGGGAGCTGGTCCACTATTTTGTAATGCAGAGAGGACACAGCATGCTTGTTCAGGGCAAAATGGCGTGCAACCGGTTGCTCGCTGTTACCCGATTGCAACACCGTATGGATGGCCGAACGGTGTTGGGCCATCCTCTCCTTGAACTGACATTGTGTTTTTCCAATGTAGTAAAGACTACATGGACAAATGAGCACATAAATTACGTATGTCGAGTGGCAGGTAAGAGGCCATCTTATGGGAATTTTCTTCCCTGTATGTGGGTGGGAAATATGATTTCCTGTCAGCATAAAGGTGCAGGTCATACAGGCAAGGCATTTAAAACACCCTGGTTTACGGCTCAGGAAATGTGAGGCTACTGGGCTGCTTTTAAATCCTGTGATGTCACTTTTGACCAAAAGATCTTTTAAATTGGCACTACGGGTGTAGCACGGCATGATTTTACTCTGGCATAAGGTGGGTAAACTGGAGTCAGAAGAAATCAACGGCCACCAATGTTTCATCTGTGTGCATGTTCTCTTACTAGAGGTGTTGAATTCATTAATCCAAGGAACCCTATTCTCTCTGGGCCTACCAGACTCGCTCTCCAGTAGTTCCAACCTACTTTTCATTAAAGCCTTTTTCTTTGCTGTCTGTAAAAGCTTAAGAGGGTACCCCCGCTGCAAAAATTTCTCAGTCATGCCATTGAATTGTAATTCCAACTCCTCAGGTTCGCTCGTAATTCTACGAACCCTGAGGAATTGTTAATATGGTAGACCCCTGGTAGTAGCTGGGGGATGGAAACTGTCAAACCGCAGCAACGTGTTGCGGTCTGTAGGTTTTGTGTAGAGAGTTGTCTGAATGTTACCATCTTTGATCATGATTTTAATGTCCAGGAAACATATTTCCTGTGGCTGAATGGATAAAGATAACTTTACGGGACTGTTTGAGCTATTGTGTTTCTCAATCAGCATGGTGAGGGCCTGAGGTTCACTATCCCAGAACAGCAGGAGGTCATCTATTTATCGGTAATATAACCTTATATTAGAAGACACCGCTGAATCTGAGAAAAACAGTTGCCGCTCCACCTCCCACATATACGCATTTGCCAATGATGGGGCCACAACAGACCCCATGGCACACCCTGAGATTTGTCTATAGAACCGCCCGTTAAACAAGAAATAATTCCTGGTTAATGTAAACTCAAGTAATTTCAAAAATAACTCAACGTCTGGTCTTTCATAAGCTGTGTTGTTCAAAATAAGATGTTTTACCGCCATGATCCACGCTTGATGGGGGATGCATGTGTATAAACCCGTGACGTCGAGAGTCGCCATGGACATGCCCACTGGAATCTTTTCTACTGTCAACAATTTTCTTAAGAGCATATTAGAATCTTTCAAGTGTGTAAATGTGGCTTGCACACATGGCTGTAAAAAGGTGTCCAGAAAAATGGATACAGGCTCACAAAGAGAGCCCCTGGCCGATATGATAGGGCGGCCAGGGGGCTTCTTTGTGTCCTTATGGACTTTTGGGATGATGTAAAAAACCGGTACCACCGGATGTGGGCAAGTCAATTTATTATACACTTCTGTGGAAATCAGACCCTCAAGTTTAGCTTCAGACAAAATCTCATCTAATTCAGACTTAAACAACAATGTCGGATCATTTTCCAACAAACAATATGTCTGATGATCAGATAATAACCGATCACATTCTATGATGTAATCTGTAGTATCCAACACAACTATTGAGCCCCCTTTGTCCGATCCCCTGATTATGATATCCTGTCTGTCCCGTAAGGACCTTAATGCCAATTGCTCTTCTTTGGACATGTTCTTCGGTACCCAGGGGGCTGGCTCATTTTGCAGAGTGTCCATCATACGAGCAAATGTCCTAATTGATGGATGATGGGACACCGGCTCAAATTGGGAGGTGGGGCCCAATTTCCGGATTTGAGGTTTCATCTCGCTGGGGCCAGATCTATCTGGAACTTTGCCAAAATGTTCCTTCAATTTAAGCATCCTGTGAAACTTATACACCTCCACTTTCCATCCAAATTTATTGGGTAAGTTTGTGGGAATGAAAGATAGGCCTTTACATAGTACTGACGTCTCTGCCTCGGACAGCGGTGTAGACGAGAGATTGAAAATTAATTCCACGTTGATCGAGGTGGCCTGCCTCCCCGTCTGCCTCCTCGACTGCCCCCCCCCCGTCTGGTGTATTTCTTCTTTTCCACGAGGCCACAGCCCGGGTAGTAACCCCTAAAGGGGCACGCTTGGATGAGGGCGCTACTTCAGATGATGTGACCTCATCAGTATCACTGGCTGATGTGCTGTGTTGCAGTTTCAGGGGCCTGTATCTACGTCCTCTTGTTGGACGTGACCCCCCTTGACTATAGGGATTATGCGAAAGCCATGTATAAACCTGATGTTGATCATAGTCAGCCTGTACCATGCGAAGCTTCTCTTTCTTAAACTTGGTCAGTTCAATGCGATACGCATCAACTTGCGTTTTAAGCTTATCAAGCCAATTGGTTGCCTTGTCCTCCGTTAGTGTACATAAATGTTGCTCCTCAAATTTGGCCAACTTTTCTTTTGTAATGTTGACCTCCAGAGTGGACTCCTCGATTACAAGCAACATTAAGTCCATTGCACACTTATTTAACACAGAGATCCATCGTTGGCAGAATACAGCATTGTACCGCCCTATCGTCGGGGTGTTCTGCACACAAAACCCCCGTGGTATTTGTTTGTTTCTGTAATAATCGGCCAATGTCCGTCCGTGATACATGAAGTCAATTTCCCGCTTACGTAATTTAAACAGTTCACGGTACAGCTCTTCATTAGACACCACCGTGTCATCGTTAAACATCGGCTCTTTGATAAGAATATGTTCAGCCTCCAAGTCAGAGAAGCTGAGCGTGTCATAATTTTCACACTGAAAAACATATGATAGGGGTCACCCGGATCCGTCTCACTGGTAGCCATGTCTAACCAGCGTCGGTGCGCCTGACACTCGGTCTATGTACTTAAGGCACGGCTCACAAGACTGTAGGTACTTGATGTTTTGGATGCAAGTTCACAATACCAAAAATCCCCGTGCGGTGCGGATGGCTGTGTGCCTGAACTTGGTATTGAATGAGAAAAATGGGGAGGTGCCCTGACAAATGAGGTGTTGCTTGGTCCACAACTGCACACACCCGTATCTATATGCTCCTTCAATGGCATGACTGAGAAATTTTTGCAGCGGGGGTACCCTCTTAAGCTTTTACAGACAGCAAAGAAAAAGGCTTTAATGAAAAGTAGGTTGGTACTACTGGAGAACGAGTCTGGTAGGCCCAGAGAGAATAGGGTTCCTTGGATTAATGAATTCAACACCTCTAGTAAGAGAACATGCACACAGATGAAACATTGGTGGCCGTTGATTTCTTCTGACTCCAGTTTACCCACCTTATGCCAGAGTAAAATCATGCCGTGCTACACCCGTAGTGCCAATTTAAAAGATCTTTTGGTCAAAAGTGACATCACGGGATTTAAAAGCAGCCCAGTAGCCTCACATTTCCTGAGCCGTAAACCAGGGTGTTTTAAATGCCTTGCCTGTACGACCAGCAGCTTTATGCTGACAGCGAATCATATTTCCCACCCACATACAGGGAAGAAGATTCCCATAAGATGGCCTCTTACCTGCCACTCGACATACGTAATTTATGTGCTCATTTGTCCATGTAGTCTTTACTACATTGGAAAAACACAATGTCAGTTCAAGGAGAGGATGGCCCAACACCGTTCGGCCATCCGGGCGGCGTTGCAATCGGGTAACAGCGAGCAACCGGTTGCACGCCATTTTGCCCTGAACAAGCATGCTGTGTCCTCTCTGCGTTACAAAATAGTGGACCAGGTCCCAGCATCACTTCGCAGGGGCAATAGAGCTAAAAAAGCTCTTACAATTGGAATCTAGGTGGATCTACAAACTAAACACCATTTACCCGAAAGGTTTAAATGACAGCCTGGGGTTGAACTGCTTTCTATAGGTGTGATACATATGCAGTTTCGATGACACACCTAGATGGCTTGGCAGTAAATTACAGCATTCACTATGTATCACACCTGTTATTTATAAACAAAATAGGTCCAGGTGTGTCTTAATAATTTATTAGCACTTCACATATACTGAAATGTGTTTTACTATACATTTGTCTTTACTTGTATCGGGAATGCCCGCAGGCGGGATCCCGTTGTTTTTCAGGTTGATGTTTTGTTTTTGTATAGGGTTGCCATAGTGACGTGTAAACTGTTGTCTTGCCAACAGCCGTCGCGGGGCGCCGCCGGGCTGCGTGGTGATGCGGCTTCCTGCAGGATGACTTCCTGTGACGAGAGGGAGCCGGGGCCGGAAGTGTGCGACCCGGAGCCGCGGGCGGCGCCTTCGCCCCGGAGGCTGGTGTTTCTTGGAGGGGTGAGTTATGTAAAGGTTGTCACATGTATTGTCACTGTTGTAGTGTGTTTTCCTGAAGACAGGGGCTTGACCCCCGAAACTTTGAAATAAAGCACTGGACGTTTTCACCATTTATACAGCCTCTGAGTGCCGCCTATTTGAGGAGGTTATATATATATATATATATATATATATGTGTGTGTGTGTGTATGTATTGCAACAGATACAGTAGTCTGTCATAGTCTCTTGTGAAAGAGACTAATGTTTTCCGTGGGAGTCTGCAAACTTATGGTGAAGTCAGTTTTTATTCCTTACATATCCCTGCACACACAGCACAGCTACAAAGGTGGACCACATGGGTGTGATTAACTACTGAGTGCTGGGGAGGAGGTGTAAGTTCTGGTCTTGTATTGAGGGCAGGGCACCCAATGCCAGTTTGGCCATGGCTAGCTGGAGATACAGAAATGGTGCAGGCTGGAAATGCAGAAGTGGCCTGGTTGGAGAAACAGAGTGCTTGCTGGAAAGACAGAAGGGGGGCTGCCTAAAGAGACAGAAGGTAGGCTGGCTGAAGAGACAGAAAGGGGGCTGGCTGGTGAACCAGAAGTGGGGCTGGCTGGACAGACAGAAAGGAGGCTGGTTGGAGAGACAGAAGGGGAGTTGACTGGAGAGACAGAAAGGGGGCTGGCTGGATCTGGAGAGATACTGTGGGGCTGGAGTTGCAGAAACATAGGGGCTGATGCTGAAGAGAATTGGGAAGAAGTGGCTGGAGATTTTTCTCAACTGGCAGGATTACTGACACATTACTAACATCTTTGCCCCCCAGCCATGCAATTGAGCTATTTGAGGGTGAAAGGGGGGCACCACAGTCTGTTTCGCCTTGAAGGGCTGGAGGAAGGTACCACACTCTATTCACCTCCGGGGGGCCCTGCCTATATTGTCAGTCCCAGACCCCACAATTTATGATGGCAGCCCTGCCCTCAGATGTCACCCTCTTCCGACCTGCATTTCCCTCACATGCCACACTCTCCATATCTGATTTTCCTCACACCTTAACTTCTGTCATCCTGCTTTTCCCTCACACTTCACTCTCTGCCTAGCAAATTTTCTTTAATGTTATAGGGTACAGGGCAGTAAATACTGGATATGGGGGTGCCGAATAGTGATGACAAAACTGGATGCAAGGCAGTGAGGAATTGATATGAGAAATCACAGGGATAATGGAAAATGTGGGGTGCAGAGCAGCAATAACAGGATATGGGGTGCAGAACTGCAATAGCAGGATATGAGGATGCTGGGCAGTGATGGCAGGATATTGGAGATCATATCTGTTATAACAGAACATGGGTTGTGCAGCACAATGTTGGCATGACATCGGGAGTTGCTGCACATTGACAGCAGGACATAGCGAGCTGCTGCACATTAATGACATGTGGGTGCAGAATGGGATAACAGGACCTGAGGTTGTGGAACAGGATGACAGGATATGGGGCATGTAGAACAGGGATGACAGGACACGGAGATGCAGAACAGGAGGATAGGACATGACTTATGCCTCAGGCAAAATGACCACCTACCGGGGGATACAAGGGCAGATTGGGCCACCGGGACAGACCTTCCCTCTCACCACTGCCCTGAGCCCCCTGCCACCACTCGGCAGTCGCTGTCATGCAGTGACAATGATAGCCACACAGCTCTGCTCAGGACACTGCTCTCTGAGCTGTGTCTGTGGCCAATCATTGCTGCAATAAATGCAGTCTGCGCTTGTTTAGTGTATTGCTCACACACTGGCCACATAAGCTGCAGGGGGAGGGAGTGGAGGCATGTGATGAGCAGGCTGCAATATTGCAGACCTGTGATCTCTTATAGTTACAGTATTTCCTGAGTGCCCTCATCCACTATACCACAGTTGCAAGTGTCCGAAGTGGCCCCAGGCTTTCTGACCTGATACCACAACAGAGGAGAGCAGAGGAGGAGAGATGTGGCAGGCAGCACTGTTGACTGACATCTGCACCAGACTATTATAGCAATGGGCATCCCTGGGATTGGGCAAACTTTTGTGTTTTTCTGAAGGAGGATACTGGTGGTGAATCAAGCAATCACAGCCCAGGGATGTGACTAGATGTGATGTGAATCCTCTATGTGTAATTGCACTGCAGTCACCACAGTGATTCTGGACTGGGTGAGTGACGACTGTGGTACTAGGCTTATCTATGTTGTAACTGGCCACAGGGGTTAGTTACACCATATACAGTCAGGTGTTTCTCTTACATACTGCTACATGTATTTCACTGGTCTCTTAACAATTACATTCTGAGTTAATTACACAACCTGATTGGTGGATCCTGACAGGTTATGCAGTTTTTAATTCCCACGGTGTGCAAGCCCTAACCATGGTTGGAAAGATCAATGAATTTGTTGATAAAAATACCAAATGACAGTTGTTAGTAAAGTATCTCAATACAACAGTCACTGCAAGTAGGGTGCTAGGGTACAGATATACAGGGGTAAATGTAATAGAGTGCGGGAACATGCAAACTTGCATGTTTCTGCCTATACCAAAACTCGCAATGAGAGAACTCGCATCCAGATGTTTTTCCATTTAAAAACAAACAACTCGCCCAATAATAATAAAGTGTGAGTTTAAAACTTGCACCCAAAACCTAACTAAAAATGGCAAAATCAATAGACCAGGTTTAGATAGGTGAGTTTATTTTTAAATCAACTCTAAATTAACATCTGAGGCATATTAACACAGAAGAACAACACTATCACCAATTCGACCTTTATATAAAATACACCTACAGCCATTGCACCTGTGTGGGTGTAGCAATGCCATTTTTTTCAGTCTTATTGGGAGCTGTATGTGAGTAGCTTTACTGTTCTGGATGAGCTGTGCAGGAGGAGGGTGCTGGAGCATCACCAGGTCCATATTATGCTATGTGCCAGACATACCTATAGAGCGAGTATGGACCTGGATTCACTCTCTGATCTAGAGATGGTTCAGCTTTTTAGGTTGAACAACACAAACCTCCTGAACTAGATATTCTCACAGACCACCCACCCCCTCATAGACTCCACTTCCCATCTAGGACTGCTTCAGAAAAATCCCAGACTAGTTCACACCTACTAGGCACTTAACCCTGTAGTGCACTGGCCTAGTGCTCAGTTGCCACATGGCCCTCATGTCCAACAACAAAAATATCAAACACATAATGGAAGTTATATGGTCTTCAGCTGAACCAGCCTGAGGCACCTTCCAGGGAGTATTCACATAATACAGGAAAATTCTCAACTCAGATCTTATGATGACTGTAGTACTGTCCTTCACCTGGAGAGCAGCTGCCTATTTAAAGTCTTTTGCAGACTCCGATGTCCCATCAGGGCTTCCAGCATCTTCTTCCACTGGGCATCAGCTCTTCTTTCTTTGCCTGGGTAGCAGTGGCTTGACTAAGCTCTTTTACATTGGCTTTCATGAACCCAGGGATTCTGGCATTTTCTTTGTCCGCCAGTATCTTTAAGAGCTTTTTACTTGTAAGCCAGTCTCAGGGGGCAAGGAGAGGATGTTGCTCGCCGTGATTGGCTTGCCATGGCCAGCTTGGATTTGTTCAACAGTGAGCCAGGATTTGCTACCTTACAGCAACTTTTTGGAAAAGTGATGCTGTGATTGGCAGACCTAAATCCCTCTGAAATCAGGCCTACCAGTGTTTGTGTGGAGTGGCGTTGGGAAACCACCACTGCCAAGACCATAAGCACTGCTGGACCCCACTACATAATATAACAGACACATTGGCATTCCAGTGAGGTTACCTTTTAACAGAATTTTGGCTACTTATCCTCCAGCTCCTAAATTAAGATCTGTAAGTGAGAAAACATTGGCCATATTTGTGCTCTCAATTGAAGCCACTGCAGGCAGCTACTTGACATTATGAAATTCCCTAACTTTAATATGGGTAACATTTTATTTTTTTAACTAAAAAAAAACTATAACTTTCTCAAATACCTTCACCATAAAAGGCCCTGAACTAAAACAAGAGCTATCTGACATAACAAATCCCTAGTCTTAAATCATCCTCTATGTTGAGTTACTGTATGTTTTCCTAAAAATACTTTAAAAATGTCACTTTTGTCAAACAGAAAGTAGAGTAAAAACAGTGACATTTTCTAATTTAGATCATTCCAAATTCCTCAATTTTAATTTTTGTGCCTTAAAATTTGGCATTCAGCCAAATTTCAGCTCAATACATCCAATAAGTATGTGTAGCAGCAGCCCCTCCAACACCATGCCTCCCCCTCACAACATTATAATGGAAGAATGCTATTTGTATGTCAAAATGGAAAAAAAAATCTGCCAGCCCTGTACCAATATTAGAATAAGATATGCTCATCTGAAACACATAATGTATTCATCCATAAAGGTTGACAATCACAGGTCAAAAGACAGATGGTCCAATTGTTAAAACTCCAGACATCTCCATTGACACATTGTTAGCCTGGTCTTTTCATGTGCAGGACAATATTCTTTACACAGCCTAGTCACACCATAAAGGTAGGCTGTTCAATGAATATTGTCCTAGATAAGAATAGACTATACGTACATCAGCCCCATAATGTCCTCTGCTGATAATTTTTTTTATTAGAAGAACATCCAGTCCACTTTTACATTTTCCATCACCAGGGGCGTCGGAACAGGGGGAGCAAGGGAGTAGTTCGCCCCCCCCAAACACGAAAGGTGCCAACGTGGATGAGGAGTGATGTGTGGTCTGTTGAATGACCGCACATAACGACCTCCATGCAATGCAGGGACTGAGCAGTGGCAGCTCAGTCCCTCCCCCGCAGAAGTAGTGGGTGCGATCCGTGCACTCTCCCTCCCTGCCCTCCACAGTGGCCGCCTCCAATTCAGGCCAGTGGTGGCATTCCGAATAGTGTTGGGATTCCGACGTCGGTATTCTGACTGCCAGGCTCCTGACCGGATCCCCTCTGACACCCTCTTTCTCACCCTGATGCTCTTTCTCTCTCACTCCTCTTTCTCCCTGATACCCTCTCTCTCATTTTCCCCTCTTTCTCTCACTCACTCCCCCTCTCTCTCACCCTGACACCCTCTTTGTTTGTCTCTCACTACCCTCACTCTCTCTCCTGCTCCCCTAAGGGGCATTGTAGTGACAGTGGCTGGGGGTGAAGTGTGGCTGTGGGGGTCACAGTGGGGGGTTGCACATAGTTGTATCCTCCCCACTGCGGTGCGGCCTCCTTTTTGTCCCGGTAGTACTGCCTCCTCCCCCCCAGTGACTCCGCCCTTAAGAGTGCCAAAATGAGGATCTTTCTTGCCCCTCCAACCTATAAATGTTCTGACACCCCTGGCCATTGCCACCTTGCATTGTAAGGAAATCTACAACATAACCAAACTTACAGTAAAATTCTCCTTCCTATCGTATACTGATGTTGAAACTGACTGTCTTTTATTTGAACCTGCTGTCTCCTTTTCCACAATGATCTCAAACATTATTAAAAATTAAATGGGGCACACCTATACAGCATTTTTTCTGAAGAAAACAAGCTTTATATTTGACTCTTTCCATTCTCTTCCTTAATGAGGTTACCAACCTTCTATGTTTTACAGTATCCATGTGACATACCAGTGAGGAAGGAATCTAAAGGGGCATTCTCATTCTTTCCCTCATAAAAGTGAGAACCTAGCTGGGCAAAACTGATTGCCTATTTGCAACTTTTCTCTCTCCCTCTCCTTTAAACACCATATTCCCTGTACAAAATGTATGTGGCATATTACTCATTAAGACCCTAAAGTCCCCATTAATTATACATCCAACCTTCCTCGAGTTGCAGTGGCAGATACTAACTTACCAGAGCAATTCCAAGTATTGTTCCAGTGCAGGGACAGCTACTCAGAAAAGCAGTTGTCCCTATGAATCCTACCACAGACACTATTGCTGCTAATTAATAATAGTAAAACTTTGACCTGGCATTGTCACTGCACATATATGGACTGAGTTTACACAATCGAGAGGGACAGAGGGATCCAAATGGAACTCTCTTCCAAACCCAGACCTCCTTCCTATATCAAAGGAGCAGGGCTTCTTGAACTAAAGCTATCTGCAGATTGTGACAGTTTCTGCAAACAATGGGCTGACCTGCCCATTTTTTTGTTTTTTAACCATGAGTGTTATACTGCATATATAGTGGAAATGTAAAATGGTTATAAGCTGTTAGATAGAGTCTCAAAATTCTTGAATTTAAGAATTTTAAGTATGAAGGGGATTTTTTCACAATATTTTATAACATAACCTGCCAAAAAGAGATTAGGAGGTCTAAATTATGGTACATTTCCTACTTGATATCCTAGTCCCAATTCTGATATTATTAATGGAGGGATTAAGGTATATTTGCTTTTTTCCTCTCTGGGGGGTATATTTACTAACATTCGTAATTTTCGGAAAAAGGTCAAAGTTCAATCACGAATGACATCGACAGTGTAAAATTGCAACTTTTTGAATTGATTACGACTAATTTACTAAGCTACCGTATTTTGCCTTTTCGGGTTTTCCGATGTCGATGTCATTCGTGTTTTTTTTCTGTTTTTTACGGCAGTGATTAGCAAAACACTGCCGAATTTTTCAAAATGAATCTCGGCCGGATCTGTATGATCCGTGCTGGGGTTCATTTTTTTTTTTTCAATAAACACTGTAAAACTTAAAAAAAAATTGCGTGGGGTCCCCCCTCCTAAGCATAACCAGCCTCGGGCTCTTTGAGCCGATCCTGGTTGCAGAAATATGGGAAAAAAATGACATGGGTTCCCCCATATTTAAGCAACCAGCATTGGGCTCTGCGCCTGGTCCTGGTTCCAAAAATACGGGGGACAAAAAGCGTAGGGGTCCCCCGTATTTTTAAAACCAGCACCGGGCTCCACTAGCTGGACAGATAATGCCACAGCCGGGGGTCACTTTTATATAGTGCCCTGCGGCCGTGGCATCAAAAATCCAACTAGTCACCCCTGGCCGGGGTACCCTGGGGGAGTGGGGACCCCTTCAATCAAGGGGTCCCCCCCCAGCCACCCAAGGGCCAGGGGTGAAGCCCGAGGCTGTCCCCCCCATCCAATTGGCTGCGGATGGGGGGCTGATAGCCTTTTGTGAAAATGAAAAGATATTGTTTTTAGTAGCAGTACTACAAGGCCCAGCAAGCCTCCCCCACATACTGGTACTTGGAGAACCACAAGTACCAGCATGCGGCGGAAAAACGGGCCCGCTGGTACCTGTAGTACTACTACTAAAAAAATACCCCAAAAAAGACAAGACACACACACCTTGAAAGTAAAGATTTATTACATACATCCACACAAACATACAAACATACTTACCTATGGCCCCACGCAGGTCTGTCCTCTTCTCCAGTAGAATCCAAGGGGTACCTGTTGAATAAATTATACTCACCAGCTCCAGGGTCCCAGGCTCCTCGTAGCATCCATTTGTAATCCACGTACTTGAATAAAATAAAAAAACGGACACCCGAGCCACGCACTGAAAGGGGACCCATGTTTGCACATGGGTCCCCTTTCCCCGACTGCCAGAAACCCACTCTGACTGATGTCTAAGTGGGTTTCTTCAGCCAATCAGGGAGCGCCACGTTGTAGCACCATCCTGATCGGCTGTGTGCTCCTGTACTGACTGACAGGCGGCACACGGCAGTGTTACAATGTAGCGCCTATGCGCTCCATTGTAACCAATGGTGGGAACTTTCTGCCCTGCGGTTGACCGAAAGTGACCTCACCGCTGAGCAGAAAGTTCCCACCATTGGTTACAATGGAGCGCATAGGCGCTACATTGTAACACTGCCGGGTGTCCGTTTTTTTATTTTATTCAAGTACGTGGATTACAAATGGATGCTACGAGGAGCCTGGGACCCTGGAGCTGGTGAGTATAATTTATTCAACAGGTACCCCTTGGATTCTACTGGAGAAGAGGACAGACCTGCGTGGGGCCATAGGTAAGTATGTTTGTATGTTTGTGTGGATGTATGTAATAAATCTTTACTTTCAAGGTGTGTGTGTCTTGTCTTTTTTGGGGTATTTTTTTAGTAGTAGTACTACAGGTACCAGCGGGCCCGTTTTTCCGCCGCATGCTGGTACTTGTGGTTCTCCAAGTACCAGCATGCGGGGGAGGCTTGCTGGGCCTTGTAGTACTGCTACTAAAAACAATATCTTTTCATTTTCACAAAAGGCTATCAGCCCCCCATCCGCAGCCAATTGGATGGGGGGGACAGCCTCGGGCTTCACCCCTGGCCCTTGGGTGGCTGGGGGGGGACCCCTTGATTGAAGGGGTCCCCACTCCCCCAGGGTACCCCGGCCATGGGTGACTAGTTGGATATTTGATGCCATGGCCGCAGGGCACTATATAAAAATGACCCCCGGCTGTGGCATTATCTGTCCAGCTAGTGGAGCCCGGTGCTGGTTTAAAAAATACGGGGGACCCCTACTATTTTTGTCCCCCGTATTTTTGGAACCAGGACCAGGCGCAGAGCCCGATGCTGGTTGCTTAAATATGGGGGAACCCCTGTCAAATTTTTCCCCATATTTCTGCAGCCAGGATCGGCTCAAAGAGCCCGAGGCTGGTTATGCTTAGGAGGGGGGACCCCACGCAATTTTTATTTAGAAAATAACCACTTTCCCACCCCTTCCCACTGATATACATGCACGGATCTCATGGATCCCTGCATGCCTATACAATCACGGATTAAAAAAGCAGGTCTGTTTTTTTTTAGCACTTTTTTACGAGTTGTAATTTTTCACGGCAGTGTTTTATTTTTTTTTTGCTTTGCACTTCTTAGTAAATGACCGAGATTCATACTTAAACAGCCGCATTTTGACCGATGGTGTATTCATTCGTAATTATTTTCATGGACTACCCAAAAAATACGAATGCCCTCATCACTGCCGTGATTTGAGTTTAGTAAATTACCGAGATGACACTTTGAAGAAAAAACGGCATCTCGGTCAAAATCGGGACCTTAGTAAATATACCCCTGGGTTTTCTAAATGAAGGGAACATAAAGCAGTCTACTAAGGGACCGTTAAGAAGCTTTTGTATCAGCCCCTTAGCATCCCTGGAATATATGAAGTACCCTTTGTAGGATTCTTATTTTTTAGATTAGCTAGTTAATGATCATAACTTCTAAGAAATAAAGATAAAATAACAAACTTAATTATAGATCTGAAGCAGTCACAAGATTTAACCTTAGACATTAGGTAGAACCTCAATACAAACTTAAATCCTTATTTCAAGCCATAAATTATTTTAAAATCCTTATAACAAAAGCACTCCATCTTTTGAAAACTAGGAACCTTCAAACCACACAGTGTGTACCTATAGAAACATAAAAAGACATAAAATTTGCTTTTTCCTTGTACTGTTCTATGATTCCCTTTAGTTTAGGGTTAGTTGAGATCATGTGTCCATGCTACCAAATTCCATCTCAATTCTATTTTACCAGAACAGCAATTCCTCACATGTTCCAGGACATTAAACAAAAACATATTCTTTGTCTACAATATGCCATTGTACCGACTATCCACTTAACTACATGTGACAAATGGTAGTGGTTAAACTAAAGATTACATGACTGTGACATCTGGTTGGGTGCATTGCCTTCAGAAGCAGCAACATCTAACATACAACATCAGCTCATTCACAGGCAGGTTGTTCTCTGTATCACCGACTTTACTACGAAGCATACTAGTATCAATCTGTTGGTTAAAATTGGGATGTGATAGTAAAATGGCTTACCTAGCTAAGACACTCCTCAGAATTTGTCATTTCTGATAACGCAAATTACATTGTACTACCACTATACCTGGGTGAATTTCAAAATGTACCATGTTATGCACAACCTATAAACTTGGTGGTTCAGAGTTTCTTAAGAAATTATGGCAATGGTCCATAAAATGTTGGGTATTTTCAGCGTTCAGCAACCACATGAAGAAGATTTCAGCAGCTGAAAGAAAAGTTCTACCTGCCATGTCATCAATTGATGCAATAGATAGTAAACAAATGGTATTACAGCCTTTATATGTGTTAGTGACTGGAGGAACAGCAACAACAAATCACAATGTACACACCTAACCATGAGTTAGGGAGAGGGGAGGGCATGTTAACTTACTGCAGCACACTGGAGAATAGTCTCGGATGTATGCAAGCTACTTAAATCATTTGAAATTGTAATCAATGAAGTGAGTTCAAACACTGCCTGTCTGAGTCATGTCATACAATTAATTAAACTACTTAAAAACCAGATAGAGTAGCTGGCTGAGGATATGAAACAAAGTGATTCTGATAATTATGATGGACTTGTAGATAAAGTCCTATGTTCGCTTTGCAAGGACCAAAGGGTTTACAACATTTTGGAATTGGATCACTACATTTTGGCAGTCCTATGCAGGGCCGGCTCTACCATTAGGCAGCTTTAGGTGGCTGCCTAGGGGTGCCGGACACTGGAGGGCACCGCATCACTGAATTCATCTAGCAAAATACTGAAGGATGTCTCTTTATGCGGGTTAGAAATTACTTACAGACGGGGGGATGGGGGGATGGAACAAAATAAAATGTAATTGTATGTATATACATACACGTATATATGTATGTATATACATACAAATACAAGGATGTAGTCTGGCTGACGGAATGTTGGCATTCTGAATACAGACGCCAAAATCCCTACACCTATCAGAATACCGACAGCCGGTATACCGACAGCCGGTATTGTGAATGTTAGTATGCTGGGGAGGGTTAGGGTAAGGTTCATTCATTTCATTCAAAATGTCGATATTATGGTGATTGGGGTGCTGCTGTCAGTATTCTGACAGCGGCATCATTTACCCAACCCAAATTAAATATCCCCACTAGACCCCATATAAAGTATTTTACAGTATATAAAGAATTGACTGCCCTCGACTTTTAAAGTGAAAGTATATTGTGAACAAATTTGTTTACAATATACTTTATCACTTAAAAAGTCCTTAAGTTTTGTCCCTTTTCTCTGTATATGTATAATGATGCAATTCATGTGAGGTGGTGGTGGCTTTGCAGGTTAGGGGGTGCTAGACTAAAGCTTTGCCTAGGGTGCAGAGAGACCTTGCACCGGCCCTGGTCCTATGTAATGTATTTCTTTCCAACTGACACAGATCTTAAGAGATATAAAGAGCTCCTTGTGAGTTAGTTGTAATCTCAAATGACACATGACATGATGTCCCCTGCTTTAGTTTCCCCTGCAATTGCTGCTGCCACACAAAAAACTGTCCTTTTCCAAGAGGTCCACTGGTGATGATGTTGAGCCAGTTCAGCACAATAGAGTGAAACATTTTAACATCTGGTCAGTTTTAAAAGAATTACCCACATATATGGACACCTCTGCTGTTACTCATTCTGATACAGTAATGATCAATAGAATGGTAGAGGATTACTTTAATACTGAGTGGAAAAAAATGGCAACTTTGAGCCCTTTGTACAAACTAAGCTGCCCACACTCCAGTGTGATATCAGAGTGTTTAACACAGCTGGTAAACTTGTGAATGATTGGTATAGGAGGTTACTTACCAATTTTTTTTAAAACTGATATTCATCAAAATGAGCTATAAATTTTATGAGGAGGACCTGTTCCATCAATTACAGTACAACAGACACTGTAACAATGGATTCCAGTGGGGATGAGCTAACATTGTATGGTGAAGATACTGACAGTAATGAGGGTGGTGATGATAAGGATGATATCTTCAAGCTGTGAGAATGATTAACATCACTTTTAGTCTTAAGCCCATTGGTAGCTAAGTTTAACCAAACCACCAAGATGTTTTCTTGGTAGTTTGGACCAGTCCATACAATCTCCACAGCCAACATCCTCAACATCAACCTCTTTATTAATTATCTGAGGTAGTCCTTCCAAAAAATTGGTGTGTGATGCCCAAACAAACCAAGCACTTCAGCTACAATAATGGCAGTACCTGTTGCTGAAATACTTGGTTTATTAAATTGTGCATGTCCTTTTTAATATACGACATAAGTGTAGGTGGGTAGGCCCAAGGACAATTTAATTGTGCACCAATTTTTATTATGAACTTTACCAATATTGCATGTGTTTGAGAGGTTGCATTGCAGTGCTACTACTTACTAAGGTTTTGGCCCCAAATCAAAATTATATTTATACAAAGCAAAGTTCTGACTACAAATCCCAATGCAATTATCATCACTATACTCACATACAATGAATGTGAATAGTGATGGAAACAGTATAAATATGTGCAAACTATATGGAAAATAAAAACATCAGTGTATTATTTCAGCCAAACAGAATTTATTGAAATACAATTAGGCACCCTAATGAAACACTGTTGTATTATATTCCCCCTAATTGACTATGAGAATTACAGATTATCTGATCACTCATTTCAGTTTTTCCTTCTTCACTAGATATAAAAGTAAAAACTCTAGCTTCTCAACTCTTTTCTAAAGGTCGCAGCAGCAGCAAGCATCTTTGTTATTAACTTATTAATTCATTCTCAATTTGTTCCTTGTATTTTGTACTTTGTACTTTTTTTTTACTACTTTCTAAAAGTACCAGTTTCTATTTGCCTGAGGCCTGTGATTTGCTGGTTGGAATCAGTATGTTGTTAACATAATAATTAATCAATCATCAATTTTTACTAGGCTGTTATGCTAGCTTGTATGGGCCTGAAGACTGTGCTGGGGAGCTTTTCATTTGAAAAGTCATAACTGGAAGCTTTCTTTAAATGTTTTGTTATATGTTTCCAATTTACTTTCCCTTAAAGTAATCAATGCTTTACCTTCCACTAGGTACTCCACCTCCAACCTGTATTGGCCTTGGGCCTGTGATTTGCTGTTTGCAATAACTTAGATAGTGATCTATTTTTCTACTAGATGTTACTCCGGCAGTAATCACCTGTAGTGGACTGAGAGCTGTGATTTGCTGTTTGGAGAAATGTTTTGGTAAGATATTATATTTTCTACTAGGCCTTTACTTTCAGGCCGTTAGTTCTTGATTAATGAAAACATTGTATAGGGTCATATAGTTTTTTAAACTGCCATCCTATCTGCCACTTTTGTGCCACTATGTTTCATAGAGATGAGCGGATTCGGTTTTACTCGGTTCTCAAAACCGAATCTTATTGGCTATCCAAAACACGTGACATCCGTGAGCCAATAAGATTCGGTTTTGAGAACCGAGTAAAACCGAGTAAAACCGAATCCGCTCATCTCTAATGTTTCATAGATGTTCTATAGTCCTTGAAACTGCCATGTGTTTGTGCTGCTGCTGATCTGTCACTTAGTTTAGCCAGCCATTTTGCTGCAGCCTTTGGCCTATATTGGTGAAAATAATATTATGAGGTTGTTGAAGTTGACTGAAAATGACTAGAAATTAATGTTATTGGTGTTAATAATACTGAATGAATGAACAAAAACATGTCCATATTACAGTACATAATTTTAGCTTTTTTATAACCTTTTAATGAAATTCAGAGGATGTTTTTTCCCAAAACCAAAACATGATAAGATGTAGAATCCAAACAAATAGCAAATGTCAGAGGTCTGTGCACATTTCTAGTATTAAGTAGTTCTGAGAAATCTACCACAGTGTTGAGGCAGATGAACAATAAAAAAAAAAACATTCTTTTATATAAAAGTTGTGATTGATATCCCATTAAACCATTAGGATGCTATAAATGTGGTCTTGCCACATGTATTATATGTGGGCATATTGTCAGCAGAAAATAAAACCTGTTAAATAGAGTTATATTAATTATAATGCAAGTTATATAAGTTGCTTATTAGAAAGTGAATGTATTATAATTTATTGAAATCTTTGATGCTATCTTCTTAAACATCACAGGAATATTTAAATCATGTGTACAATCAGTGTACTGAAACATTCTGCTTCATAGTGTTATGGAGATTTCAAAGGCCTCAGGATAACAGGGATTGATAAGAGATTAATAATGTGTGATATACTTCCGTAACAGGTGTATTGGATATTTCATTTGGGAACTCTGTTTCCTGATGGACCTAATGAAGTGCAGGATTGTGCAGTTTGATTTTTTATTATGATTTATTTTAATTTTTTTTATTTATATACCGTGTACTCTGTATTGCTGACCATAACTGAAAGATTAATAAGTAGTAACAAAGTCAATATATTTTCAATAGTATTATTTAATGATGATCACATTATCAGGACACAAAAACACACTTAAATCGGATGTCATACTTCATTGTACACAAACACATTTCACACATTGACTTATCTGTTGAAGGGGAGGTTATGTCCAAATATCACTAGTACAACACTAAATTGTGGTCCACTCACTAGAAAAAAAAGTATAAAAATGACAGTAGTGTTTTTTTAATACTATCAAATGTTGTAGGATTGTTAACACACATATATTTGCTAATTATGCATTATGACTGTGGCCAATCAGTTTTTGTATAACTTCACACATTATATCTTAGCTTTATTCATGACTTAGAAACAAAATTTGTCCTTCAACATACAATAAGTTTAGCCAAGTAAGGTTTTCACTAACATTCCTGATGGTGTGAAGTATAGTTATAGGTGAAAACGCTGTAAATATACTCACTGACTGCCTAACCTGCCTCAAACCTTCTGTGCTTTTGAGAGTCATCTGATGGTATCATGACCCCTACCTGCTCACTGTCTAGCACATAATCTGTTGAAAGAGGCTGAAGTTATGTCTGATTATGCAATGAACAGCAGCAGAGCACAATATTGGTCACTTTCCTGGGACAATATAATAATATTCCACCTGATTTTTGTATAATGTGTATATCAAATGTCTACATACCCAGAAATCATGCCTGTCATTTTTTCTGCCATGAACATCCCTCTAAAAGGATGATTGACTGAGGATGAAGGCATTGTGACATTAGTCAGGACAACCGATAACAACTGCATCACACACCATCTGCACATTCATAGAATAGACATGATCTGTATATACAGAGTATATACAGTATATCTGCCACATATCACTATATGTACATGCCACATTCTTAGGTAGTATCAGCCTACATGTGTGCTGTCTTTAGATCCCAGGATATTGGGTATAGTGAGACTATAGAAAGCTGCCCATATCTTGTGCTACTGTGATTCCTGGCTAGTGAAGCAGACACAGGAGAGGGAATTCAATCCAGCCATCACCTGGTGGGAGAAGGTTGCATGTGACATACCCATCACTTTAGAGGAGACTGGAAGGTGCCAATGACAAAAAAAATGCACAAGAGCCAGCAGCATATCCAAGCCTGTTATGGCACATGAAAGCACAGCATCTGGCTCAAGCTGAGTCTTATTGTTACGGTTGAGGCGTGGCATCTGTATGACCTTGACATCAGACAGTGCATTGAGATTTAATTCCCCATGGAAAAACCTAGGTCTTTGTAGGCTCTGTGGTGCCTTAATAAGCTTCTGATCCTTCTCTGTACATGCATCCTAACTCCTTTCTGTCAGGTGTTGGAGTGCGGAGTATCTAAGTCAAGTAAGCAAATGCCTACTTCAACCATATTTCCTATAGCCACATTGCTGCAGATGAATTAGTCCACTTTAATTAGCATTATGAAGAAGGATGGATGAATAGGAGCACTTTTGTGAGACACTGTGTCCCCCCTCCCCCCAATAATAAAAATATAATTAACTTTTTGCCACATAAAATGTATGCAGTTAAACAAGGTAAGATACTTTTGAACCTTTCTTGGTTAGATATATATTTAACACCTGCCTGGTGAGGTGGCATTAAATATGAACACACCAAGCTGGGATTTCCTTCCAGCAGCTGCTCGGAACTAATTTTCTAGCAGCCATTGGGCTCACAGTGCCAGGCCATTGTAAATGTCGATTTACATACAGGACTAAAAGCAACACTTTAAAAAGACATTTAATAAACTTTAAATGGAGCCGCTGCGGCCGCTGTAATCAATCCTTAGCCTACGTACTTTTTACACCAATAGCGTACAAAGCCCCGTACCATGTACGTACTTTGTGTACAAATGCAGCGCTGGCCATACAAAGTACACGCAGTGCGTACACACCCAAAGATACGCACTTAGCAGCTACACATGTGACTGTAATACACTTATAACCTTAGCAGGGAAAGGAGACACGACACCAGATTGTATTTAAATTGCCGGGTTCCGACACACCAACATATAATTACTGAAAGGGGGTTACAATAACAATACAATACAATACAATAGAAAAATGGCTACAGTCAATGGTACATATGTTTTTGGTTTCGCCTGCGATTCCCGGCCGGCCCTCAGTCATCAAGGGAAATGACCTTCAGAGTCTGTGTATGACCGGGCATGCAGCTGGCCTTTTATACAATAGTCCAAAACCTAACACAATGGATACTGTAATCTCTTTGTCCATTGGACACAGGGATGGTCATTTACAGTGCAGGAGAGGTCATAGGTCGGTTTGAATAGGTGGGCGATGTCTGTTCCAGGTGCACTTGCAGATGTTCTCCTCTGGGTTCCCGCCGCATACCAAGTGTACAGTAAATACAGTTAATATTTATATTCTGCTCCTGCGCATAACTATTCTCAGGAGCATGCGATCTTCTGAAAACCAACACTAGAATATTGCCCTTAATATACCCTACAGCTGGATACCAAACACCACCTTATAACCTAGTTCTGTCCCCTCCTATCCTGTAAAGGTGAATCCCTTTGTTCTGATACCATTTAAACTATTGTAACTTGCTTGTGTGGTGCAGGGAGACTATGTGTACATTGTGTACTATTTGGATTAAATATGTAATGTGTTTTTATGGCTTTTCCATGCGATCACAAACTCTACCATAATTACCCATACCACGCGCTAATACGCAGGACCACGGGAGCGAATATACGCAAATTGCGAATATGTGCACGCACGGCAGAACAAGTACGCGCACGGAGGCCATCTGTGTGTAGTTTGTACGTGATGTGTGTACTGCAATATTTTTCAACTTCGACACCATCCTCTCTCAAATGGTTGTTCCACCTTCTGTCTGCCTCTTTTCTTATTCCTGCTGTAGGCTGCTCATTTTTCAGGAGTGACTTATCGAGAAAAGCAGTTTTATGCAGATAAAAAATTACTTTCCTGTGTTAACTCTATTCATCTATTTATCTTTCTATAGGAAAGTTTCATTTAACTGTATAAATTATTTTTTCTAAAAAAAGTCCACAAAATGGTTGATACAATAGTTTTGTTATCAAATTATGTATAAAGTTGCAATTTTAACCTGATTCAGTATAATTTTAATAACATGTCTTTATATTTGCTAATATAATTATACAGAATCAGATTTAAATATATATTTTAAAAATAATTGATTAAAAAATCTACAATTTGGGATAAAAATATTAGTCATTTAAGTGTTTACATATGTGTAGTATTATAAATCTAGTCTGTGTAGTTGTCTGTACACTACAGTTTTTGCTTTGGATTTTATTATGCTGACCTCTCCCTATATCTCTTTCCCATCCCCTTTCTATTTCAATAACCCCATCACTTTTTCAAAGGTTCAGTAATAAGTTATTTGAAGAAAAAACACATTTTGACTATTTAGTTCAATTTGAGTTTGCTGTTCTAAAAATTCAGAAAGAAAACAATTTATGCAAGTGGTTACTATTCAAAAACATGAATATTTATAATTAATATAAATGCCTGCAACAAATGTAAAGCAATTATAGGTTTCCATAGATGTATTAAAATGCTCATTTACATTAATATCAAATTTGAAGACTTTTTTCCTAAATAATATATTAGCATATTTACGTTTGTTAATAGATATTTTTATGGATACATACCACTCTTATAATTTAGAAATATTGTTGGTAAGTACATATATAAAAACACATTCATAAGCAAACCTCTGTCATGTGTTTTAAAACGGGCAAATTCTTATTTTGTTATAAGCATGAGCTCATATCATTAATATTAAAGAAACCTATCTCTTGACCCAGCCTCTCTCTCCTGCATCCTACTTTTCTCCTAGAGTTTAAATCTAAACTATTTGACCAACTTATGTACCACCAGCTATCTCACTTTCTCTGTTGACACTCCAGTTTTGACTCTCTGCTTTAGGTCTTCCACCCCCAACATTCCCCTGAAACTGCACTTACAAAAATAATCTATGGTATATTTACAGCTGTCATTTTTCCAAAGCCATCTCCTTGTTATCACACTTGACACTGCCATTTACCTTTTTTCTCACATCCAGTCCCTCAGAGTCCTGCTACCTACCCACTTGTTTTTTCTTGGATTGTACATATTATGGATTCCCTTCTTATTGGAAAAGATGATTTACATTACTAGACCTACTGTGATGAAATCAAAGATACCATTTATATTCCAGATACAATTTTGTAGGATGTGAGTACAATATTAAGTTTGTGCCAATTAAACCAAATTTCTATATAATACTATAATAGTGTTTTTTCTGTCTGTGTATATATATATATATATATATATATATATATATATAATTTGTATAGAAGTAATGAAGGGACATACAGTATATGTATACTTAATGTGTTTTCAAATGCAAACTGTTTGAATTACCTAGAGTGTGGGTTGTTGGTTGTTTACACCACAATAAACCTCTTTGCATGCTCCCTGGTCACATTGGTTGTGTATTTAACTCTATGTGAACTAATTGAACATCATTTAGTTCCATCTTTTAATTTTCTTTTCTTTTTTGTTTCATTTGGATTTTCACCATTTCAAACTGGATCCATTTGGAGCAACAACACCTATTTAAAATCTATGCATTTAATATCTGGGGCAAAATTAGTAGCCAAGAATATGCAGGCATTGGCAAGATTATAGATATTCTGCCTAATGTTTTAAAGTAGCTATCATTTTAAAGGCACACTCTTGCCTGCATCTTGTAGGTTATTACAGTTTTCCCACTACTGTTTAACCTTTGATAGTGCTAGTGTCTAATGCTTTTATGCTTGTTTATCAGTATTTGAGGTGTGCAATACACCTTTGTTTTTATACCAATTGGCAACCAATGGATTTTATATTGATTTACTGTACTATTACAACAGCAATAGGCTCCAGGGATGTGACTAGGGTGGTGCGAATTGTGCTTGGCACACAGTACATATGCCCTGATGGAGGAGAACTAGCTGCATCCACCTGCCGCTTTTGCCAGTTGTAGTACTACTTGCTGCAATGTATGTAGTGCTACAGTAGATTTGCTTTGAGCTCCACTGAAAAATTCTGATCCCTGGGCTGGTTCAACACTCCCAGCAGGATGTCTATGATTAGATAGCTGCCTGATGCTGTCTCCAGTACTCGCCTGCTGTACTGTTTCTCACCAGTGTGTTGTACCATTCTGACTCACAGGGATATACTGTATATAATTGCCATGTACAGTACCATTCAGGGTGAAAAAGGAGCCGGAGAACATGTATGTGGAAAACACATTACAGGGGATAAAAGGGTCTCCCATTAATCCCATTCCTGCTGCAGGCTTCTGCTCCCCAAACCCAGGCTCTGCATTAATACCAGTAGCTAAAATATTCTGGGTTAAGCCTGTGTAGATGGGATCTCCCTTCTAGTATTAACGTAAAATGAAACCAAATGACCCCTTCAAAGGGTTCCCTTATCTGCAGTATGTAGGAATTCCAAAGCAGGAGAGGGTAAGCTGTGGATGAGGGCTGCAGTCTAGTCCCCTCTTGTCAGACATCACATCTGTACATACATTCACATGGCCAGTATAACTAAACTACTCCACTCTTCTAATTGTCACCATAAGTCCTGGGTGAAAAGATGGGTGGGTCTGTGTACATTGGGGGTGAGGGGCATGTCTGCAATAGGGGGGGGGGGTCTGCAATAGCCCATAACATGTAATGCCCTGGTTTTCATTGCCTAAACTGCATTAGTTCTATGCAGACCTACTGCTCCACTCTTTCAGTAACTGGAGAATAACTACAGCATATACAGTGTATAACAGTATAATCCTCTTAATGACTGATGAATGGCCCTGTGCATGAATCAGTAATAGCACTTTAAACCTTAATTAAAATAACACGGAGAGTTAGATTTGGCAGAAACTGTTAGCTTATTTATTTTAATGAGCTATAATTTTAAATAGCTGTAAAGAAAATAATTAAAGAATGCGGCAACCCGCAAAAGTGACTTCATCACAACAACAACCATAAACCAAAAAATTACACAAACAAAAGTTATCCACTCATTCTTCTACCTTGACTACCCACCCATATGGGTGATAATGCTGCCCCTGTTCGGGTGGTCCAGCAAATATAAACCATCAATTATATCCTACAAGGCCCTCCCCAGCCTCTGAGGTTTATCCCTCTCCTTTCCTATCTAGTCAATATGCTCTTCATAGTATAATAGGTCACACTGTTTGAAAACTTTATTAAGGCATGGGAATAATGCTTTGTATAGACAACAGCAGGCACTTTCTCCAATCAGTATTGCATTCACAAATTGCTATTTCATTAACTTTAATATTAGTGTTTTGCACATACAGCAATTAATTCCCATCGTACGAAATCACTGAGACAGGGGAATTATAAACAATGAATTCAGATGATTATACATTGCCGATCAAGGTGTTATGTTGGTATTACTATTCTGTTATTACCACATCTTCTACAATTTCCCTGTGTTGGCCTTCTTTTTTTCATTTGTGCGTAATGTGTAAGGAGCATTGCTGTGTGGGTATCCACTTAGGATCCCAGCAGTTGAAATACCAATGCCAGAATCTCAACACTGCTCCAAATGCTGATGCTGGGGTTCTGGCATTGATCACCATCCCGGCGCCAGGATCCCGACCACCAGGATCCCGCACTAGTATGTCACGGGCCGCAGGAGATGTAAGCCGCTGGTGGGGGAGGTTTATCCTCTGGCGGGATGGTTAGGGTTAGGCTTCGAGGGGTTACAGTTAGGCTGCAAGGAGGGGGGTTAGGGTTAGGCACCCCCAGGGAGGGTTAGGGTTAGGATGTGGGTAGGGGCGGTTTAGCAATTAGGGTCAGCTTTATTAATTACTTTAGTGTAAGTATTTTCATCTCTGTAATTCCGCAGTCAGTATTTTGACAGCCGGCAGCATCCTGACTGCCGGGATCCTGATACCAACCTGCTGTGTGGGTGTAATGTGAATAAGGGACACTACTTTTGGCATAATTTGAATTAATGGTACTAATGTGCGGCCACACCCCTTCCCCATGAGACCACTACCTTTTTCTGGCACTTGATCGCCCTATTTAAAATATGGGGAGGGAGGGTATGATGCACTTTCTAGCACAGGGCACCAAAATCTCTAGTTACAGCACTGATAGACTTCATATTTCTGCCATAACAAATGGTATATATTTTCAGAGCACGGACTGTACTCTTAATTTGCAGAAAGATATTGATATGGTATTAATTACATATCACTAAATCTTTGTTTTGGCAATATCACTTTACATTTTCCCCAATTACTATTGAATTTCTAAATTTAAGCTTGAGGCTAAAATGAAAAAAAAAAATGGAAAAAAGGAGAACATTTTATTGAATACCATGAATATAGCTATAGACAGGAGAAGATCTTTCACAGAGATGGTTATCACACATGGCAACTGCTGTCATGAGGACAACTTTTCAACTCATTCTTGAGATCATTATGAATGAAACATCAGTCACATGGAAACAAACAGTGATTTGTCTGATGACAGTACACATCAGCAAAATAAATATGTCTTACATAGCTCATGTTATGTGATAAAAATGTGGGCACCGCACTCCGTTATTTACTTCTAAATTCTAGGTAGAATGACAACTATTTAACAGAAACATATAAATAAATATATATCAAAATTGCTATAATAAAAATGTATCTTCTAAAGGGCTATATATAAAACTGCATTGAATCTAACAATCATGTTGCAGATGTTTATTTGATTCTTCAAATATCATTTATGTTCCAAATACCCCAAAGCACATTAAATGTAATTATACTGTAGCATATGATTGAATGAAAAAAAAAATCAGAAACAAATATACAAAAATCTTCATTTCATCAGTCATTATCCATGGAAAAGTTACAGGAAAAAAAGAATAAGAATGAGATTGATCTTTCACATGTTTTTCTATTAACTTTTTTTGAAAACTTTAACCAAATAGTATGTAATGGAAAAAATAGGATGCATGATGGGAAATATACTGTATCAGGATTTTCAACCAGTCATGTACCATGGAGCTCTAGGAATAATTCAAAGATTTTTCTCACCATAATATAATAATAACAATAGATCCTAATTTGAATTTACAGTTTGAAATGTGTGGTTTGTGCATGATGTTCTCTGGCAAAGGTTCACATTAAAATTATTGTGTAATTAGTGTTTTTTTGAAATAGTATTAAGTTTTAGACTACTGGATGCCTGGGATGATTTGCTGTGTTATCTTATTACCTGATGTTTAGCTGCTTCATATAGCCTCCTGAGGAAGGCCCGGTGAGGGCCGAAAGCGCTTGAGGATTCTATTCAAGTGGATTATGTAACGTATATCATAATAAATGAGAATTTTTTTTGCATATTTTGAAAATCTGGAGAGTGCCTCTATTATTGTTCTATATATATACCTGTATATATATCAGCTCTGAAATCTGAGAAAGTAGATAAATTTTAGAAGTGATTCACTTAACCAGTTTGAGAAGGGAATCCCTGGATTCAGCATATCATTTAAGTGCATTAGTTTTATTGTTTTTTTATTTTACTTTTTTATTGTTATTATTATCATCATCATCATCATCATCATCATCATCATCATCATCATCATCATTATCAGACTTCTGCTATTTTATTCTTCAGATACTAAATAGAAAGGGCTAGAGCAAGTTTACTTGTTTATGTTAATATCCATCTTAGATAACCTGGCAGTCTTCATCTCTATGAATGTTACATACTGTACATACATTACTTTTCAGAGACAAGGACAGAAACTTTGATTTTATGCATTGGCTCTATCATAAGTGAACAGAGTTATGCTAAGAATGGCTATTCTAGCCTCTTATTCGCACACTGAGTAATATAGTTTCAAATATGCAATAATTTATTGTTTTTTTAATCACAAAAATATTTTTTTACTTGGAATTATATATAATGTATAAGTTTTAAGCTATTTTTCTCTTTTTTGAGTTTTTTTTTCACTGCAAAATTCGAGTTTTTTTGTTTTAGTATTGTAACAATGCACTGTAATGTCATTAGCAGCTTCTGTGCATCATTTGCAGTTGATAAATGCAAGCTAGAAGGTAAGATAAGATATTGGGGACTTGTCTACTTGTACTAGTTGTTATGGGTAACAGTTCTATTAGTACTTTTATAGAACATGGATAACGGCAATGGATGAAAGACAGAAATTCATGATCTTTTTTCTTCCATTCATGGTCAGCCATGTGTTGTCTAATTAATATATCTTTGCTATCAAACCTCTTTTTTAGTGGTCAAATCACAGTATGACAAAGATATCCAGTACACCTGCATTTTTGTGAATATACTAAACCTTAGAAATGGTAAGTTCTCAATGATATTTTCATTAGTCTTAAAATCTATCTTTAAGGCAATAACTTGTATAAAAGTCTATCTACTTCTAACTATCCATACAAAATAAAAACTTTTAAATTTTTTGTTAAAGTAGATTTCCACATTCAGATGGCAATACTTGAACTTTTTAGTGCCCTCTGCAATAGATAAAATTGTTATCCCCCTTGGATGAAATAGATGTCACCTACAAGTAATGGTGCATTAACCTTTGGTGCTTTGCACCCTGTATGTTGTTACTCTGTACTTCTATGTCACCTATGTGCATCTAACCTGTGCTGCATGGTCACATTTATGTACCTAACCTGTACACCAACATAAGCTCATTATTTTCTCTGAAGTGGATAGACGAGAGAAAGAGAGAAGGGAGGGAGAAGTGGAGGATGGGATGAGAAAAGGAGGAGATAGGGTTACAAGAGGGGGAGAACAAATATCTTATTGTAGCATATAGCACAAAGTGGTTGGTCTTGGGCCTTGGGGAAGCTGGTTGAGGCAGCGAGAAAATGACAAATGGAAGCCAGATGATGGCCCTGTATTTCTGCACTCTGGGGCACTATGTTAATTGGATTTAGGAGAGGTCATTGTCATTGTGACAGTTGCAGAGGCTCCTGCCTCAGCCTTGCAACATGTGTGGTAACACATGCCACAGTGGCCTAGTTACTGCCCTACTCCTGAAACTTTGACTAAAGACATTACTTTATCTGAAAACAAATAGGAGAGCTCTGTTATGCTAAAGAACAATATGACAGAGCTACTCTTTGATTCCTCTGCTGCCTGACATGTATTCAATTGTCCAACAACAGAAGGATGGTGAGATGACTAGTACCATGTATCATGAGTATGATAATCTTTTCAAGATCAAGTTGATTAAGGCAGTATCTGTTGCATATTAATTTGTGGAGATTGAACCATAAACTTTTGTATTGAGTGATGAGGCAAAATTTGTATTGTGACAAAAGAAACCTTCCAGATGAATTCCATATTGAAATTTTAAGTATAACAATTTTTATTGAAACCATTTGCATGAAGATCAGAAGCAGAAGGAGTGTGACCTGAACTGGCTTGGTGTAGCTAACAGTCTCGCAGCCCAATGCCTGTTTGTGTTTGGGGTGGAATAATTTTTTCTTTGTGCATGCTCTTCTGCAGTTATTTGCACCTTCTTTGACTTCTGACTGTCTGCACAATGGCAGCTACTATTTGTCAGTTTACCCCTTCTGGTCATTGAGTGAACTGTCCCTTGGCAGAAGACCACTTATTGGAGTCACCACTGTTTGGCTGTGTCTAAAGGGCTGGTGGCTCCCTCTCTTCCTCTTTTATGCCTTGTGTTATTTGGTGGCTTCAGCAGCATCTGTGCTCTTCTTCTGCTTGCTGTGGTGAGATTTGGAGTCTATACAAAAATAATGAGACTGCACTTAAGACTTTGATGCAAATGTTATCAATAATTAAAACATATACAATACATACTGTAGATACCGGTCAGTATCAAAAAATTATACATACAATAAAATCACAAATTTATTAAGACTGAGTCCCAGAGCTTTGGCAATATAACCCAAAATTTCTACACAAGCAATTCTGATTTAATCATAAGCCAACGAGGCCACCACTTAACATAATTGAAACTTTGAATCCATGATTGAAAATGGGTTAATATAGCACAGTTAGTAAGGCATGCAACTTTCTCCAAAGTATTGGCACTCCCAAAGCGGTTAGTAATGAAATCACATGCAATCATGCAATGCAGCACATGGGTTAGCAATCCAGCAGCATGAAGATAATGTCAAATCCATCAAATATTTAAGGTACACCATGCAATGCACCCAATTTGATACCTCTTCCTGTGGCTGTAACAGTAAACAGCTTTATTCCCAGGATACCACGCTGGTGAATGGACTCCTGCTTCTCTCCCCTTGGCACTGGGGTCAGGCAGTGAATCACTTAGCTGACTGGCTCAAAGATGTTAACAACGAACAGGTAAATGCTGCAATGTTTATAATAGTGTCCTCTCCTAAACCAACAAATGCATTTCTCTGCCCCCTGGGTGGTGTCAGTGGCTTCCTCAGTGTTAGAACACTAACACTGAGGAAGCCACTGATACCAGCCAGGAGGCGGAGAAATGCATTTGTTGAACCGCTTTGGGAGTGCCAATACTTTGGAGAAATTGCATGCCTTACTAACTGTGCTATATTAACCCGTTTTCAAGCATGGATTCAAAGTTTCAATTATGTTAAGTGGTGGCCTCGTTGGGACTGAGACTTAATATAATACCTTGTGCAGAGGCTTATGATTAAATCAGAATTGCTTGCATAGAAATGTTGGGTTATATCACAAAGGCTCTGGGGCTCAGTCTTAATAAATTTGTGATTTTATTGTATGTATAAATTTTATGATACTGGCCAGTATCTATGTATTGTATATGTTTTAATTGTTGATAAAATTTGCATCAAAGTCAGAAGCGCAGTCTTATTATTTTTGTATGGTCTTTTCTGTTTTAGGATATTGGGATTAATTCCTCAAGATTAGCTGCTCTAACTTTGATTTATGACGGTGCCAGGTGTATATTCACAGTAAAGATTTGGAGTCTGATTACTTTTCTCACTGCTTGAGGTACCAGGCCTCCTGCATTTTTCAGATATTAGCATCTTTTTCATATGCCTATAGCATGCAAATCCACTAGTGGTGTACTGGGTATTTTTTTTGCTGTTGCATTAGAACATTGAGTAAATGACTGATCAAAAAAGATGCACACTGTGGATTAGTCACATATTTCATGGCACACCAAAGAGGGTTACTCGTATCTGTTGTGTTTTGAGGACAGATGCATGTGGACATATCTGTATTGTTATGATTCCTAAACCAGGGAAAGACAACATTGATCCTGGATCCTATCATCTGACTTCTTATATCTCCACTGATATTAAAATCCTAGTGCAAAATCTAAGCACTTCAATTTAACAAGGTGAATAGAGAGATGGTCCACCCAGATCAAACTGGCTTTGTGTTCACTAAATCCACCTCTCATCACATTTGAAGATTAAACACAAATTATCTGACTATGTTGATAAGAAGGCAGTGGTGGTATCTTTAGATGCAGCCAGTGCCTTTAATTCTGTAGAATGGTATTATCTCTGAGAGGTCCTCACATTATTTGGTTTGGATCCCAAGTTCATATTTTGGGTCTGGCTACTATAGTAAAGTGTACTGGGTTGGATCTGTAATAGTTATCTTTCCCTTGTCCATTATCTCTTATCCCCTGTATTGTTCATAATCATTCAAGTATATGGGATGGTAAGGTGGCTATTTATGTGGGAGATATGCTTTTTTCTTGTCTGTTGTATTGGAGTCACTTGCCATTCTTTTTTCTGTAGTGAATTCCATTGGGATTTATCAAAGATTTCTCTATTCTCTATCATTTCTGTTTCGATTCATGATTGTGTACAGCTTAATTACTTGTACAGTATATTCTTTATCTTTTCTGTGACAAAGGCTAAATTTCTACGTTTATTTGTGTAGTCTTTAGGGGAAAGTTGGTGGTGGGTGAGTAATGTCTTTGTTTTTTGTATTTTTAATTTGTAGAAAAAAACAATAAATAAACTTGATTTAAAAAAATAACTTCTGAAGTGAAGGTTACTCAGTAATTACCAAAGGAACATTAGACCTTATTCAGATCCTGACAGACCTGCAACACATAGCACAAAGTACCGATGTTCAATACTTTGTGCAGTGAAGGCGGTTGCAGGATGGCATCTGACTGTCAGTGATTAAAAGTCTGATACCATATGGGGGTGGATAGGGGATGGTGATGGTATGTCACAACCATTTCTGGAGAGAAACAAGGCCAGTACCTTGGTCAGGAGATGGAGATTTCCTAGCCTCTTGGTAGCTCCTGCGGTGGCTGGCTTGTATGAACCCATGGGTTACGCAGCCAGCCAATGATGTTGGGGATGATCATATACTGCATCCTCAGATCAATAATGTATGCAGGAGGTGTGAAGTCTCCTGTTGCATTACCAAATTAAATCTATCCCTGCTGCTTCTATGTGAGCAGCAGTAATAGCTTCTCCACCCACATCTGAATCAGGCCCATTATTTTATTATTAACTATTTTTTAGACTTATCATACCATATATGATTACACACCAATGCCTTCTTTCAACACCGTCAAAAACATAGACACACACCATATTATTGTGTCTATAGCACTTTGTCTCCCTTCTACTGCTAAACTATAAGTTCAAGCTGGACACCTCAGAATACTACAGCACAGACAGGGAAAGAATCCCAAACTAGTGAGACAATAAAACTGTGCTTGTTATTGCTTACATATACAAGGCTTGTCTGTGAATTTATAAACTGCAAGTAAGGTCCTGCACACAATATGTTATGAGAGAACCATATTCCCTTACCCTAAATGTATAAATCCAATGTAAACTATTTTTTTTGTGTTAATGACCTTTTAAATAATTAAAAAAATTAGAAGGGAAGCATTGATCAGGCTTCTTACATGAAGAGAGAGGGTAAGTATTCTTTACAGCATATTAATAATGCAATACAACAGAGATGTCTCTCAGTAAATCACTTTCACTCTCAGTATCTGGAATAATGTTCTTTCCCCCTCTGCTATCTTTGCCACTTGAACTGCTCCATGACCTGTTTCAACAACACATACTATGCTAACAATTAATAATTAATTATTCCATTATGCGTTATCTGGTTTTTTCCTCTTTCTAGCTTGTATTGTGCTGTACAACGTTCTGTTACAATTGTTTTTTTTCCAAAAGAAGCTAGGGAATTTTAGTTGTAAGATAAGATTTGAAAACTCTAGTATCCTAATTACATTAATTAATGCTTACAGTGTTACGCTTAATGTATTGTAACAAAATCCTTGTTTTGCAAGCAACATTTTGCTCCTTGTTACCAAGGTTAATAAAAAATTCATGAAACTCTATGATCTCATCCCATGAATGTTTCTATTTGCTGCAACAGTGTCAGACTTTTCATCTTCAGGAAAATGATCTACTAATACTTGTTTTATGATTCCATTGCAGAAAACCCCTTTGATCTAACAAACTAACATAATAACATGTAATAGTATGTCATGGTACTGTTAAAAACTACTATATATATATATATATATATATATATATACAGTATATATATTGTAATTGCATATCACCAAGCTATTGTATGATGGTAAATTCAAGAATTACATCATTGTTAATATTATATTCTAGCGTCGACTGTATTGTAAACTATCATATCATCTACTGCTTTCTAAATGAACTTAAACATACAATGTCTTCTGAAATATAAGTACAATATTGTAAATCATATAGCAGGTCTCGAGTGTAATTATACTAGCTGAAATCAGTAGTTTATTTCCTGCCATTCAGTAAGCATTATGCTAGCACATTTATTTCTTGTATAATACAGCTATTATATTAAGCATATTGATCTCTTTAAATTTACTTAACATGTACAGTATTTTGGAAAGCAGAAAAAGCAATAATTCCACACATCAAAAATGATTATACTGTATGTGCAGTATTTCTTAACTTATGCACTTATTTCGGAATGAATTTACAATATTCATATAATTGTTTACATAGTACAGGATGATGCTAGGAAATTGCCCAAATTGTTCTTTCATTTTCACATTCTTTCACATTGGAAATTCACTTTATGAAGTAAGTCCGTAATGCTAGATTACTTGCAAAACAAATGAATAAACACACTGTTTTACTGTTAACCTATAAGCAGGACTTAGAAATGTATTTATTGCAAAAGATGTCCTTGCTTTTTTCCTATCTGAATCATCAGCCACAACATTAAAACCAAGGATAGGTGAAGTGAATAATTTTGATTATCTCATTTCAATGGCACTTGTCAAGGGGTGAAATGTATTCATCAGCAAGTAAACAATCATTTCTGAATGTTAGATGCAGGATAAATGGGCAAGTGTAAGGATCTTAGTGACTTTGCCAAGGGTCACATTGTGATGGCTAGACAACTGGGTCAGAGTATTTCCAAAGGCAAGATCTATTGGCGTGTTCCCAGTATGCAGTGTTTAGTAATTACCAAAGTGATTCAAGGAAGGACAGACGGTGAAAACAGCGCATGGGTGCCCAAGGATCATTGATGCATGTGTGGAGCAATGGCTTGACAGTCTGGTCTGATCCCACAGAAGAGCTACTGTAGCACAAATTGAGCTGAATGGGCCCCACTGTTCTATCATACCATCTTGGAATTCCCCAACAAGATGCATTATGGCAACAATCATGTACAGTACAGTGTAATGTGCTATGACCAGCTCTGTAAGAATATATTAACAATAAAAAGTAAAAAGACCCATGCCATGACTGCTACATACTATGATGATTCCCCTTTGATAACTCACCTGTCAATACTTTCAATGTCATCTGAATGCTCTAAAATCACATCTCATAGGAAGGTGTATGACCATCATCAGAGTCAGACTAGAATCTAGTATGCTCCTTATGCCACCTCTAGAGGTAAGTGTCAGAAGATATAAACATGGCCTAGCCTGGGCAAATTGCTGTAGCTGTAAAAGACAGACACAATTAAAAACATAGGTATAATGATACTCAAAATTAGCATATTCCATAGATAGTCCAACTCATATTTCTGTCAGTAATATTCAAGATTGCAGACCTCAACTGCATAATTTTACATATAGGTGATAGTTTACCACTTCCAGTAGATCATTTTAAATCCATCAGGTGTCAAAAATCTAGCATTATATTTATTTGTATACATGTTAAATAAAAATATGCCTTAATTACATGAAGTTATATATTACTTGAATGTATAATGATCCAATGGAAGTGGTGAACTATTATGCTTAGTGTTCACTGTTTCTACTGGTACTCATTTTCATTCAGGACTTATGTATGAGTACATGGTATTCCCCTTTTTGGTTTATAGATACCCAAACCACAAATGGACTGGAGTGACACAATCAGTAAAAGACAAATGAAAGTAAAGATCAATAACACACTAATAATTAAGGCTAAAAGTAGAAACTAAAGAGTAGTTTAAAATCTAAAGCCAAAGGTTAACATCATATGTCATTCGTCTAGTGATTCTGAAGACAATGCACAATGTGTGCCCTGATAAACATTCTCCTTTACAGAATTTTCGGCGTTAGTTGAGTATAGTTATCATTATTATTATTATTTTAAATAAGCCTAACTTTCAAAATTCAGCAGTCAGCCTTTAGAATATCAAGCTCCTTCAATACAAAACTTTCCCATTGCTGAAAATAGTTCTATGCTGCCAGGTTTAATATAGGAATATTTAAAGAATTGGTACCATATGTAGCCGCAGTTGATTAGCTTTTTCCTCCTTGGGTTTGGCACGTTATCAGACTGGCGTGGAAGGACTAGAAAAAAACACAATTGCTTCCAGTACTTTGAAGACCTACCAAGCAACTTAGGAGGCCTGAGAGAGGTATCTGGAGTCTCGGTTCATAGAGGTAAGTCTCAGCATCAATTAATGTTTTATTTTTGGGTCCCTATATGTTGGCAGCTCTAAAGCATTTTTTAAACACCTATGCCCCAACAGTTTTGGTATTTCTATCATGAAGGGGGGTCAGTGATTGATGTGGCTCAGCTTAGTTTGTCTCATCTAGGAATTGTTTTTGTGGTCTGATATGATCTTATCTACTATCGGGATGACCATTTATTTCTCTTTTATTGAGTTCACCTGACTGCCAATGGTATTCTGCTCCTCTTGGGGGATTTTAGTTGAGGTTTCTTAGTTGTTGAATATGGTGGTGGTGCTGTGGCTCATAGAGGAAGGGTAGTGGGAGTGAAAGCAGATCAGTGGCGCATAGCTGGTATAGTCTCCTTCGCAGTAAAGACTTGGCTGATACTACCAGCCTAAGTGTCAATGACACCACATTCCCTGGTGGGTGTTTATTTTAGGCATGATATGAAGGAATAGGCAGAAACCATTTTGACAGGCACAAGGGCTATGACACTGCCCCATTGTATATTTGAGGCCACAGTAGGATTACAGGGATTGATAGTTTGCTGCTGATTTGCCTGCCCCCTTTCATTGCCACCATAAGTTTTCTCTTATCTAGTATCACAGTATCAATAAATTGGTGAGCATTTTAATGCTATTAAGATGTGTCTTTATTAGTATTGTTAAGGAGTTTGAGGTTGCAACTGCAGTTAAGGAGTTTACCATATTACAAATAAATGTTATATGTATATGTTCAGTCAGACGCATTCAAATCAAAGCGTGTATACTTACTCCGTATTGTTTAAGCAGTCAATGCAAAATAAAATGCACATTTTATGTAATTGTTCACCAACTGCAAACCAAAAAATATAGTGTTTTATGCTTAAAAACTGCATCCAATTTATGATTGTTTTAAAATTACACACAAAGAGCTACTTTGATTCAGAAATTAGATATATGAATTGGAATGTTGATTCTTCATTTGTCAAGAAAAATATTTGACAAAAACGCAGACATGTTGTGACCATTTTAGGAGAACTTCCCAGGCTGTGACTGCGATCCTGTATGCAGCTGCAATGTCTCTGGTATCTTATTTCTTGTGGCCATGTTGTGCCACCATAGGCATAGTTAGAAGTTTGATAGTTGACTGATCTGAAACCATCCCTGCATCTGTGTGTGCAGCCGATGGGACTCTCAAAGCCACCAGTTGGTGTCACAATACAAATCCAGGTGGCTGCAATGTTTGCATATTCTCGCACAGCCACTGCATGCAAGTCGCAGCTGCGATTACATTAGCATACAACTTTGAATCAGGTCCAGTGTGCCTTGATGGAAAATGTTACTGCCTTCATTTTTGCAGTATGATTTGATTTGGAAATGTAAAAATCAGATTACAATCATAGTAAATATTGTTTACTGACTGTCATCTCAATTAAGGAGGTAGATGTAAGGTATGTAACATTTCATAACACATAAGAATTACTATGTTATGATGAAAGAACAACACATTCAACACAAATTGGCTATATACTGTACATGACCAAACTTTACTTTCTATCATTCCACACGTATGTATGTATGTATGTATGTATGTATTTATGTTTGTATTGTGATATACATATTTGCAAAGGTTATAAACAAAGATGTATGTCGTAATATATATATATATATATATATATATATAAATTTGGGCCATTTTTCAAAATTATTGCATAATTGGTGCTTTGAATAAATCTTCTAAAAGTCAGATTCTGAATGGCATACTACTGTACAACACAATTTATAACTCCTCATAAATATCTAAGCACTGGGTGGTGCTGTTTGTAAATGTGACTATCATCAGAAAACATCACACTACTCAGTGTTTAATTAGCAGAATAGTCTGCTTACAGGATTCTACTGAATTTCAAAATGCTCTGATCGAAGACCACCAGCAATGTCAAAATCCTCTTACATATTCCCAAAGGAAATAGTTCAAGGCTACAAGGAGCTGTGATTGACTGATTGTGTCTTGGCAACATTGCCAGTGGCAATATTTTTGTTTTCATGCACGCACAGTTAGGAAGAGGTGGTATCACTAACAAATCAGATCACACAGAAAATTGTTGGTTATATATTTTGTTGCTTTTTAAGAAAATTTTATGTAAAGAGGGTGAGAAATAATAATAATAATAATAATAATAATAATAATATGATAGCAATAGGTTATAAGTTAAGAGCAGTACAAGACAGCAAAGAGTATTACTTAAGATAAATGTATCATTTAAAAAAATGAAGAAGGGGAGAATGGTCAAGGTACAGAAAAACATAATATGTGGAGGCACAATGGAGAAGGCTGCTTTCTTTGTTGTATATCCATATATTATACTTTTAGTTTGTGTGTGCACGTTTTAGCAATTACAAATTCAAAGATGATGTTGTAATTAAACAATCATAAGTCATGAATTTGCCCCAGCCCTCAGACACCTGCAATTGGTGTAGCTTTTAGAGGCATACATGTGCTTCTGTGCCAGTCTTAATCTGTTCATAATTGCTGTACTTGTCCTACAGTATGTTCAAATTCCTCTTCATATGCACATATCAGAAACTAATACAATAAGAAAACAAATAAATACCACTATTGTCCTTTGGTTAGTTATTAATTATAATGTTATAATATTCTTCACAATGTGTTTGGAATATGTCAATGAAATACAGTGTGATCCATTCTATGTATTACTATGCGATTTTGTTTTTTGTGATTGTGTCTGTGTGTAGATATGGCTCAATTTGTTTATTGAATTCTCACAGTTTCTCTAAACCTCTAGCAGCCCTCTTTTCTTTAGAGTGGAGTCTGCTCACCAGCACCCAGTTGCCTCCAGGTCTGATATGCGTGGTATTATAGATTGAAGCTGGAGCAAACAATAATATATTAAATATTTTAAACCAAGCAATCTATTGATTATATAATATCTACTGGATTGATAACAAACAGTATGTCAGTACAGTAAAGAATAGTCAATTACAGATTCCAGTTGAGGGCAAGCAACTAGCAGAAACCCTGTAGACTAGAACAGCTCTAACTCTTTGGCTGTTATAACCCAGTCTCATTTAATTTGTGTTTTTTCCCCAATTGCACCATAATATGTTTATGCTATATAAAAAAGTGGTACCATTACCAGCAACAAATTAATGGGTGGTCTTCTGTTTGCCGGCGGTCGGGCTCCCGGCGCTCAGTATACCGGCGCCGGGAGCCCGACAGCCGGAATACCGACAATTATTTTCCCTCGTGGGGGTCCACGACCCCCATAGAGGGAGAATAAAATAGTGTGGCGCGCGTAGCGCGCCACCGTGCCCGTAGCGTGGCGAGCGCAGCGAGCCCGCAAGGGGCTCATTTGCGCTCGCCAAGCTGTCGGTAAGCCGGCGGTCGGGCTCCCGGCGCCGGGATGCTGGTCGCCGGGAGCCCGACCGCCGGCCAGCCGTAGTGAACCCCAAATTAATAGTAAGGTCATAACCTGAGATCAGGTAAAATAGCATAAAAGCCTCTGTGCCTTCACCAACCCTCTTGAAGTATATTATATCTGTGATATAATTTTTTTTATTAAACATCAAACAAGTGAATACCCCAAAACATGAACTAGCTGGGGACAGGAACTAGGGACCCCACCAGATAATAACATCTGTTCCACTGCTTTTGGGTCATGGAACCCATCTATAAGATTTATTATAAGTGGTATTTGGTGCCTACTAGACCGAACAGGATCAACGGTTCTACTTCAGACCATTTTGTGATCATTTGTCCACATCTTAAAGGCTTGACCAAAGATTTAACAGTTTTGGAACAATGTTGCTAATCTTATCAGTGATGTACTATGGGTGCAGATTTCCATAACCCCTTGATCTTTTTTCATTGATTGCCATCTTGAAGAGCTCGGCAAGCACACTGACAGACTCTCTGCTGTAATCCCCAATGCACCTTAGAACTTGGATGCCAGATACTGCAAGCCCCCAGATGTCCCCCTTACAAACCCTGTTTTATTTCTATTTGGCTATAATATTCTTTTTTGGCCATACTTTTTTGGAGTTCAGTTTATACATATGGGGTTTACTGTGTTATTTCTAAAATTATGCTTGCTGCTTGGGGAGCTTCATTTTTTCCCCATCTCTATTGTAATTGTCTTCTACAGTAGCTCAGCCCTCATAGCACTAGTGAATGAATGTCTAGCACCTTTTCACTTCTTGAAGTCAGTGATGATGTCAAGGTCAACAAACCAATAAACTAGTGGTTCTTAAATTCGGTCCTCAGGACCCCACACAGTTCACCTTTTGCAGGTCACCTAGCAGGTGCACAGGTGTATTCATTACTCACTGACATATTTTAAAACATCTGCAGGTCGAGCTCATTATTTTACTTGTGATTCTTTGAGGATACCTGGAAAACATTAACTGTTTGGGGTCCTGAGGACTGAGTTTGAGAACCTGTTCAATAAACTAATCTAACTGACATGCGTTCTAGTCATATAATTGAGTCTGCCATTGTTCTTCTAGGGTCTAGTACTACTCCTGACCATTTGTACCTGAATGCAACAGAATGTCATAGTTACACTTGCTGCTTGCAATCCAGTTTGATTTCATTCCTTCACTCCATATACCTCTGATGAAACCGCCCCCTTTAAAGGTGGAGAAACGCATCAGGTGTTTGCAATTACGACTTTGAACGCAGGTGGAACGCAGCCGGAAGCCCCGAACCCAGAAGTCGCAGAACACGGCCGCAATCAAGCATCCCTTGAAGCTCCAGACTTTGCTGCTCAGCTGTGCCTTACCCTGAGATACACGTGGCACCTACCAGCAAATGGCACCGCTAACAAGCCTCAGGAAGTGGCATGTATGGAAGCCATTGCAGAGCGGCAACAATACCTCAGCAAGTGAGTGAGGATTCCTTCCCTCCCCTTCACGGCTGACACATACGCTGTGGAAACTTTTCATTGACAGGACCCACTGTGCTCACCATATTGCTGGACAGTCCACACCTTCAGCTTCAAATTGGTGAAGTATATTAAGTTACTGCTAAGCAAGAACTGCATCTACTAACACTATTGAACACCAGTTGCTTTAGTTGTCTGTGGCCACTAACAGCCGGCTTATGCATGCAATTCATTTCATATATTACTAGCATTGTGCACTAACCAGCAAGTCCAGAGATAAAAGGACACGTGTCCAATATTTTTAATGTTTCTATGTTGTGTTGCTTGAATTTTAAAGTGGTATCACACTTGTGTAGAATTTTATAATTAAAATTGTATTACTACAAAACTAGCAGCTGTTTTCTTTTTGAGTGCCCAGACTGTTTTCTGTAGATTATTTATATACATTTTTTGGTGGAATCCAGATCCACCTTGTGCGGGCTGCCATAAGACAAACAAAAAATTAATTACTTTTTAATTAGCGCCCACTTTTCTGCTGTTTTTGTCCTTCACCTTAACTTGCAGCTTTCCTGGAACTCTGAACCATAGGATATAGAGATTTCATAAATTTTGCAGATGATCTAATGTCGTTGCACAGTGCACCTCAGAGAAGAGAAAGAGAACAATAAATCATTCTGTTTTTTGAGAAGATGGTGCAAGCACATTCCAGAAAGATGGGAAGCTGGGACTAGGTGCACTAAATAGGCTAGTGGGTTAGTTGGACAGAGGAGACAAATGGTTGGATCAGAACTACTGTGAATGTAAGTAATAACATAAAAAATAAGGCAAACTAGACAAATAGGACATAGGATATAACCAGTGGGTAGGCCAGACCTGAGGAAGAAAAACAAATAGACAAATGTCACAGTATATATTATTGGCAAGGCAATGTATAGCAAGGTATCGTATTGTAAAATTCTGTCTGTAATGTATATTTGTAATCAGTTGTGAAAGCATAGCAAAAAAGTAACTCTAAGGAACTCCTGGTTGTTATCCCACTGTTAAAAAGAATCATGCAATTCTTCCCTCATGAAGTCGTTTCAGTATACAGTTTAGTATTGGTGTATTAGAGAGTGGCATCAAATAGAGAGGTTTTTTTTTTAAGAAAACCTCTAAACTCAACACTTATTAGGAAGGAATGTTCCCCTTTTATTTCACTTACTATTCCTTGTGTATAGGGTCAGTAACCATGAAACCAATAATTAAGTTAAATTAACCTTCCTCATCTGTCTTTACTACAGTCAATACACCTTACAAAACACCTTACAGGTGTTGATATTGATACATTTCAAACTGAATATAATCAAACATGGTTACTGAACAAAAAGCAGTCATACAAAACAAAGGTCAACTGGGCAAAACCATGTCACACTGCAGGTGGGGCAGATGTAACACGTGCAGAGAGAGTTAGATTTGGGTGGGGTGTGTTGAAACGGAAATCTAAATTGCAGTGTAAAAATAAAAAAGCTGTATAACATTTGTGGGCTACTTGCAAAAGCAGTCAGTATTTACCCTGCACAAAACCATATAAATGTATTTGCTTCACTCACATGTCAACATGGTTTGTTCCAAACACAAAGTTGCTTGCTTTTCTGATGCACTTACAAATATGAATTACTGTAGGGCCAATGCACCTTGTGTATTATAAAGTGCTTTGGTGGATCAGTGGTTAAATTAAAGTTGTGTTATCTCTTTTTGTGGAGAAAATGTGATTGAAGGAACAGGCACCATATGGTTCTGTACTGTAGATACATCAGATTCATGAGAAGCAGCTGTAGGTAGAAATTGTTGTTATACACCAGTCTAAGGAACATGCATATTTAATCTATGATACAATAAAATAGAGTACTGTATTTCCTTAAGAAAAGTATTTTCCTTACATGTGTATGCAAATTCTCCCTTTTAATTTCTTGATTAAACTTCATATACAGCATAATACATATAAAATGCAAGTAAAATATATTGCTTGCGTATAATAAAATATAAGAAAATTAAATGCATATTGTTTTTAATGGTTTTACATGCAAAAACATAGAAAATGGCTGGTGATGGTGATGTTAGTATGGCATTTTGTGAACACTTTGGGATAAATTTACTCACACTTCTAAAAAGGAACAGTTATGCCTATAGCAATAAATCAGATTCTAACTATATTATATCCAGTACATTCTGGAAAATTAAAGCAAGATTATGATTGGTTATTATTAGAGATTTGCATGGACACGGCACCTGTGTTTTAGTTTTGTTTTTCAGTTTTGGCAAAACCATCCTCATGTGTTTAGGTTTCCAGTATGGGTTTTTCTTTAAAAAATGGCTAAAAACAGCTAAAACCATGTAATTTATGCCTGTTTTTTTCCTACAGTATTATTAATCTCAATAACATTAATTTCCAGTAATTTGTAATTTTGATCATCTCATAGCTCACAATATTGTTCACCAATCTTGGCCAAAGGCTGGCTGGCTAAACTAAGCGACAAAGCAGCGGCACACACAACAGTTTCAGAATCAGAATCAGCTTTATTGGCCAGGTGTACTCACGTACGCTAGGAATTCTTTGTGGTACAATGCATCGCCAAGCAGCAACATGAAGGGGGAATACATAGCATACGAAGGGGGAAGAACATAGCATACATTACACACATTACACGTATGAGTTGATACTGCACATTGCAACTGTACAATAGACTCAACATATTAGACATATTATACATGTAGGACTAAACACAAAGGCTGCTTGGCAGAGCAGCACCGAGGCAGCCATCCGCGGCGCCAACTAGAACTCAAACAATGCACATAATACAGAAGATTTAAGTATTACATAAAAAGATAAACCACACAGACAATAAAGACAGAAAGCATAATGCAGGGTTGGTGTAAGCATTTTGGGTAATAACCTCCAGGGGTTGTGTATTCCACCCTCACAAGGTACCAGGTGCGGCAGCCATCTTAGGCGCTCTGCGTAGGATTACCCAGGGTGGAATAGTCCACCCCTAGAAGAGAACACAAAACGGGGAGATTGCAGAGTCCTTAGGTTCAGAGTAGGGTTCCAGTAAAACCATCAGGTCCATGTATTTTTCATCCCATCCACAAGTTTACCAGATGAGGCAGCCATGTTGGGCGCACTACGAAGGTTACACAGTGGGAGATGAGCCATACAAGGGCCAAATGCATTCACAGGAAAGCTGACACGAGTGTAGGAGTATGCTATACCCTGCATGGAAAGATCCAAATGAAGCACACCCTGCCCATGGAGGAACCATCCGAGGCAGCCATGTGAGGCGCATTGTGTAGGTTACTGCTGGCAGGGTGTGCAACCAATGGAGGTACACATTACAGGAATAGCACACAGTGGGGGGAAAGTACCCTGTAAGAAGAAAGAAGAGAAAGACACATTTGCAGGAAAACATTAATTTGTGAAAATGATAAATGTCCTGGTCTCATGAGAGCAGTGCGGGTGTGTGTGAGAGTGTGGGGAGCAGTGCGGGTGGGTGTAAGAATGTGGAGTGCACACTAATGTCCAATGGAACTGACCCAGAAAAATCTGGTCCTGATGCGCACGCCCCTCAGTTCCCTGCTCAGCTTGAGGGGTAGTCTTGGGGGCAGTCATGATGTTCTTGGACAGAGAAGTAGCAGGCATTGGTCCTGGTGTTCTCAAGGCAGAGGTGAGGAGAGGCCACATGATGGTCCCGAGTTGCAGTGTTTGGGGAAATTGTATTATTTGAGATTTTAGCGTAGTCCAAATCCAGTTCAAACTCCGGTTCTAACTCCATTCTTAAATCATATTCTTAACAATTGCATTCTTCACAATTGCAAGCAGGCCAAGTCCTGACTGCAGGCCTTGATAATATTGCTCTTAAATGCTCCAACTATATCAGCTGGCAAAGGGGGAGGTATGCAATCAGAAGTTCAGCTAATTAACAGAGGTTATTTTGCATTGAAGAAGGATCACAGACATTTGCAGACAAACTTCCTTGGGGTGTGAAAAGTGTAGCCAGAGAGAGATGAGAGACTCAGATATACAAGCATGAAGATGGTGTTTTTACCTGTGAAGAGAGGAGAAATGGTTTTCAGTTCCGGTTCTAACTCCATTCTTAAATCATATTCTTAACAATTGCATTCTTCACAATTGCAAGCAGGCCAAGTCCTGACTGCAGGCCTTGATAATATTGCTCTTAAATGCTCCAACTATATCAGCTGTGAAGAGAGGAGAAATGGTTTTCAGTTCCGGTTCTAACTCCATTCTTAAATCATATTCTTAACAATTGCATTCTTCACAATTGCAAGCAGGCCAAGTCCTGACTGCAGGCCTTGATAATATTGCTCTTAAATGCTCCAACTATATCAGCTGGCAAAGGGGGAGGTATGCAATCAGAAGTTCAGCTAATTAACAGAGGTTATTTTACATTGAAGAAGGATCACAGACATTTGCAGACAAACTTCCTTGGGGTGTGAAAAGTGTAGCCAGAGAGAGATGAGAGACTCAGATATACAAGCATGAAGATGGTGTTTTTACCTGTGAAGAGAGGAGAAATGGTTTTCAGTTCCGGTTCTAACTCCATTCTTAAATCATATTCTTAACAATTGCATTCTTCACAATTGCAAGCAGGCCAAGTCCTGACTGCAGGCCTTGATAATATTGCTCTTAAATGCTCCAACTATATCAGCTGTGAAGAGAGGAGAAATGGTTTTCAGTTCCGGTTCTAACTCCATTCTTAAATCATATTCTTAACAATTGCATTCTTCACAATTGCAAGCACATCTATGAAACTTTGGGGCACAGCAGTGGCAGACAGGATGGCAGTTTAATAAAATATCTGACCTCGTAGAAAGAATGTTTTCAAAAGAAGACGTCTCAGGGCAGTACAGGGAAATGGACGTGCAGTATGAAGTAGCAAGCAGGTAAAGCATTGATTAATTCAATTTTGAAAATGTATTTTTCAAAGAGAAAAGGTCATTAATTTATAGAATACTATATTCATAACCAAGGGTTGCAAAAAGAAGCCAAGAAAATAAATAATTGCCCTGCAAATCGCCTAACTTACACTAACAAATATTGGGAGTCTGACCTGCTGGATATGCTACCACCCCTCTTTCCTAATTGTGTAACACACACATGTAGTACATTTTTGAGGTGCACCAGAGAGTCTGAAGGATAATACAATGTTTTTTCCTCTAAAATCTAGTCCACAAGTGGTGCAAGATGGAATTGTCCTTGGATCTCCCACCCTCCCTTATGTTGGATATTAAAAAGGACATGCACAGTTTAACAAGCTAAGTACTTTACTGACAGGGACTACAATTTCTATGGTTAAGGTGTTTGGTTTGGTTAAGTTTTTTGGAAGGGGTACCTATGATGATTAATAAGGAGGTTGGGTGATGAGAGTGTTGGCAGTGTAGATTACATATACTGCTCCAAACTGCTTGTATCTGACACTGGACTGCTTGTTATTATTTTACAGGATTTTTACAAATTTTCATAAATAACTTGTATGACCTCACTGCAAATAACGTAACAGGAAGTAGGTGCCTAGATGGTTAAATTAACTACCTCTACTAACTTTGGCCTCACAAATGGAACATATACCTTCACAAATGTTGTCAGGGTTTGAGTAAAAATAATTTCACACACAAGAGGTGGCTTTTGTTCTTATGCCCATGCATGACAATGTAAGCAGCTTGCAACTTGTATGATGTGATATAGTTCTGTTACTCCAAAGATGGCATCCTCCTCACCTTCAATTTATGCTGGTAAATACAATCCCACATGATTGGAATAAAAACAAATCTCCTCCTTCAACAATCCACCAAAAGCATCACAGACCGTCAGGCTTCCCAATGGAAGTAAATCTCAGAAGAAAGGAAAATATATATAGTGTCATTTCCTTTTAATAAAATGCAACAAGACATCCACATAGAAACATAAATGGTATATATAGCAGACAAAAACTTGAACTTTGCAGAATTGAATTGGTTACCGGTAGTGCTTTTAGAGGTTACAGAAGAAGATGTCTGATTCTTGTGCCTGGCTTCTGCAATAGGCATTCTTCTACTGCATGAAACAGCAGTAGCACTAGCAAGACCACCACTCACAAAGACCATGGCCTGAGCCTTTCCTTGTTACTGTTGGTGGTGGATGTCACAATGACAATTTTAAGTTTTTCAGTAGTACACTTTCTCTTTAGAGATGATGTTTTCTTTAACATTGTGAAATATTATTTAGATTTAAGGTGCCCTTTCTTAAAATTTGTGTTTCCTGACCTTTGGTCAATATTGAAGTACTATCATTAGTGGCAGCAGACACAGCACTAGTACTGGGTTGCTGCTCCTTCTCTTCCATCGATTGATCCATATTGGCTTACAGCACTCCTAGTAATGGAACCATAATGATATTATTTTTTAACACAGTGCCTAAACAACACACAAAAGTTCTTGAACACACAATAGTTACATTTCTATTTCATTACACAGTGCTTGAACAGTTTTATTTTTATTTTATGTTTTTACACAGTGGATGAACACACAGCAGTTTATTTAATTTTTTTACATGGTGCTTGAACACACAAGTTTTATTTTCATTTTATTTTTTTACGCAGTGCTTGAACACACAACAGTTTTATTTTTATTTTTGACATGGTGCTTGAGCACACAATAGTTTATTTTAGACAGTGCTTGAACACACAGCAGTTTTATTTTATTTTTTTACATGGTGCTTGAACACACAATTTTATTTTTATTTTTTACACAGTGCTTAAACACACAGAGCCCACAGTCCCACACATTATCCCTTTGGTCACTACCATTGGTGTGTGTCCAGGATCGAGTCACGATCCAGATGATTGGAATCCTAGCTGTCAAAATACTGGCACCGGAATCCTGACACTGCTCAGAATGTTGGCGCTGGCATCCTGACTCGGATCATAGTGCTGGTGCTGGAATCCCATACAAGTGATAGCTTGACTGCTGGAGAAGTAAGGGAGGGGGGGGTTAGGTTTAGGCTATGGTGGGAGGGTTAGGATACTGGAATAGGGGTAGCGGTTAGGCTGCCAGGAGTGGAGGGTTAAGCTGCAGGGGGGTTGAGGGATACATTTAAGCTGCTGACAGTTGGGGTTATATTTAGGCACCACCAGGGAGGGTTAGGGATAGGCTTTGGGGGTGAGGTTTAGGCTGCAGGGAGGGACAGTTAGGGTAAGGGGGCATTGCAGAAATGTAGGTATACTTACCTTGCTCCTGTCAGGATTCTCACCATCATGATGCTGTGGTCAGTATTCTGACCACCGGCTTCCTGCCTGCCAGCATATCAAACTCAACCCATGTGTCTGGAGCATTTTTTTAGTGCTCCAGAGCCCACAGTCCCACACAGAGCTCACAGTTCCACACACTGTCCCTCTATTCACTGCCACTGGTGTGCATTTTTTTTATTCAGCTGGTGCATTATAATGTGCACTGCTTAATACAGAATACAGGTTGAACCTGATGGCCATTTTGCCTATCTTTAACCTCATTAACTATGTTACTATGCCTCAAAGCCCACAGTCCCACACAATCTCCCTATGGTCACGGCCACCAGTGTGTGACCTGCCTTTGCATTTTGTTTTTGTGTTTCAGAGCCCACAGTCTCACACTCACTCCCTCCTGTGTCTTGTATGAAATGGCATTTGAATCATGAAGGAAGGACTTTGAAAACACATGAGATCTGACACTGGGTAGATGAAATTTTGCCCTGATTTTGGATTCAAGTCTGGTGGGAAGACCGAAGCCAGGACTTGGATCTACACATATTGTGGAAGTTCGGGTGTTTTTCATTTCTAAGAAACTAAACCCGCTCATCTCTACTTATTATGGGCAATACTACTATATTTCCATTTTTAAGTTTTAGTACATCTAGTCCTTAGATGGAAGTAGAGTGAACTTTATTTTTTGAAAGTGAGATTTAATTGTTTTTATTCAATGTCAAAATTTGAAGAAGCTGAATAAGAGATCATCTGGATAAATATGGATGGTGGATAATTGTTTGGCAACAGTTATGAGGGTATGTGCAATTCATATATCTATTGATTTGCCTAATAGTAAAAGTCTTAATAAAGTTTGCAGAAAATTCAAAGTTTTGTTGTGCATACAAAAATGCAGGGGTTCAAGTGAGCCAGAACAGGGCGGAAATGCATTCTGTCAGTTCCACTTGGAGACGGAACGCAGTTCCGCCTCCTCCGGTTCACCTCACCCGATGTGTGCCGGCGCTGCAGGGAGATGCTGGGCGCCCGCTGAGATTGTGTTACCAGCGGTGCCCGGCTCTCCCTGCACAGTAGATGTATCTCTCATAGTGCTGGGGAGCCGGACGCCAGGAGGATCAAGTGGTTGGACGCCGGAGCAGGGCTTGGTAAGTATGGTGTTTTTGTTTTTTTTAAATATGTGTGACTGTATTAGCAGTGCATCTACTGGGGGCAAGCTACAGGGGGATAACCACAGGGAGCAATCTACTGAGGGCTAAAACTACAAGGGTGCAAACTACAAGGGGGCTAAACTAATGGGGGCATTACTACTTGGGGCAAACTACATGGGGCTAAACTACAGGGGCTAACTACTAGGGGCTAACTAAAAGGGTGCAAGTTACTGGGAGCATTACTACTTGGGACAAACTACTGGGGTCAAACTACATGGGGCTAAACTACAGGGGCTGACTACTGAGGGCAAACTACAGGGGCACATTACTACTGGGGGCATAACTACTGGGTGCATAACTACAGGGGTGCATTACAACTGGGGGCATACCTACAGGAGAATTAGTACTGGGGGCTAATCTACTGGGGGCTAAACTACAGGGGGGCTAAACTACAGGGAGCTAAACTACAAGGGGCAAACTACAGGGGGGCATAACTACAGGGGGGCATAACTACTGGGGGCATTACTACTTGGGGCATACTACATGGGGCTAAACGACAGGAGCTAAACTACAGGGGCTAAACTACTGGGGCTAAATGACTGGGGTCATTACTACAGGCAACATTACTACTGGGGGCAATACTACACAGGGGTATTACCATTAAGGGCATTACTAATGGGGGAACTACTAATGAGGGCATTGTAAAGGGGACACCCTATAAGGGGCATCACTCCTGGGGACATAAGGGGCACTACTACTGGAGGCATTGCATAAGGGGCACCACTACTATGAGCTCTATATAAGGTGCACTACCAGTACATTGGACATTGCTTAAGGAGCACTACTACTGTGGGCATTGTAAAAGGGGCGCTACTGCTGTGGGCATTGTGTATTATGGGGTGCTACTACTGTCGGCATTATGTGTATTAGGGGTGCTACTACTGTGGGCATTATTACTGTTGTGTGACCACGCCCCTTTCTTTTTGAGATCATGCCCCTTTTTTAGATCATGCCCCTTTATAGCATGGGTGCCGGGGGGAGGGGGGGGGAGTTCCACCACCTCTCTAGGACCTCTTTAAGCACTGCAAAAATGTCTATAATTTTGACAAGCTGCATTTTAATGAATAGATGTATGTGCATATAGGGCCTTAGAACATTCTTTATAAACCCAAAGAGCAATAGCCAACTGTGGCATTAGCAAGAAAAAATAAAAGAGGTACCTGTCCGCAAGAGCTTTGATACTAATAAACATGTATAGCTCATCACAGTAAAGATAATTGAATAGCAATGCTTAAAATTGCAAATAGATGACCAATAAGATGTCATTATGGTGTTTAAGAGATGGTGCTCATATGTACTGTATGGTGCTCATATGATAATTATTGAAAATTCCATATTTTCCTTTTCAAGCATAACACTTTGGCAACAATTTTCACCTAATGGTGTTCCTTTGAAACTTTTAAGCATAAAAAATGGCACCAGTAGCTTTAACTGGTCAAAAATGTTTTAATGTTTTGCAGGGAGATTTATCAACCTTGAAGAGAAATAAAGTACCAACCAATCAGCTTCTGCTGTTTTACAGGCTGTATGAAAAATGACAAGAACTAATTGGTTGTAACTCTATCTCTCTCCACTTTATGTCTTCCCCTTAGTAAATTATAAAATAAGAATATGATTTTTGAATTACCATACTACTTGACTATTGACTGTTACTAAGAACTCCTTAGATTATGCTCAACCCTTTTTCTGGATGCAAATCCTCTTTGCCATTGTTCCGACCTGAGTGTAGAATCCTCATTGAAAAGTCACCAAGCTCACTCCCAACTGAACACTAACAGAAGTGATCTACAAAATATATGGCTTGCAAAATACGTTTTCTCTTCAGTTCAATGCGTGCAACAGTAAATAATAAAATATCTCTATCTGTGTGCTCTTTTTTAAAGAAAATGGATGTCCTAAAGGAAAAAAAAATCCAAACTTTGATTCATGGGCTAAGCCTTATTTTCTTCCTTAACCTGTAAATTAATTGACTTTCCAAGTATTATAATGATTTCCTGCTAAGCTTGGCAAATCAATTAATTACAGAGCATGTGAGACATTCTCACTTGTCAGTAGTCTTTGAAAATAAACCGTTTCTTTAACAAAATAGATTTATTCAATAAAACCATTGTATATCTTGATTGTACTGTATATATCAATTAACAATCTATTATCTAGGCTAAATTCAATTGACGGTAGAAATTTAATTAGGTAGTATACTTCAGGCTTGCTCTAATATATTACAAGCCAAACAGGGGGATTTTATTTAACTGATGAGGGATTGTTCTAAGCCTATTGAATAAAATCTGGAACTAGAACCTTTGGGATTTTTCTCAGAGTTAGTGAAGTCCCTTTGGAATATCAAAAAGTCACATCATGATGCTATACATATTAATGTTCAAAAGATGTTTCCTATTGTCTATACCTTTCACACTAAGTCTGACTGACAGCCTTATCTATAACATAAGAGCATAAGAGGATCTGATTTATAGACAGCAATTTATGCTATTTTCTAACTTCATATATATTTAATATTTGGGATATGCTTTAGACATTTCCAATGATATAATCACATCATGATGCAAATATGTTTCTTGGCTAAAATCTGAAATGGTTATTGTTTGTTACGTTTTATATAGTGCAAGTTTTAAACTGATTCAAAACTTTGAAGATTGAATTTTAATTGGTTTTGCTCAGAAACTGTCTTTTCTCATATAAAACAAAAAAAGAAATATGTCTTATTTTGAAGGTGAGATTTATTTGGAGCTATTTTCTGAAGGTACTGTATGCTGTGTTTCTTATACTACCATTTAGATAGAGACAGCATTGTATTGTTACTTAAGTCACTGAGGCGAGGGAAAAAAATCTAAAATAAGATTCGAATTTTCATAATGTTTAAAGTACTGATATTGGGGTATGCTGGGTACACACTGACCGATGTGCACCCGATATATCATACGAGACGGCGGCTCGTACGATATATTGGTACCATTGGACAGTGTGTGTGGGTTATCTCATATACAATGCGCTTTATCCCGCGGTGTACAATGTCACATATCTTTTGTTCTGCACTTGAGAGCGATGTGAGAGAGATGTGACTGCTCCGGGATGTGGGCAGATGTGGTCGCAGCCAATACATTGTACAGTGTGTATGCACTTACGATGTATCGTTTGCGATGTCACATCTGCCCGTCATCCTGCAGTGTGTTAACAGCCTTAGTTTTGTGGAGAAATCTTGTGCTATTTACCAATGCACACACTCCATAACCAGGCCTAAGCACATGGGCGCATCAGGAGAAGAGGAGACCCATATGCACTGTCCATCCAGAACTCCTCCTCTCTAGCCAGTAATAGACTCTGGACACAAGGTCACTAGGAAACCCTAGTGATGTCCCAGAGTCTAATGTACATGTGCAGCTCTCTGAAAAAATGGCGTGGTGGCCATTTTCCCAGTGATTGTACAACTGCGAATGCGCAAAACGCTGGGGAAACAGCTGCTGCACCATTTTCCAGGTGCCATTTTACTGCTGTGGGAAAAATATTGGAAACATTGGTTCAGGGTGTGTGGTGTGGCACCCATGGATCCGGGGCCTGTGTGCACTGTACACACTGCATACATTATAGATACTCCAGTGCCTACGCATCAAAGGGCAATTCAGAGGCATACACATCTTAGTCGCATCTCCACATGTATCTGAATATGGTTAACTGGGTGACAATGGAGCATTAGGATATAGACTACTTTAAATGGAGTATGTAGATGGAAGTGTGGGATATGCTGAGTCATGAACTCTTTCACCAGGGATAGGTTTGGAAATACATGCTGAAGATGGTGAATTTATGAATTTGAAGCCTATAGATAGGGTCAGTGTGGTCGCATAAATATGTACAACTAGGAAAACATACAAATATCAGCACTAACTAGATACATGTATATATCTGCATTAACTACAAATGCATGCAAATTTTGACTATAACACCCAGTATCACAGAGCTAAGCAGGTCCTGGGGGTGTGATCAAATCTTGGAGGTGTGGCTTCCTGCCTTCCTCTTATATTACACATCCACAAGAAAACAATTTAAAAAGTGGACATGACAAAAAGTTAACCAACTTTATTACATAAAATTTTCAAAATAAATGATTATCCAATTTCATATAACAGTATATACAATGAATGTATAGAATAATTGCATTAGTAATCTCAATCAAAGCTTGATACAGGTTCTCTCACACTTCAAAGCATAATACATATGTTAATTGGCTAATAACAAAACTAGTGTAAGGAATATTTTGTAGATTGTAAACTCAACTGGGTCAGATATTGATGTGATTGAGTAAATATTCCCTGTAAAGCACTATATAATATGTATTTGCTATGTATGTAGGCAGAGGAATTTCTAGAGAGGAGGCAAGCTCCGTCCGAGCCCCCTCCTCTCTAGCAGGCGGCAGTGCTAAGCTCTAGGCACTAGGGTCCTTAGGAGATCCTAGCACTGTTCCAGAGTCTAGAGCGCATGAGAAAATCTCTGGGAAAATGGCACGGCAGACATTTTCCCAGTGATTTTTCTACTGCGCATGCACAAAACACCGGGAAAACAGCGCCGCACAATTTTTCCAGTGATTTATGCAGCACTGCTGCTGCACCGCGGGACTCCAGAGGGTAAGTATGAAGAATAATGGGTGCAGGGTGTGCAGTGTGGGCCCTTCTGGACCCCGGGGACCTGTGTGCATCACAAACACTGCACCCATTATAAATACGCCAGTGTATGTAGGGCTTAATAAATAAATATTGCCAAGAATTGCTATAGATATATTGTGGTAAATTGTTAATAATAATTCTCAAACTGACTTAGTATAGCAATCAGCTGATAGTTGACGCATACATAATGAGTGAAATTGAAATATCAAATGCCAGGTAATACTACCTCAGTCCACCCCAGGAAACTAGATAAAAATGATGACACAAAATAAATAAAATGCATGTACATAGCCTAGAAATAAGGCCCAGCAATAGGACAGATGGCCAGCCTTCCAAATAACCTAGAGGGAATATTATTCATAAATGCATTCATATCAATATAGTCATTGAATCCTACATATAACAGAGTATTTACTTAATATTTCCAATGTGTCTAACAACATATTAAACATCTCATTAAATTCACAACTGTAACATCTCTCACAATTCTTTCTGTTGCTACACATTTTCATCACGATTGAGACATTGGTGAAATTATCCATCAACTTGTTCAAATGCTGAAGGTCTGGCAGGTAATGTAAAATATATAACAAATGCACATATCAGCAATTAATATGACCTTGCATTGCAAAATATTTCCACGTGATTGAGGGATTGATTTAAGATCCCTAATGGGCCCGATAAACATGCTGAAACATATTTTTTGTAATGGGTTAATTAATTATTAGGCAGATGGCATTGGTGTTGACAGATAGTGTTGGTACCTGAGCCCCACTTCTTCCTATGGGATTGAGTACCAACTTGTGAAGAAGGATCTCCCTGATATATGGTCACGCATGGTCAGTGGGCCAGATCAGTGGTAAGTAACACTGCTACTTCGATAGCTGCATTTACGCAATTAGCTGCATTTTGAAATTGCTATCCCTGCACCGGAACAATACTGAATTGCTCCAGACATTAAATATCCACAAACGATATTTAATCATCAGAGGCCAGAGGGCCCCCAATAGTGAATAGAACCCTTAGAAACATAAAAGCATAGAATTTGACAGCAGATAAGAGCCACTTGGCAAATCTAGTCTGCCTATGTACACACACATTTACACTCTAGGGTTAATTTTTTGTTGGGAGCCAATTAAACTACCTGTATATTTTTGGAGTGTAGAAGGAAACCTGAGTACCCAGAAGAAACCCACGCAAGTACAGGGAGAATATACAAACTCCACACAATTAGGGTTGGAATCGAACCCAAGACCTCAGTGCTGTAAGGAAGTAATGCTAACCATTCCACCATCCATACTACCCCATAGTTCATAAACAAAATACTTTTCTTGTCTATAACTACTACAATAATTCCAACCCATGTTCCCTGTTATCTTCATGATTATATAAAAGTACAGTACTTGCCAACATTCACACTAATTTACAGTATTTTTAAGAGTAATTAATTTTTTTAATATTTTTTTTATAGAATACGTTAAAAATTTTTTTTTACAATAGTTTACCAATGGCTTTGTAGAATCTGTATAATCACTCTTATATTATACTCTGCAAATACTATTTTTAAATTGTCTAAGCTTCTTTACTTTCAATGGCTTACTCCAATCCAAGTCTTTCACCTCTTCAAAGGACCACATCACAACTTTGCTGTTCACAATATGTCTACCACTCCTATTCTAACCCTTTATATTCTCTCTTGCAATAAACATAATTGGTATAAATAATTGCAAATTAAAAGATTTTACCATCCAGTCTCTCCAGGTTATTAAAACTGGGAGAATGAGATCATTGTGTGTGTTTGTGAGTACGTGAGTAGCAGTCTTTGTGTAGTTGTTTGCATTTGTATATCTGTCCCACCCTTCTGGCCTACACCTCCGTACTTGGTACCTATTTCTAGAGATGAGCGCCTGAAATTTTTCGGGTTTTGTGTTTTGGTTTTGGGTTCGGTTCCGCGGCCGTGTTTTGGGTTCGAACACGTTTTGGCAAAACCTCACCGAATTATTTTTGTCGGATTCGGGTGTGTTTTGGATTCGGGTGTTTTTTTCCAAAAACACTAAAAAACAGCTTAAATCATAGAATTTGGGGGTCATTTTGATCCCAAAGTATTATTAACCTCAAAAACCATAATTTACACTCATTTTCAGTCTATTCTGAATACCTCACACCTCACAATATTATTTTTAGTCCTAAAATTTGCACCGAGGTCGCTGTGTGAGTAAGATAAGCGACCCTAGTGGCCGACACAAACACCGGGCCCATCTAGGAGTGGCACTGCAGTGTCACGCAGGATGTCCCTTCCAAAAAACCCTCCCCAAACAGCACATGACGCAAAGAAAAAAAGAGGCGCAATGAGGTAGCTGTGTGAGTAAGATTAGCGACCCTAGTGGCCGACACAAACACCGGGCCCATCTAGGAGTGGCACTGCAGTGTCACGCAGGATGGCCCTTCCAAAAAACCCTCCCCAAACAGCACATGACGCAAAGAAAAAAAGAGGCGCAATGAGGTAGCTGACTGTGTGAGTAAGATTAGCGACCCTAGTGGCCGACACAAACACCGGGCACATCTAGGAGTGGCACTGCAGTGTCACGCAGGATGTCCCTTCCAAAAAACCCTCCCCAAACAGCACATGACGCAAAGAAAAAAAGAGGCGCAATGAGGTAGCTGTGTGAGTAAGATTAGCGACCCTAGTGGCCGACACAAACACCGGGCCCATCTAGGAGTGGCACTGCAGTGTCACGCAGGATGTCCCTTCCAAAAAACCCTCCCCAATCAGCACATGATGCAAAGAAAAAGAAAAGAAAAAAGAGGTGCAAGATGGAATTATCCTTGGGCCCTCCCACCCACCCTTATGTTGTATAAACAAAACAGGACATGCACACTTTAACCAACCCATCATTTCAGTGACAGGGTCTGCCACACGACTGTGACTGATATGACGGGTTGGTTTGGACCCCCCCCAAAAAAGAAGCAATTAATCTCTCCTTGCACAAACTGGCTCTACAGAGGCAAGATGTCCACCTCATCTTCACCCTCCGATATATCACCGTGTACATCCCCCTCCTCACAGATTATCAATTCGTCCCCACTGGAATCCACCATCTCAGCTCCCTGTGTACTTTGTGGAGGCAATTGCTGCTGGTCAATGTCTCCGCGGAGGAATTGATTATAATTCATTTTAATGAACATCATCTTCTCCACATTTTCTGGATGTAACCTCGTACGCCGATTGCTGACAAGGTGAGCGGCGGCACTAAACACTCTTTCGGAGTACACACTTGTGGGAGGGCAACTTAGGTAGAATAAAGCCAGTTTGTGCAAGGGCCTCCAAATTGCCTCTTTTTCCTGCCAGTATAAGTACGGACTGTGTGACGTGCCTACTTGGATGCGGTCACTCATATAATCCTCCACCATTCTATCAATGTTGAGAGAATCATATGCAGTGACAGTAGACGACATGTCCGTAATCGTTGTCAGGTCCTTCAGTCCGGACCAGATGTCAGCATCAGCAGTCGCTCCAGACTGCCCTGCATCACCGCCAGCGGGTGGGCTCGGAATTCTGAGCCTTTTCCTCGCACCCCCAGTTGCGGGAGAATGTGAAGGAGGAGATGTTGACAGGTCGCGTTCCGCTTGACTTGACAATTTTGTCACCAGCAGGTCTTTCAACCCCAGCAGACCTGTGTCTGCCGGAAAGAGAGATCCAAGGTAGGCTTTAAATCTAGGATCGAGCACGGTGGCCAAAATGTAGTGCTCTGATTTCAACAGATTGACCACCCGTGAATCCTTGTTAAGCGAATTAAGGGCTGCATCCACAAGTCCCACATGCCTAGCGGAATCGCTCCGTGTTAGCTCCTTCTTCAATGCCTCCAGCTTCTTCTGCAAAAGCCTGATGAGGGGAATGACCTGACTCAGGCTGGCAGTGTCTGAACTGACTTCACGTGTGGCAAGTTCAAAGGGCATCAGAACCTTGCACAACGTTGAAATCATTCTCCACTGCACTTGAGACAGGTTCATTCCATCTCCTATATCGTGCTCAATTGTATAGGCTTGAATGGCCTTTTGCTGCTCCTCCAACCTCTGAAGCATATAGAGGGTTGAATTCCACCTCGTTACCACTTCTTGCTTCAGATGAAGGCAGGGCAGGTTCAGTAGTTTTTGGTGGTGCTCCAGTCTTCTGTACGTGGTGCCTGTACGCCGAAAGTGTCCCGCAATTTTTCTGGCCACCGACAGCATCTCTTGCACGCCCCTGTCGTTTTTTAAAAAATTCTGCACCACCAAATTCAAGGTATGTGCAAAACATGGGACGTGCTGGAATTTGCCCATATTTAATGCACACACAATATTGCTGGCGTTGTCCGATGCCACAAATCCACAGGAGAGTCCAATTGGGGTAAGCCATTCCGCGATGATCTTCCTCAGTTGCCGTAAGAGGTTTTCAGCTGTGTGCGTATTCTGGAAAGCGGTGATACAAAGCGTAGCCTGCCTAGGAAAGAGTTGGCGTTTGCGAGATGCTGCTACTGGTGCCGCCGCTGCTGTTCTTGCGGCGGGAGTCCATACATCTACCCAGTGGGCTGTCACAGTCATATAGTCCTGACCCTGCCCTGCTCCACTTGTCCACATGTCCGTGGTTAAGTGGACATTGGGTACAACTGCATTTTTTAGGACACTGGTGAGTCTTTTTCTGACGTCCGTGTACATTCTCGGTATCGCCTGCCTAGAGAAGTGGAACCTAGATGGTATTTGGTAACGGGGGCACACTGCCTCAATAAATTGTCTAGTTCCCTGTGAACTAACGGCGGATACCGGACGCACGTCTAACACCAACATAGTTGTCAAGGACTCAGTTATCCGCTTTGCAGTAGGATGACTGCTGTGATATTTCATCTTCCTCGCAAAGGACTGTTGAACAGTCAATTGCTTACTGGAAGTAGTACAAGTGGGCTTACGACTTCCCCTCTGGGATGACCATCGACTCCCAGCGGCAACAACAGCAGCGCCAGCAGCAGTAGGCGTTACACGCAAGGATGCATCGGAGGAATCCCAGGCAGGAGAGGACTCGTCAGACTTGCCAGTGACATGGCCTGCAGGACTATTGGCATTCCTGGGGAAGGAGGAAATTGACACTGAGGGAGTTGGTGGGGTGGTTTGCGTGAGCTTGGTTACAAGAGGAAGGGATTTACTGGTCAGTGGACTGCTTCCGCTGTCACCCAAAGTTTTTGAACTTGTCACTGACTTATTATGAATGCGCTGCAGGTGACGTATAAGGGAGGATGTTCCGAGGTGGTTAACGTCCTTACCCCTACTTATTACAGCTTGACAAAGGGAACACACGGCTTGACACCTGTTGTCCGCATTTCTGGTGAAATACCTCCACACCGAAGAGCTGATTTTTTTGGTATTTTCACCTGGCATGTCAACGGCCATATTCCTCCCACGGACAACAGGTGTCTCCCCGGGTGCCTGACTTAAACAAACCACCTCACCATCAGAATCCTTCTGGTCAATTTCCTCCCCAGCGCCAACAACACCCATATCCTCCTCATCCTGGTGTACTTCAACACTGACATCTTCAATCTGACTATCAGGAACTGGACTGCGGGTGCTCCTTCCAGCACTTGCAGGGGGCATGCAAATAGTGGAAGGCGCATGCTCTTCACGTCCAGTGTTGGGAAGGTCAGGCATCGCAACCGACACAATTGGACTCTCCTTGTGGATTTGGGATTTCAAAGAACGCACAGTTCTTTGCGGTGCTTTTGCCAGCTTGAGTCTTTTCAGTTTTCTAGCGAGAGGCTGAGTGCTTCCATCCTCATGTGAAGCTGAACCACTAGCCATGAACATAGGCCAGGGCCTCAGCCGTTCCTTGCCACTCCGTGTGGTAAATGGCATATTGGCAAGTTTACGCTTCTCCTCCGACAATTTTATTTTAGGTTTTGGAGTCCTTTTTTTTCTGATATTTGGTGTTTTGGATTTGACATGCTCTGTACTATGACATTGGGCATCGGCCTTGGCAGACGACGTTGCTGGCATTTCATCGTCTCGGCCATGACTAGTGGCAGCAGCTTCAGCACGAGGTGGAAGTGGATCTTGATCTTTCCCTAATTTTGGAACCTCAACTTTTTTGTTCTCCATATTTTATAGGCAGAACTAAAAGGCACCTCAGGTAAACAATGGAGATGGATGGATTGGATACTAGTATACAATTATGGACGGACTGCCACGGTTAGGTGGTATAAAAAAATCACGGTTAGGTGGTATATATTGTAATACAATTATGGATGGACGGACTGCCTGCCGAGTGCCGACACAGAGGTAGCCACAGCCGTGAACTACCGCACTGTACACTGGTTGATAAAGAGATAGTAGTATACTCGTAACAACTAGTATGACTGACTATGACGGTATAAAGAATGAAAAAAAAAACCACGGTTAGGTGGTATATATTGTAATACAATTATGGATGGACGGACTGCCTGCCGACTGCCGACACAGAGGTAGCCACAGCCGTGAACTACCGCACTGTACACTGGTTGATAAAGAGATAGTAGTATACTCGTAACAACTAGTATGACACTATGACGGTATAAAGAATGAAAAAAAAACCACGGTTAGGTGGTATATATTATAATACAATTATGGATGGACGGACTGCCTGCCGACTGCCGACACAGAGGTAGCCACAGCCGTGAACTACCGCACTGTACACTGGTTGATAAAGAGATAGTAGTATACTCGTAACAACTAGTATGACACTATGACGGTATAAAGAATGAAAAAAAAACCACGGTTAGGTGGTATATATTATAATACAATTATGGATGGACGGACTGCCTGCCGAGTGCCGACACAGAGGTAGCCACAGCCGTGAACTACCGCACTGTACACTGGTTGATAAAGAGATAGTAGTATACTCGTAACAACTAGTATGACTGACTATGACGGTATAAAGAATGAAAAAAAAACCACGGTTAGGTGGTATATATTGTAATACAATTATGGATGGACGGACTGCCTGCCGAGTTCCGACACAGAGGTAGCCACAGCCGTGAACTACCGCACTGTACACTGGTTGATAAAGAGATAGTAGTATACTCGTAACAACTAGTATGACTGACTATGACGGTATAAAGAATGAAAAAAAAACCACGGTTAGGTGGTATATATTATAATACAATTATGGATGGACGGACTGCCTGCCGACTGCCGACACAGAGGTAGCCACAGCCGTGAACTACCGCACTGTACACTGGTTGATAAAGAGATAGTAGTATACTCGTAACAACTAGTATGACACTATGACGGTATAAAGAATGAAAAAAAAACCACGGTTAGGTGGTATATATTATAATACAATTATGGATGGACGGACTGCCTGCCGACTGCCGACACAGAGGTAGCCACAGCCGTGAACTACCGCACTGTACACTGGTTGATAAAGAGATAGTAGTATACTCGTAACAACTAGTATGACACTATGACGGTATAAAGAATGAAAAAAAAACCACGGTTAGGTGGTATATATTATAATACAATTATGGATGGACGGACTGCCTGCCGAGTGCCGACACAGAGGTAGCCACAGCCGTGAACTACCGCACTGTACACTGGTTGATAAAGAGATAGTAGTATACTCGTAACAACTAGTATGACTGACTATGACGGTATAAAGAATGAAAAAAAAACCACGGTTAGGTGGTATATATTATAATACAATTATGGATGGACGGACTGCCTGCCGACTGCCGACACAGAGGTAGCCACAGCCGTGAACTACCGCACTGTACACTGGTTGATAAAGAGATAGTAGTATACTCGTAACAACTAGTATGACACTATGACGGTATAAAGAATGAAAAAAAAAACACGGTTAGGTGGTATATATTATAATACAATTATGGATGGACGGACTGCCTGCCGACTGCCGACACAGAGGTAGCCACAGCCGTGAACTACCGCACTGTACACTGGTTGATAAAGAGATAGTAGTATACTCGTAACAACTAGTATGACACTATGACGGTATAAAGAATGAAAAAAAAACCACGGTTAGGTGGTATATATTATAATAATACAATTATGGATGGACGGACTGCCTGCCGACTGCCGACACAGAGGTAGCCACAGCCGTGAACTACCGCACTGTACACTGGTTGATAAAGAGATAGTAGTATACTCGTAACAACTAGTATGACTATGACGACGGTATAAAGAAAGAAAAAAAAATACCACGGTTAGGTGGTATATAATTATACAATTATGGATGGACGGACTGCCTGCCGAGTGCCGACTGCCGACACAGAGGTAGCCACAGCCGTGAACTACCGCACTGTACTGTGTCTGCTGCTAATATAGACTGGTTGATAAAGAGATAGTATACAACAATATACTACTATACTGGTGGTCAGGCACTGGTCACCACTAGTCACACTGGCAGTGGCACTCCTGCAGCAAAAGTGTGCACTGTTTAATTTTAAATTAATATAATATTATGTACTCCTGGCTCCTGCTATAACAACCTGCAGTGCTCCCCAGTCTCCCCCACAATTATTATAAGCTTTTATACATTGATGTGCAGCACACTGGGCTGAGCTGAGTGCACACAGACTGAGTCACACTGTGTGACTGCTGTGTATCGTTTTTTTCAGGCAGAGAACGGATATAGCAGAGAACGGATATATTAAATAAAAGTTAACTTAACAACAACTGCACTGGTCACTGTGGTAAACTCTGTCTGCACAATCTCTCTCTCTCTCTCTCTCTCTTCTAATCTATTCTAATGGAGAGGACGCCAGCCACGTCCTCTCCCTATCAATCTCAATGCACGTGTGAAAATGGCGGCGACGCGCGGCTCCTTATATAGAATCCGAGTCTCGCGAGAATCCGACAGCGTCATGATGACGTTCGGGCGCGCTCGGGTTAACCGAGCAAGGCGGGAAGATCCGAGTCGCTCGGACCCGTGAAAAAAAAAGTGAAGTTCGTGCGGGTTCGGATTCAAAGAAACCGAACCCGCTCATCTCTACCTATTTCATGCATACATGTACAGTACACACATTCATCCACATCATGTTATGCTTACCAAAATTATACTTAAACACTAGAATACTTTACAGTTTTTCATTCCTACAATTATATTCCAAATAGGGCAATTATTATGTTACATTTTCTATTATTATTACTATTACATCACAAATTCAAAGCACCATTTACTGTTTCATTGTACCATATTTTGTAATGTGCACAAAGGACGATAGGATGTTAATAATACAGAATAAAACTCTGCTTATGTATTTTTACTTCTATGAAATCTGAATTTGGGCATGGGAAGAAAGAGGTAGACAGATGTTTTGTGTATGTAATAATGTTCAGACTCCTACATGCAGCATGCCATTACAACACAGCAGGGCTGTGCAGTTACAAGCTTCAATGTCTCACAATTAAATATATTATTCAAAATATTCCGTTTTACATAATCATATAAACAAACTCTCACACACATTTATTTTGCTTCCTTCCCAGAGCAGTATATATGAAGCTGTACAACAACTGTCACATCCTATTATAGATGCTAAATGTACAAGAATTGATGGGCCTTTCTACCTAATGTTGTTAGAGGAAACCTGTCTTTTTTTTTTAATGAACGGTGTCACAGTTTATCTGTCTCCTTTTGACGTGTGAAACAGTGGCAGCTGCTGGTGGCAGATTTCATGAAAGAAGAAGCACAAAATTAACAAACACAATTTGCATGATGTCCAAAAAAAAAAAAAAAGGAAGAAAGAAAATATCCTCTTATGAGAATACGTATTTTTGCCTCATACAAGGACAGATGTCCCGTGTATTATTGTATTGTGAAGGGAAATAAAAAGCTTGCTTAATCTTGACAGATAGACCCCTTTAAGAGAAGTAGATATATAGAAGTTCATTAACATATAAAAGGAGTATTTTACTCAGTTATAACATAGAAAACCTATAGAAATAGCAAATGTTTGCATTAAGGCCCTCATTCCGAGTTGTTCACTCGCAAGCTGCTTTTAGCAGCATTGCACACGCTAAGCCGCCGCCTACTGGGAGTGAATGTTAGCTTAGCAGAATTGCGAACGAAAGATTCGCAATATTGCGAAAAGACTTCTCTGTGCAGTTTCTGACACACCCAGCGTTCGACCAGACACTCCCCCGTTTCTCCAGCCACTCCCACGTTTTTCCCAGAAACGGCAGCGTTTTTTCACACACTCCAATAAAACGGTCAGTTTCCTCCCAGAAACACCCACTTCCTGTCAATCACACTCCGATCACCAGAACGAAGAAAAAACCTCGTAATGCCGTGAGTAAAATACCAATCTTCATAGCAAATTTACTTGGCGCAGTCGCAGTGCGAACATTGCGCATGCGCAATTAGCGGAAAATCGCTGCGATGTGAAGAAAATTACAGAGCGAACAACTCGGAATGAGGGCCTAAGTTCTGAGATCAATGCTTTTTTTAATTATCTGAGCTTTTTCACATCTCTCTCTCTCTCTCTATCTATCTAGTATCTATATGTATATACTATGAATGCACTTCTCTCTCTCTCTCACTATATATATTAGTGATGTGCACCTGAAATTTTTCTGGTTTTGTGTTTTGGTTTTGGGTTCGGTTCCGTGGCCGTGTTTTGGGTTCGGACGCGTTTTGGCAAAACCTCCCCAAATTTTTTTTGTCGGATTCGGGTGTGTTTTGGATTCGGGTGTTTTTTTCAAAAAACCCTAAAAAACAGCTGAAATCATAGAATTTGGGGGTCATTTTGATCCCATAGTATTATTAACCTCAATAACCATAATTTCCACTCATTTTCAGTCTATTCTGAACACCTCACACCTCACAATATTATTTTTAGTCCTAAAAATTGCACAGAGGTCGCTGGATGGCTAAGCTAAGCGACCCTAGTGGCCGACACAAACACCTGGCCCATCTAGGAGTGGCACTGCAGTGTCACGCAGGATGGCCCTTCAAAAAAATACTCCCCAAACAGCACATGACGCAAAGAAAAAAAGAGGCGCAATGAGGTAGCTGTGTGACTAAGCTAAGCGACCCTAGTGGCCGACACAAACACCTGGCCCATCTAGGAGTGGCACTGCAGTGTCACGCAGGATGGCCCTTCAAAAAAATACTCCCCAAACAGCACATGACGCAAAGAAAAATGAAAGAAAAAAGAGGTGCAAGATGGAATTGTCCTTGGGCCCTCCCACCCACCCTTATGTTGTAAAAACAGGACATGCACACTTTAACGAACCCATCATTTCAGCGACAGGGTCTTCCACACGACTGTGACTGAAATGACTGGTTGGTTTGGGCCCCCACCAAAATAGAAGCAATCAATCTCTCCTTGCACAAACTGGCTCTACGGAGGCAAGATGTCCACCTCATCATCATCGTCCGATTCATCACCACTTTCACTGTGTACATCCCCCTCCTCACAGATTATTAATTCGTCCCCACTGGAATCCACCATCTCAGGTCCCCATGTACTTTCTGGAGGCAATTGCTGCAGGTGAATGTCTCCACGGAGGAATTGATTATAATTCATTTTAATGAACATCATCTTCTCCACATTTTCTGGAAGTAACCTCGTACGCCGATTGCTGACAAGGTGAGCGGCGGCACTAAACACTCTATCGGAGTACACACTGGAGGGAGGGCAACTTAGGTAGAATAAAGCCAGTTTGTGCAAGGGCCTCCAAATTGCCTCTTTTTCCTGCCAGTATACGTACGGACTGTCTGACGTGCCTACTTGGATGCGGTCACTCATATAACCCTCCACCATTCTTTCAATGGTGAGAGAATCATATGCAGTGACAGTAGATGACATGTCAGTAATCGTTGGCAGGTCCTTTAGTCCGGACCAGATGTCAGCATCAGCAGTCTCTCCAGACTGCCCTGCATCACCGCCAGTGGGTGGGCTCGGAATTCGTAGCCTTTTCCTCGCACCCCCAGTTGCGGGAGAATGTGAAGGAGGAGATGTTGACGGGTCGCGTTCCGCTTGACTTGACAATTTTCTCACCAGCAGGTCTTTGAACCTCTGCAGACTTGTGTCAGCCGGAAAGAGAGATCCAAGGTAGGTTTTAAATCTAGGATCGAGCACGGTGGCCAAAATGTAGTGCTCTGATTTCAACAGATTGACCACACGTGAATCCTGGTTAAGCGAAAGAAGGGCTCCATCCACAAGTCCCACATGCCTAGTGGAATCGCTCTGTTTTAGCTCCTCCTTCAATGCCTCCAGCTTCTTCTGCAAAAGCCTGATGAGGGGAATGACCTGACTCAGGCTGGCAGTGTCTGAACTGACTTCACGTGTGGCAAGTTCAAAAGGTTGCAGAACCTTGCACAACGTTGAAATCATTCTCCACTGCGCTTGAGACAGGTGCATTCCACCTCCTTTGCCTATATCGTGGGCAGATGTATAGGCTTGAATGGCCTTTTGCTGTGCCTCCATCCTCTGAAGCATATAGAGGGTTGAATTCCACCTCGTTACCACCTCTTGCTTCAGATGATGGCAGGGCAGGTTCAGGTGTTTTTGGTGGTGCTCCAGTCTTCTGTACGCGGTGCCTGTACGCCGAAAGTGGCCCGCAATTCTTCTGGCCACCGACAGCATCTCTTGCACGCCCCTGTCGTTTTTTAAATAATTCTGCACCACCAAATTCAAGGTATGTGCAAAACATGGGACGTGCTGGAATTCGCCCAGATGTAATGCACGCACAATATTGCTGGCGTTGTCCGATGCCACAAATCCCCAGGAGAGTCCAATTGGGGTAAGCCATTCTGCGATGATCTTCCTCAGTTGCCGTAAGAGGTTTTCAGCTGTGTGCGTATTCTGGAAAGCGGTGATACAAAGCGTAGCCTGCCTAGGAACTAGTTGGCGTTTGCGAGATGCTGCTACTGGTACCGCCGCTGCTGTTCTTGCAGCGGGAGGCAATACATCTACCCAGTGGGCTGTCACAGTCATGTAGTCCTGAGTCTGCCCTGCTCCACTTGTCCACATGTCCGCGGTTAAGTGGACATTGGGTACAACTGCATTTTTTAGGACACTGGTGAGTCTTTTTCTGACGTCCGTGTACATTCTCGGTATCGCCTGCCTAGAGAAGTGGAACCTAGATGGTATTTGGTAACGGGGGCACACTACCTCAAGCAATTGTCTAGTTCCCCGTGAACTAACGTCGGATACTGGACGCACGTCTAACACCAACATAGTTGTCAAGGCCTGAGTTATCCGCTTTGCAACAGGATGACTGCTGTGATATTTCATCTTCCTCGCAAAGGACTGTTGGACAGTCAATTGCTTACTGGAAGTAGTACAAGTGGTCTTCTGACTTCCCCTCTGGGATGACGATCGACTCCCAGCAGCAACAACAGCAGCGCCAGCAGCAGTAGGCGTTAAACTCAAGGATGCATCGGAGGAATCCCAGGCAGGAGAGGACTCGTCAGACTTGCCAGTGACATGGCCTGCAGGACTATTGGCTTTCCTGGGTAAGGAGGAAATTGACACTGAGGGAGTTGGTGGTGTGGTTTGCGCGAGCTTGGTTACAAGAAGAATGGATTTACTGGTCAGTGGACTGCTTCCGCTGTCGCCCAAAGTTTTTGAACTTGTCATTGACTTATTATGAATGCGCTGCAGGTGACGTATAAGGGTGGATGTTCTGAGGTGGTTAACGTCCTTACCCCTACTTATTACAGCTTGACAAAGGCAACACACGGCTTGACACCAGTTGTCCGCATTTCTGTTGAAATAATTCCACACTGAAGAGCTGATTTTTTTTGTATTTTGACCAGGCATGTCAATGGCCATATTCCTCCCACGGACAACAGGTGTCTCCCTGGGTGCCTGACTTAAACAAACCACCTCACCATCAGAATCCTCCTTGTCAATTTCCTCCCCAGCACCAGCAACACCCATATCCTCATCCTGGTGTACTTCAACACTGACATCTTAAATTTGACTATCAGGAACTGGACTGCGGGTGCTCCTTCCAGCACTTTCAGGGGGCGTGCAAATGGTGGAAGGCGCAAGCTTTTCCCGTCCAGTGTTGGGAAGGTCAGGCATCGCAACCGACACAATTGGACTCTCCTTTGGGATTTGTGATTTCGAAGAACGTACAGTTCTTTGCTGTGCTTTTGCCAGCTTAAGTCTTTTCTTTTTTCTAGCGAGAGGATGAGTGCTTCCATCCTCATGTGAAGCTGAACCACTAGCCATGAACATAGGCCAGGGCCTCAGCCGTTCCTTGCCACTCTGTGTCGTAAATGGCATATTGGCAAGTTTACGCTTCTCCTCCGACGCTTTTAATTTTGATTTTTGGGTCATTTTACTGATCTTTTGTGTTTTGGATTTTACATGCTCTGTACTATGACATTGGGCATCGGCCTTGGCAGACGACGTTGATGGCATTTCATCGTCTCGGCCATGACTAGTGGCAGCAGCTTCAGCACGAGGTGGAAGTGGATCTTGATCTTTCCCTATTTTTTTAACCTCCACATTTTTGTTCTCCATATTTTAATGCGCACAACTAGAAGCCACCACAGGTATACAATGTAGATGGATGGATATTATAGTATTATATTACTTATGGAGGACGACTGACGACACAGAGGTAGGTACAGCCATGGCCTACCGTACTGCTATATATATATAATATACTGTATAATATAATAACAGACCTGGTGGACACTGTCAGCAGACTGCTAAACTAGTATGAAGGAAAAAAAAGCCACCACAGGTATACAATGTAGACGGATGGATAGTATAGTATTATATTACTTATGGATGACGAGTGCACTGACGACACAGAGGTAGGTACAGACGTGGCCTACCGTACTGCTATATATATAATATACTGTATAATAATAACGGACCTGGTGGACACTGTCAGCAGACTGCTAAACTAGTATGAAGAAAAAAAAAGCCACCACAGGTATACAATGTAGATGGATGGATAGTATAGTATTATATTACTTATGGACGACGAGTGCACTGACGACACAGAGGTAGGTAAAGCCGTGGCCTACCGTACTGCTATATATATATATAATATACTGTATAATAATAACGGACCTGGTGGACACTGTCAGCAGACTGCTAAACTAGTATGAAGAAAAAAAAAGCCACCACAGGTATACAATGTAGATGGATGGATAGTATAGTATTATATTACTTATGGACAACGAGTGCACTGACGACACAGAGGTAGGTACAGCCGTGGCCTACCGTACTGCTATATATATATATAATATACTGTATAATAATAACAGACCTAGTGGACACTGTCAGCAGACTGCTAAACTAGTATGAAGAAAAAAAAAGCCACCACAGGTATACAATGTAGATGGATGGATAGTATAGTATTATATTACTTATGGACGACGAGTGCACTGACGACACAGAGGTAGGTACAGCCGTGGCCTACCGTACTGCTATATATATATATATATATATATATATAATATACTGTATAATAATAACGGACCTGGTGGACACTGTCAGCAGACTGCTAAACTAGTATGAAGGAAAAAAAAGCCACCACAGGTATACAATGTAGATGGATGGATAGTATAGTATTATATTACTTATGGACGACGAGTGCACTGACGACACAGAGGTAGGTACAGCCGTGGCCTACCGTACTGCTAATAGATATAATAAATATACTGTATAATAATAACGGACCTGGTGGACACTGTCAGCAGACTGCTAAACTAGTATGAAGAAAAAAAAAGCCACCACAGGAGTGTTTTTCAGGCAGACAAACGTATACTGGACTGGTGGTCACTGTCAGCAAAACTGTGCACTGTACTCCTGCTATAACTGCTCCCCAGTCCCCACAATTAGGCAGTGTGAGCACTGAGCAGTGCACTCAGCACAGATATATCATGCAGCAGTGCAGCACACTGAGTGAGCACAGATATGGTGGAGCGTTTTTTTCAGGCAGAGAAACAAAGGATTAAACTCACTGGTGGTATAATCAAAACCCTGCACTGTACTCCAACAGCTGCTCCCCGTCCCTAATCCTCCCCACAATTATAAGTCACTCAGTCTCTTTACTCTTTTCTTCTACTATAACGGAGAGGACGCCAGCCACGTCCTCTCCCTATCAATCTCAATGCACGTGTGAAAATGGCGGCGACGCGCGGCTCCTTATTTAGAATCCGAATCTCGCGAGAATCCGACAGCGGGATGATGACGTTCGGGCACGCTCGGGTTAACCGAGCAAGGCGGGAGGATCCGAGTCGCTCGGACCCGTGAAAAAAAAGGTGAAGTTCGGGCGGGTTCGGATCCCGAGGATCCGAACCCGCTCATCACTAATATATATATATATATATATATATATATATATATATATATATATATATATTTATAAATAACAGAAAACATCCGGCACTCAGAAAAAATAGATAAATCAATGCCAGGGTGCCCTCCTAATGATAATGCAGTGGAGGTATCCTTCCCCACCTGTGGCTCAGGTGTTAGCAGCGAAGGAAATGAGACGGCACTCCATGGACTTATGCAAAAAAAGATATTGTGTATTCAAAGCATAATGACAACAAATAACATTGTGTCAAACAAAACGAAATGCAGGTATCTTACAACGTTTCAAGGCATGGCAGCCTTTTCATCAGGTAAGTAGACCCTGGTGCTGTGAAAAACAGAAAATAAAGAACCAAAAAAAAAGCACCAGGGTCTACCTACCTGATGAAAAGGCTGCCATGCCTTGAAACATTGTAAGATACCTGCATTTCGTTTTGTTTGACACGATGTTATTTGTTGTCATTATGCTTTGAATACACAATATCTTTTTTTGCATAAGTCCATGGAGTGCCGCCTCATTTCCTTCGTGCTAACACCTGAGCCACAGGTGGGGAAGGATACCTCCACTTATATATATATATATATATATATATATATATATATATTAGTGATGAGCGGGTTCGGTTCCTCGGAATCCGTACCCCCCCGAACTTCACCCATTTTACACGGGTGCGAGGAATACTTGGATTCTCCCGTATGGCTCGGTTAAGCCGAGCGCGCCCGAACGTCATCATCCCGCTGTCGGATTCTCGCGAGATTCGGATTCTATATAAGCAGCCGCGCGTCGCCGCCATTTTCACTCGTGCATTGGAAATGAAAGGGAGAGGACGTGTCTGGCATCCTCTCCGTTTATCAATCTTGAATTCTTGAAGCAAAAATATTTGTGCTTATTGCTTAATTGGAGCAGCTGTATTATATAGGAGGAGTACAGTGCAGAGTTTTGCTGACAGTGACCACCAGTATACGTTGTCTGCCTGAAAAACACTCCATATCTGTGCTCAGTGTGCTGCATATATCTGTGCTCACACTGCTTTATTGTGGGGACTGGGGACCACCAGTATATTATATAGGAGGAGTACAGTGCAGAGTATTGCTGACAGTGACCACCAGTATACGTTGTCTGCCTGAAAAACACTCCATATCTGTGCTCAGTGTGCTGCATATCTCTATGCTCACACTGCTTATTTGTGGGGACTGGGGAGCAGCTGTATTATATAGGAGGAGTACAGTGCAGAGTTTTGCTGACAGTGACAACCAGTATACGTTGTCTGCCTGAAAAACACTCCATATCTGTGCTCAGTGTGCTGCATATATCTGTGCTCACACTGCTTAATTGTGGGGACTGGGGACCAGCAGTATTATATAGGAGGAGTACAGTGCAGAGTTTTGCTGACCAGTGACCACCAGTATACGTTGTCTGCCTGAAAAACACTCCATATCTGTGCTCAGTGTGCTGCATATATCTGTGCTCACACTGCTTTATTGTGGGGACTGGGGACCAGCAGTATTATATAGGAGGAGTACAGTGCAGAGTTTTGCTGACAGTGACCACCAGTATATATAGAAGTACGGTACAGAAGGCCACTGCTCTACCTACCTCTGTGTCGTCAAGTATACTATCCATCTAGATTCTATACCTGTGGTGCATTTTAGTTTTGCAGTTTGCTGACAGTGACCACCAGTATATATAGCAGTACGGTACGGATGGCCACTGCTCTACCTACCTCTGTGTCGTCAAGTATACTATCCATCTAGATTCTATACCTGTGGTGCATTTTAGTTTTGCAGTTTGCTGACAGTGACCTCCAGTATATATAGCAGTATGGTACGGAAGGCCACTGCTCTACCTACCTCTGTGTCGTCAAGTATACTATCCATCCATACCTGTGATGCATTTCAGTTGTGCGCAGTATATATAGTAGTAGGCCATTGCTGTTGATACTGGCATATAATTCCACACATTAAAAAATGGAGAACAAAAATGTGGAGGTTAAAATAGGGAAAGATCAAGATCCACTTCCACCTCGTGCTGAAGCTGCTGCCACTAGCCATGGCCGAGATGATGAAATGCCATCAACGTCGTCTGCCAAGGCCGATGCCCAATGTCATAGTAGAGAGCATGTAAAATCCAAAAACAAAAGTTCAGTAAAATGACCCAAAAATCTAAATTGAAAGCGTCTGATGAGAAGTGTAAACTTGCCAACATGCCATTTACGACACGGAGTGGCAAGGAACGGCTGAGGCCCTGGCCTATGTTCATGGCTAGTGGTTCAGATTCACATGAGGATGGAAGCACTCATCCTCTCGCTAGAAAAATGAAAAGACTTAAGCTGACAAAAGCACAGCAAAGAACTGTGCGTTCTTCTAAATCACAAATCCCCAAGAAGAGTCCAATTGTGTCGGTTGCGATGCCTGACCTTCCCAACACTGGACGGGAAGAGGTTGCGCCTTACACCATTTGCACGCCCCCTGCAAGTGCTGGAAGGAGCACCCGCAGTCCAGTTCCTGATAGTCAAATTGAAGATGTCACTGTTGAAGTACACCAGGATGAGGATATGGGTGTTGCTGGCACTGGGGAGGAAATTGACAAGGAGGATTCTGATGGTGAGGTGGTTTGTTTAAGTCAGGCATCCGGGGAGACACCTGTTGTCCGTGGGACGAATATGGCCATTGACATGCCTGGTCAAAATACAAAAAAAATCACCTCTTCGATGTGGAATTATTTCAACACAAATGCGGACAACAGGTGTCAAGCTTTGTGTTGCCTTTGTCAAGCTGTAATAAGTAGGGGTAAGGACGTTAACCACCTAGGAACATCCTCCCTTATACGTCACCTGGTCCGCATTCATCAGAAGTCAGTGACAAGTTCAAAAACTTTGGATGACAGCTGAAGCAGTTCACTGACCACTAAATCCCTTCCTCTTGTAACCAAGCTCCTGCAAACCACACCACCAACTACCTCAGTGTCAATTTCCACCTTACACAGGAAAGCCAATAGTCCTGCAGGCCATAACACTGGCAAGTCTGACGAGTCCTCTCCTGCCTGGGATTCCTCCGATGCATCCTTGAGTGTAACACCTACTGCTGCTGGTGCTGCTGTTGTGGCTGCTGGGAGTCGATCGTCATCCCAGAGGGGAAGTCGGAAGACCACTTGTACTACTTCCAGTAAGCAATTGACTGTCCAACAGTCCTTTGCGAGCAAGATGAAATATCACAGCAGTTATCCTGCTGCAAAGCGGATAACTCAGGTCTTGTCAGCCTGGGTGGTGAGAAACGTGGTTCCGGTATCCAGCGTTAATTCATAGGCAACTAGAGACTTGTTTGAGGTACTGTGTCCCTGGTACCAAATACCATCTAGGTTCCATTTCTCTAGGCAGGCGATACCGAAAATGTACACAGTCCTCAGAAAAAGAGTCACCAGTGTCCTAAAAAATGCAGTTGTACCCAATGTCCACTTAACCACGGACATGTGGACAAGTGGAGCAGGGCTGACTCAGGACTATATGACTGTGACAGCCCACTGGGTAGATGTATTTCCTCCCGCAGCAAGAACAGCAGCGGCGGCACCAGTAGCAGCATCTCGCAAATGCCAACTCGTTCCTAGGCAGGCTACGCTTTGTATCACCGCTTTCCATAAGAGGCACACAGCTGACAACCTCTTACGGAAACTGAGGAACATCATCGCAGAATGGCTTACCCCAATTGGACTCTCCTGGGGATTTGTGACATCGGACAACGCCAGCAATATTGTGCGTGCATTACATCTAGGCAAATTTCAGCACGTCTCATGTTTTGCACATACATTGAATTTGGTGGTGCAGAATTATTTAAAAAACGACAGGGGCGTGCAAGAGATGCTGTCGGTGGCCCGAAGAATTGCGGGCCACTTTGGGCATTCAGCCACCGCGTGCCGAAGACTGGAGCACCAGCAAACAGTCCTGAACCTGCCCTGCCATCATCTGAAGCAAGAGGTCGTAACAAGGTGGAAGTCAACCCTCTTTATGCTTCAGAGGATGGAGGAGCAGCAAAAGGCCATTCAAGCCTATACATCTGTCTACGATATAGGCAAAGGAGGGGGAATGCACCTGACTCAAGCGCAGTGGAGAATGATTTCAACGTTGTGCAAGGTTCTGCAACCCTTTGAACTTACCACACGTGAAGTCAGTTCAGACACTGCCAGCCTGAGTCAGGTTATTCCCCTCATCAGGCATTTGCAGAAGAAGCTGGATACATTGAAGGAGGAGCTAAAACAGAGCGATTCCGCTAGGCATGTGGGACTTGTGGATGGAGCCCTTAATTCGCTTAACCAGGATTCACGGGTGGTCAATCTGTTGAAATCAGAGCACTACATTTTGGCCACCGTGCTCGATCAAAGATTTAAAACCTACGTTGTATCTCTCTTTCCGGCAGATACAAGTCTGCAGAGGTTCAAAGACCTGCTGGTGAGAAAATTGTCAAGTCAAGCGGAACGTGACCCGTCAACAGCTCCTCCTTCACATTCTCCCGCAACTGGGGGTGCGAGGAAAAGGCTAAGAATTCCAAGCCCACCCGCTGGCGGTGATGCAGGGCAGTCTGAAGCGAGTGCTGACATCTGGTCCGGACTGAAGGACCTGACAATGATTACTGACATGTCGTCTACTGTCACTGCATATGATTCTGTCACCATTGAAAGAATGGTGGAGGATTATATGAGTGACCGCATCCAAGTAGGCACGTCAGACAGTCCGTACGTATACTGGCAGGAAAAAGAGGCAATTTGGAGGCCCTTGCAGAAACTGGCTTTATTCTACCTAAGTTGCCCTCCCTCCAGTGTATACTCCGAAAGAGTGTTTAGTGCAGCCGCTCACCTTGTCAGCAATCGGCGTACGAGGTTACTTCCAGAAAATGTGGAGAAAATGATGTTCATCAAAATGAATTATAATCAATTCCTCCGTGGAGACATTCACCAGCAATTGCCTCCAGAAAGTACACAGGGATCTGAGATGGTGGATTCCAGTGGGGACGAATTAATAATCTGTGAGGAGGGGGATGTACACAGTGAAAGGGGTGAGGAATTGGAGGATGATGATGAGGTGGACATCTTGCCTCTGTAGAGCCAGTTTGTGCAAGGAGAGATTGATTGCTTCTTTTTTAGTGGGGGCCCAAACCAACCAGTCATTTCAGTCACAGTCGTGTGGCAGACCCTGTCGCTGAAATGATGGGTTCGTTAAAGTGTGCATGTCCTGTTTATACAAGATAAGGGTGGGTGGGAGGGCCCAAGGACAATTCCATCTTGCACCTCTTTTTTCTTTCATTTTTCTTTGCATCATGTGCTGTTTGGGGACTATTTTTTTGAAGTGCCATCCTGTCTGACACTGCAGTGCCACTCCTAGATGGGCCAGGTGTTTGTGTCAGCCACTTGGGTCGCTTAGCTTGGTCACACAGCTACCTCATTGCGCCTCTTTTTTTCTTTGCATCATGTGCTGTTTGGGGACTATTTTTTTGAAGTGCCATCCTGTCTGACACTGCAGTGCCACTCCTAGATGGGCCAGGTGTTTGTGTCAGCCACTTGGGTCGCTTAGCTTAGTCACACAGCTACCTCATTGCGCCTCTTTTTTTCTTTGTATCATGTGCTGTTTGGGGACTATTTTTTTGAAGTGCCATCCTGTCTGACACTGCAGTGCCACTCCTAGATGGGCCAGGTGTTTGTGTCGGCCACTTGAGTCGCTTAGCTGAGTCACACAGCGACCTTGGTGCGCCTCTTTTTTTCTTTGCATCATGTGCTGTTTGGGGACAATTTTTTTAAAGTGCCATCCTGTCTGACACTGCAGTGCCACTCCTAGATGGGCCAGGTGTTTGTGTCAGCCACTTGGGTCGCTTAGCTTAGTCACACAGCTACCTCATTGCGCCTCTTTTTTTCTTTGTATCATGTGCTGTTTGGGGACTATTTTTTTGAAGTGCCATCCTGTCTGACACTGCAGTGCCACTCCTAGATGGGCCAGGTGTTTGTGTCGGCCACTTGTGTCGCTTAGCTGAGTCACACAGCGACCTTGGTGCGCCTCTTTTTTTCTTTGCATCATGTGCTGTTTGGGGACAATTTTTTTAAAGTGCCATCCTGCCTGACACTGCAGTGCCACTCCTAGATAGGCCAGGTGTTTGTGTCGGCCACTTGTGTCGCTTAGCTTAGCCATCCAGCGACCTCGGTGCAAATTTTAGGACTAAAAATAATATTGTGAGGTGTGAGGTCTTCAGAATAGACTGAAAATGAGTGTAAATTATGGTTATTGAGGTTAATTATACTATGGGATCAAAATGACCCCCAAATTCTATGATTTAAGCTGTTTTTGAGGTTTTTTTGTAAAAAAACACCCGAATCCAAAACACACCCAAATCCGACAAAACAATTTCACGGAGGTTTTGCCAAAACGCGTCCGTATCCAAAACACGGCCGCGGAACCGAATCCAAAACCAAAACACAAAACTCGAAAAATTTCCGGTGCACATCACGTATATATATATATATATATATATATAGGGGATGCTGCTGTCCCGGCACTCACTCACCCACAAAACTCTTGCTGCGGTGCCTTCCTAGAGGACCAAGGCTGATCCTCAATATGTACTGTAGAAGGCGGCGGCACTCAAGCAGGCTCACAACTTGTGTTGAAAAAAAGCGGTAAGTTTTATTCCGACATGTTTCGGGGAACTCCCCGTCCTCAGGGCTTAACAAGCACAACTATACCACTGAACCTCATTATATACCCACCAAACATCAAATAACATTAACATACAAGACTATAATCACCTGTGTCCCGGCGCCAAAAGTCCGCACTGGCATCCCGCAACGCGCCGGGGTCCCCGGCCTATGACATCATCAGAGCGCGTCACGTCGCCAAGACAACTAGACGCTCACCATCCATCCCGGACGGAAGTCTTCCCTCGCGTCACAGGGTCCAGCGCAACCCGATTGGTCCGTGACACAGGGGAGTATCCATGACAACCTAAGAGTGCAAACGAAAAAATACAAACAAAACGAATACTGTGTGTATGCACATATGAACGACATAAACAAAAACAGTTAAAAACAACAGTTGACTGGGATATTAATCCCTTGCATCCACGATCACATAAGGCTGTAAAATATACAGGCAGCTAATGATAAATAGTGCTACTTGGTAGGAGAGAGTAGGGATCCTATAGGTAACACTGTAGTCCCAAATTCTCATTGAGACCTCCTGGAGACAGTGTGCCTAAGGTATGGATCCAGCGGGCCTCCCTTTGTAGTAGGGTCCTACCTCTGTCACCCCCTCTAAGTGAAACCGGCACATGGTCAATTAATATAGCTCTGATGCTCGCCACTCCATGTTTTGTAACTAAACAGTGGCGCGCAAAGGGATGTTCACTATTCCCTTTTTCATGTGCCTTCTTGATGGCACTTCTATGGAGGGCCATGCGTTCACGAAACTGTCTTATGGTCTTGCCAACATAAGCAAGACCACATGGACAAGTTAATAGATAAACCACATGTGTGGAGGTGCACGTGAGTCGATGTTTTATATTAAATTTCCTGCCTGTCAGAGGATGATTGAATGATGTACCTGTAATTAAGGTGTTGCAGGTAGCACATCCTAAACATCTAAAGCAGCCCATTTTAGACCTAAGGAAATGTTTTTCCTGTTGCTTAGTAAGATTGGTCACATCTAATATGACCACATGGTCAGCAATATTCCTGCCCCTAGTGTAACTAGGCATCAAGGACGTGTGGGCTAAAGAAGATAGAGCAGGATCACTCTGGACCATTGGCCACAGCTGTTTTGCTCGTTTGGTCCTAACATCAGATATAACTGTGTATTTATTAACCCATGGCAACCTACATCAGATGTAGGTTGCCATGGGTTAATAAATACACAGTTATCAGAAAGCAACGATTTTCTACAAATGTTTACGAATAATTCCAGTGATTTTGTCATTTTCTTCCAGTGATTTGGACCAATAATACCCATTGATTAGAACAAATAATTCCTGTGATATTGAGGTGTTTGTGTCACTTAGCTTAACGTCCAGCGATCACAGTGCTCCTCTTTTTCTTTTTTCTTTGCATCATGTGCTGTTTGGGGCCAATTTTTTGAAGTGCCATCCTGTCTGACACTGCAGCGCCACTCCTAGATGGGCCAGGTGTTTGTGACGCCCTCTTGGGTCGCTTTGCTTAGTCATCCAACAACCTTGGTGCAAATTTTAGGACTAAAAATAGTATTGTGAGGTGTTCAGTGTTCAGAATAGACTGGAAATGAGTGGAAATTGTGGTTATTGAGGTTAATAACACTATAGGATCAAAATTGCCCCCAAATTCTATGATTTAAGCTGTTTTTGAGTGTTTTTTTAAAAAAACCACCCAAATCCAAAACACACCCGAATCCGCCAAAAAAATTTCAGGGAGGTTTTGCCAAAACGCGTCCGAATCCAAAACACGGCCGCGGAACCGAATCAAAAAACCAAAACACGAAACACGAAAAATTTACGGTGCACATCTCTAATATATATATATATATATATAAATATATATACACACACTGCAATGTAGCTTGGCTCTCAGGATGAAAGCTGCATAATGTAGTGGTGCCTTCCCAAAATTAATCAATAATTACCAATGTCTTACAAGTAAGAACAAGGCGGCACTCCCAAAGCCCAAAACAAACTTGTTTATTAAAGATTCAGCATGACATCCAAAAAAAGCATCAACGTTTCAAGGCTCTCTGGCCTTTTAATCAGGACGTACAACCAGGTGAATATACAAGAAAACGTTTTTACCTGGACCACATTAAAGACGTTTTAACCTGTTACTCCGCCAGCTGAGTGCCGCTGATTCCCACTTCTATCTATTGGATCTTGCTACAGATCACAGAGGGCACCGCAGCAAGTATCACGCTTTATACCCGACTGAGTGCCGAACCTAACCGCTGCTTTTATATATATATATATATATATATATACACACATGTGTGTGTGTAATCGTATGCACCCCCAAATAAATATCTTCACAGCCCCAAACCCCCCCTTCTCCATCCATAGCACCCCCGACCCTCTGTCTCCCACCCAGATTTCCCTCTCCTGCTCTCTCTCTTCACATCTGTAATCCCCTCCTTCTCCATCCGTAGCACCCCTGACCCCCTGTCCCCCACCCAGATTCATCTCTTCTGCTCATTCTGTCTCCTCACAGCTCCAATGCCCCACCCCCTTCTCCATCCGCAGCATCCCGAGCCGCTGTCCCCCCTCCCAGATTCCAATCTCCTGCTCGCTGTCTTGCTTCACAGCTCTAAATCCCCCCTTCTCCATCCGTGGCACCCCCGACCCCCTATCCCCCACCCAGATTCCTTCTCCTGCTTGTTCTGTCTCCTCACAGCTCCAATCCTACCCCCACCACACGCACGCAGGTTCAATTCTCTTACTCTCTCTCTCTCTCTCCTCACATCCTCCTCCCCCATCCACGGCACCTTTGTTTGGCCCGCAAATCTACTTGCAGCTCCAGGATTTCCGCTGTCTGCACCCCCTCCAGGGAGACATACTGTAATGTTGTTTAGAGGCCAGTGACCGCCACAGGGTTGTGAGTAGTAGTGGCCGCCTAGCACAGTAGCGCTAGCACACTGGGCGAGGCTGTTTCTCAGCAGCAGCGGGAGCGGTAGCAGTGGCCTCCCCCCAAGGTGGTCTGTTTAAAAAGAAAACATGTAAGAACATTAACGCTTAAACTTTAAAGTAGTAAGCTGATTTAATGTCTGTCACATGTGTATGTGTGTCACATATACTGTATGTGTCTAATGATGTTGGTGCAATGTCAGAATGTATCCATGCTGTGTAACATAGGTGTGATGTCGGCGGGTAGCCCTGCTGTGTAATGTCGGAGGGTAGCCCTGCTGTGTAACATAGATGTGATGTCGGAATTTAGCCCTGCTTTGTAAAGTAGATGTGATGTCGGCGGGTAGCCCTGCTGTGTAATGTAGGTGTGATGTTAGCCCTGCTGTGTAACATAGATGTGATGTCGGCATTTAGCCCTGCTGTGTAATGTAGGTGTGATGACAGTGTGTAGCCAGTACTGCGCTTTGTACATTAGTTTTCACCCCTGTGTGACAACAAATACGCCCATAGGTGGAGATAAACACGACCCTTGGGTGGAATGTGACACGACCCCTAAGCAGCGTTCCGCTGGAGAGTGCAATTTGTAATCTCCATGAAATTACTTTTCAACAGTAGGCAAGCATGCAGTAGCTGCTGCCACCGCCGGAGGCCAAATTGCCAGGCACCCATTGTGATATATGCTCTGCTAGCGGTGTGCCTGGCCTCGGCTGACTCAGCTATCCTCATCTTCATGTCCCTCAGCAGCCCAGCCTCCTCCACTCTGCCACAAGCCTGTGGGACTAGAAAGCATGCAGGAAGCTAACATTCTGGAGTTTCCTCCACTAGCCACATCTTGCCAGGAAAGGTAAGTTAAAAGTGTGTTGAGGCATATAATACACACACTACACCTCAGGGGTGTATCTAGGGGTCCGAGCGCCCCTTGCAAAGTAAGGGACTGGCGCCCCCCATATTTGAAATAGGGAAGGTGCATGTGCAAAAAAGGGACATGATATTGTGGGAAAGGGGCATGACCACACAATAGTTCCCCCAATTCAAATTACGCTACACAGTAGTAACCCTTATACACATCATGCCCACACAGAAGCAGTTCCCTGTACACATTATGCACACACAGCAATTCTTATAACACTGAGGAGACATCAGCAGTGCCTGGCCTGGCTGAGGACGCAATGCCACGCTTAAGGGATTCCATCCATTGGCCGAGGGTGGCACTGTCGGGCGGCGTCCCCTGCTCGACTGGCGCCCCTGGCGAGTGCCATCCTGGCCAATGGGTAGATACACCCCTGCTACACCTTGCTCTCTCTCGCACACACACACACACACACACACACACACACACACACACACACACAGTACATCTTGCTCTCACACACACTACACTTTACTCACACACAGGGCCAAAACTAGCACGCCTTCCACACCCCGCACATGGTGGGTTGCACCCGGGAGCAGTACACGGGTGCTTCCCGGGTGTGGACCACCTCAGGCCCCTTTACACTGGCGTCTCCAGCCTGGCATATTGCCAGGTTGGTGATGTCAGCGGTGACGTGTGCGGTAGTGGCGCTTGGAGATCAGATGATCTCCAAGCGACACCCGTCCATTCGGTGTGAACAAGAAACGGGTCGCATCGATCCGTCATCCCATTCACACCACACAGTGACCAGTCTTGAAACCATGTTCAAGCCCGGTTGATAATAGAGTTAAAATACCGGGTCGCTCCATGTTAGAAGCTGGCAGTCTGAAAGAGGTAAAGGTGTGTGCCAGTGGTGCCTGGCCATAATGTGTAAAAAGGGGACTCTGCTGCCGTATTGTGTGCCAGTGGTGCCTGGCCATAATGTGTAAAAAGGGGACTCTGCTGCCGTATTGTGTAAAAGGGGGACACTACCTGCCGTTCTGTGTAAGAGGGGACTGTACATGCTGTTTTGTGTAAAGGGGGCTCTACCTGGTGTAATGTGTGACAGTGGCTCTACCTGGTGTAATTTGAATAATAGAGACTACTGTACAGTGTAATATGAATTGGTATTATTTAGTGACCACGTCCCTTTGCACTGGCCCTTCTTTTAAATACACGGGGGGAGGGGGGGCGACAATGCTGGTTCTTGCACACAGGCACAGCGCCAAAATGTCTAGTTATGGCACTGTGGGGATGACATCATTGCTGCCGAATGACACCAGCATGTAGAGTAAGTGGTGTCTGGAACAGCTTCCTGCAACTAGTAGCACTACTGAGTAGCTGCTCAGAGCATCCTTCCTAGTGCTGGCAGCCCCACCTCTTAGGTGATACATCATGGTGTCATGTATTTGTGAAGCCCTGCCTATCCCTAATCCTAACTATAACTAAACCTAACCCTAGAAATAACACTGATATGAAACTTCAAAGTCTCATGTCATTCCCCAAGACCATTCTTAGCATCAGAGAAGGTACTTTTTAAATCTTCCTATCCCACTCCCACTAATTACACTTGATCCCACCATGGGGTTGGTAAACATCTTTATCCAAGCAACAGGGCTCAGTGTACAAAGTGTACAAAGAGAGTTTAGCCTAATAGTCATTATATGCACAAAACCTATTACCAAGTATCAGTAATTTTCTCTAATCATTTACAAAAATATTTAATTTTTTATTTAAAAAAGTTTGTCTGCAAAGTTCAATGTGAAAATGTTTTTCATGCCATCTTTTTGTTCACATTATTTACAGGTACACCAAGAAGAGCTGGTCATGCATTGCAGGCAATCCTTCCACAGCTCTAACATGTTTGACAATACTGGAACTTGAATAAAATGATAGCACATAGTTGAATGGAAATGCAATTTTCACTTTTTTCCCCACAAAATGCATTTTTTATCCATTAAACAGATGCACCAAAATCTCTAATACATCTGTTCTCATGCTGTACCTGATTCTGTATGTCTTTTAGAAGTCTCCAGTTTGCGAGTTTATGCAAATAGCTGCAAACTCCTTCTGATCCATGTGGCCGAACCTGCAAGGACTGTGATGCCCATTTTTAGTGCCTATGCATCCTTATTCACCACCATTGGTCACAACATGAAATATTATGGCAGTTAGCCTCCTGTGCTTGCCGCTGTACGTCTATCAGTACAGCTGCTTGCATTGACATACTTGTGACACTCCCTTAATGGGCCATTTTTGTGGGCACTAGTAGTCATCTCCCAGGAATGCACATCACTTTTCTGCCACCTTTACGATACCTAAAAATTAAAGATATACCAGGCAGGCGCTTGACCAAGTTAGTTAAAAATAATAATACAATTTATTATATACATAACACTTAAATTGACACAAATACACACATACTAGACACCGTTAAAAAATATATATAATATAATCAGCTTGAATCACAAAATGTTGTAGTGACCAAGCTGATTCAAATAATTTGTAGCTTTTGGAGTCTCTAGAGTGAAAGATAGAAATTGATTACTGAGTATAATTACCAGTGCAGCATGTAGCAAGCGGAGACTCTCAGTATAGTTCAGTCATTCTCAACGCTTGAGTCCAAATGAAGATGGTAAATAAGAGTGCTGTGCTGTCAATAACTGAGCAGATACCGGAACCATATGCTGTTGTTTAGAGTGGTGTGAATCTTACCCGGTGGTGTGATGCTGCTAAACAGACCGCTGGCCAGTGAGTATTGAATGCGGTGGTGTTATTGAATGCTGAGTGTGGCTGCTACATCCGGCACACGGTCTGTCAGAGGGGTATGTTCACCCATACGTTTATGCGGCAGATAGAAATGCTGAATGCCACTGAGTTGGCAGCTGGTATCCCGGGACAGATTTGATGTCAAGCAGTCACTTTATGCAGCCGCTGGATGTAGCGCTGCACAGGGTTTATTGCAGAAAACCGTCACAGGCACAGGTTGATGAATTGGTAACGGCAAAGCATAAGATGAGATGGACCGTGTGCGGGTGCCTTGTCTCACTGGTCCGTCACTGCAGAGGTCTCCACTCTGTTCCCTCAACTCGTTTCTCCGCACTTTGGGGCGGCTTTGTCAAGATGCAGAGTATATCCTGAGTGTCCCAGAGTGAGCTTTTTATCCTCTCCAGCAGTGATTACCATCAACAGCAGGTGTTCTTTATAATCACAGGGCTCAGGTGTGCTAGTAATTCACAGGTATTCACATACAAATAAACCATTTAAGAACCTGAATAGCATGAAATACAAATAAAAAACACATAAACTATATATATATCTATATATATATAAATATAATAAGTACACATAAAATAAGTACATCTTCTTTATATGGTAAATGATACTTTGTTAGTTATACCACTTTTACACCAAAATCCCATGTCCGATCCGGGATTTTGAACACGGGAGTTTCCAGGGTCAGCACCGTTTATACTGAAGCCGGGTCAGCCCTGCTTTTCCCTGCGGATGTCATTAAAAATGGCCTTTTAGAGCTGATAAAGATGAGGTCACAAAAGTTAACAAAAGGGATGAGTGGTGCCTGCTCCCAGCATTATAGCAATGATGGCAGATGGAGTGGCTGTGTTTCAGTTCCTGCTGTTCTATACAGTAACAGCTGTGCTACCTACTGCAGAGTTGGAGGAGGAGGGCACAATTCTTGGCTGAGAGGGCTAGATCTCAACGCCAATATTTGTGCCAGAGGAGAGCGCTGATATCATCCAGCATCACCTCCATTTTGAGATTGTCCACCATGCGAGATCGCAGGATGGGGGTCAGAGACCGTCGCCACAGAGAAGCTTTCATGCAGACCATGGAAGCTTATCAGGAGGAGCAGTGGATAGCCCACTTCAGGATGTCACGTACTACCTTCTGCTACATATTGTATCTACTGCCACTGAATATGCAGACCACCAACTACCGGCATCCCATCGCCCCAAACAGGAGAATAGCCATTGCACTTTGGTGGTATGCTACCCCCGGAGAGTACCGCACATTCTCCTGTTTGTTTGGAGTTGGGATTGGCATGGTCTGTAAAATAATCTGCCAGGTGACACAGGCATTTATGGATACCCTGTACCAGCGGTTCATCCGCTTTCCGGAAGGACAGCGCATAGATAACACCATCCTAGATTTTCAGAGGCGTGGCTATCTGCAGTGTGCTGGTGCCATAGATGGGACCCACATCCCCATCATTGCTCCCTATGACAATCCCGCGGATATTATATAATACTTCAGGCTGTTGTGGATCACCAATACTGGTAAGTGGCCTGGACGCAGAGCCGGCGCAACCCGCTCAGCAGAGTCTGCAAAGCAGGGAGGCGCTGGCCAAGAGAGGCGCTCTCCCTGCTCTGAGACTCCGCTGCTGTGCGCTGCTGCTGCCGGCTGCCACAGCAACAAGAGGCTCGAGACCAGTCCACCAGCAGATCTTCCCTCCCTCCTCCTACCAGCAGAACACGCAGGGGGGGGGGGGGATTCACTCCATCGTCCGCACAGGCTGGCCACTTTCACTTTCTATTCCACGTCCTGGCTGCAGCGGCAGCCTGCTTGTGATTTATGACATGAAGCTGTTCTCCGTTCTCCCTGCTCTCCAGCCCTCCCCCTCTACAACATGCTGATGCAGGGGCTTGAGTGTGGTCAGAGCAGGCCGAGTTTAACTCTTTGAGACCTGTTTTCTAATGTATTGAAGAATGCTGCTGCTGTAAGTGTGTGCTTTCTATATATTTTTTTGTTACCAGAGCTCTATCTATCTAGGGGGTGGGGGGAAGAGAGCAATTATTATATGTATAAGTGGCACTGAAACTGTGGGCATGTGTATAAGTAGCACACACGTATATGTGTAACTGTATACGTGACACTGATACCGTGGGCATTATTATGTGTGTAAGCGGCACTGCTACCATGGGCATTATTGTGTGTGTAAGCGGCACTGCTACCGTGGGCATTATTGTGTGTGTAAGCGGCACTGATACCGTGGGCATTATTGTGTGTGTAAGCGGCACTGATACCGTGGGCATTATTGTGTGTGAAAGCGGCACTGCTACCGTGGGCATTATTATGTGTGTAAGCGGCACTGATACCGTGGGCATTATTATGTGTGTAAGCGGCACTGATACCGTGGGCATTATTGTGTGTGTAAGCGGCACTGCTACCGTGGGCATTATTGTGTGTGTAAACGGCACTGCTACCGTGGGCATTATTATGTGTGTAAGCGGCACTGCTACCGTGGGCATTATTATGTGTGTAAGCGGCACTGATACCGTGGGCATTATTATGTGTGTAAGCGGCACTGCTACCGTGGGCATTATTGTGTGTGTAAGCGGCACTGCTACCGTGGGCATTATTGTGTGTGTAAACGGCACTGCTACCGTGGGCAGTATTATGTGTGTAAGCGGCACTGCTACCGTGGGCATTATTATGTGTGTAAGCGGCACTGCTACCGTGGGCATTATTGTGTGTGTAAGCGGCACTGATATCATGGGCATTATTATGTGTATAAGCGGCACTGATATCATGGGCATTATTATGTGTATAAGCGGCACTGCTACCGTGGGCATTAGTGTGTGTGTAAGCGGCACTGATATCATGGGCATTATTATGTGTATAAGCGGCACTGATATCATGGGCATTATTATGTGTATAAGCGGCACTGATACCGTGGGCATTATTGTTTGTATAAGCGGCACTGCTACCGTGGGCATTATTATGTGTAAGCGGCACGGATACTGTGAGCATTATTATGTGTAACTGTATACGTGGCACTGATACCGTGGGCATTATTATGTGCTATCATGGGAATTGTGTATATGGGGCACTACTGTGTAGCATAACGTGAATATGGGGCAGTACTGTGTGACGTAATATGAAATAGGGGCACTACATACTGACGATACTTTTGTGCTACTGTGTGGTGTAATTAGAATTTGGGGTACAATTGTGTGGGCACACCCCTTCCTTGTGAGACCTCACTTGCCTTCAGTGTGTGCTTTCCCTTTATTAAGTATTGGAGAGAGGGCGCAAATTTATAGTTTGCAGGGAGGCGCCAAACACCCTAGCACCGGCCCTGCCTGGACGTGCACATGATGCCAGAGTCTTCGCTAACTCTGAGCTGTGCCACATTGCAGAGGACAAGCGGGGTGGATGGCTTTTCCCTAGAGAGGTAAAAATATATTGTAAACATTCTCTTTATCTCCTCTGATAGCCCCAGGTATTATTTGCTAACACAAATAATCTGCAGTAATTTGCACATGACATTTTGCTTATCTGCATGACCCCAATGTGAATACACTTATGCCTCCTCTGTATTAATAGCGAAAATCAATTTTTTTATAGAAATCGGTGACCGTAGATGAGGTGGAGATACCGGTCCACATCATCGGCAATGCAGCATACCCCATACAACATTGGCTGAAGAAGGGTTACACCCAACATGTAGAGTTGACCCCAGAAAAGGTCAGCTGCACCCACACCCTAAGTTCTGCTCAGATGGTAGTGGAAAACTTTTTGGGCTGTTTAAAAGGATGCTGGCACTGCCTCATGAAGAGGAATGATGTGGACCTACAATTAATGTCCAATGTAGCAGCAACTTGCTGCATTTTACATAACATCCGTGAACTCCAAAAGGACCGCTTCCTTCCAGAGTGGAATGTGCGGTACACTGAGGTGGGGGGCATTGCAAGTGATGCTGCAAATAACGATGGGGAGCATGACTACAGTGGTGAACTAATTCAGGCCACCATTGCAGCAATCCTTCCCTCAATGGTTTAAAAGAAAAGACAACAATATTCTTCATAACAAGTTTTTTGGTTTATTATGTTCAAAAGTTGTATGTTTTGGTTCCAAAATTTTTTGATGTTTAAATATCCATTTTTTATCACATTCTCAGAATGAATTATATATATCTACCATTAACATAGACATTCCCTGATATCATGTGAACTTTACTGTAAGCGCAGGTTACATTATGAGGAGGACAAATTTTAAAGTACATACAACATTAAATACTGACAAAACTGGCCAGGTATAAAATTAGCTTGGCCAGAAAAGGACGAGATCCTAGGCCACAATATAAAATGGTGTTATTTAACAGACTATATAAAAACATTAACCTACCAATTCCCTGATATCATGGAGACTTTATGCTAAAGTGCATGTTGCTGATTATGAGGAGGACATATTTTTATGTATAAGCACCAAATACCACATTATGGGGGTCATTCCGAGTTGTTCACTTGTTGCAGATTTTTGCTATGCTGCGATTTGTTACTAACTGCGCATGCGCATGGTACGCAGAGCGCATGCGCTTAGTTATTTTACTAAAAACTTAGCAGATTTGCTGTGACTTCAGCGGCGCTTTTCAGTCGCACTGCTGAACGGTGTGTGATTGACAGGAAAGGGGCGTTTCTGGGTAGCAACTCACCATTTTCACAGCGTTTGCAAAAAAACGCAGGCGTGTCAGGAAAAAACGCGGGAGTGTCTGGAGAAACGGGGGAGTGGCTGGCCGAACGCTGGGCGTGTTTGTGACGTCAAACCAGGAACTAAACGGACTGAGCTGATCGCAATCTGTGAGGTCCGGAGCTACTCAGAAACTGCAATGAATTATTTAGTAGCAGTTTTGCTAATTTTTCGTTCGCAAATCTGCTATGCTAAGATACACTCCCAGAGGGCGGCGGCCTAGTGTGTGCAATGCTGCTAAACGGAGCTAGCGAGCGAACAACTCGGAATGAGGGCCAATATGCAATACTTACCATCTACAATTAGGCCCAATATATATTAAATTATGTCCTCATCCTAATCAGCACCCTGCACCTAGAGTTTCCAGGACACAGTTTTGAAATCAGTGCCACTCATCCAAAAGCACAGAATTTAATTATTAAGAAAGTGGAACAATATAAAACATATTTTAGAATAGGCATGTTTATGACAAATTCCTGTACACAGAATATTCTTGTGACTCTTGGTTTTGTTGGGTGCTAGTAGTAGTGCTAGGAGTGCTAATGCCATAGTTAAAACTGGCCCCTCTATATTCTCGTGACTCTTGGTTTTGTTGGGTGCTAGCAGTAGTGTTTAGCCCTCTAGTGTAATGGTCATATGGGTTTTCTAGGTAGACTGGAGTCTGCTGTATGGGCTGCATGAAAGCACGAGCAAACATGCGCTCTAAAAAGGACATTTGTCTTTCCTGCATAGCCATTAATTGAGACATAAATGCCTGCTGATTTTGCCTTTCTCCATGTGAGCATCCTCCTTGGCTTGCAAATCAGAGTCCAATTCACGCAGATGTTCCACTATAATAGACGTCATTGCTCTAGTCAATTGCTCAGACCAGTTTGGCTTTTTCTTTTTGGCAGGAACGTTGTAGACTGCAAGTGGGAGAAACAAATCAATGACATTAAACATTGAGAACTGAGGATATATAAAAATATCAGTAGTGTTGGCCTTCTCCCACTTGCACGCTCGCTAGACTCTGCAACAGATACCGTTTGGATTTCAGTGACTGTAGTGTGTGTAATTGATGTGTTTTTTTTAATTTTTTTACTTACTATTAGAGCATAATGGCGTGGTCTGTTTGTGGAGCGCCATCTCGCTGCTTGTTTCTACTACCCCCTCTATTGTGGCTTGGATGCTGTTTGAAGGCAGTGATGAATCCATCCCACTATTTTTGGCACCGTCATCAGAAAGTAAGAGTGGACATGTTGGGCTGAACTGGGTTGACGGCTGAGTGGCCAGTGTAGCTGGTGAGAACTGTGTTGATGGCAGGGTGGTCTGTGTAGCCAGTATCTCCTGGCTATCCTAGCTATTCTCCGTTTGGCTGCCAGACGGTGCAATTGAGGAGGACAGTGCTAGAGGATTATTAAGCACTGGGTTTCTGAAAGCACTGTAGCACAGATCATAGTGCACCCAATCCTGCCTTGCAGCACCACTTTTTTTTACAGTTCTGATCGTGCACTTTGGTAAAACTGCTTCTGTAATGCTTTTAGCTTGTTTATGACCTGTTGTTGTGAGCGATATATACCTCGGGATGCCAGCATCACGGAAATATTATGATAAACAACTGCATCCTTAACAGTGCCGGTCATCTGACGCCTGATTTCTTCTTCTGCCCTGATTAGCAGTAGTTCTCGGATCTCTGCATCGGACCATTTGGTGGAACCAGACATGCTGCTGCAGGTCAGGATTCGTGTCTGGTAAAGAGTCAGGCTGAGGGTGAGGCTCTGGCTCACACTACGTGTCAGCAGTGTCTTGGTGCAGATCAGGCTGTGAGCAGACTGGGGATATAGGCCCTTATTCCGAGTTGTTCGCTAGCTGCTTTCGGTTGCAGCGTAGCGATAAGGTAAAAAGCGGCATTTCTGCGCATGCGTACGGGCCGCAGTACGCATGCGTGAAGTTATTTCACACAAAACTTTCCAGTTTCACACAAGGTCTAGCGGCACTTTTCAGTCGCACGGCTGATCGGTGAGTGATTGACAGGAAAGGGGCGTTTCTGGGAGGTAACTGTGCGTTTTCCGGGAGTGCGCTAAAAAACGCAGGCGTGTCAGGTAAAAACGCAGGCGTGCCTGGAAAAACGGGGGAGTGGCTGGCCGAACGCAGGGCATGTTTGTGACATCAAAGCAGGAACTAAACTGTCTGCAGTGATCGCAAGGAAGGAGCAGGTTTGAAGCTACTCAGAAACGGCAAGAAAAATTTTTTGAGCAGTTCTGCTAATCTTTCGTTTGCACTTCTGCTAAACTAAGATACACTCCCAGAGGGCGGCGGCTTAGCGTTTGCACTGCTGCTAAAAGCATCTAGCGAGCGATCAACTCGGAATGAGGGCCATTGTATGCAGGTCAGGCTGTGGCTGTAGGGAAGTGAAGCTGCATAAATGCTGCTGTGATGCTCCATGTGCACTCTCTGCGGGGCACTGACAGATGACATCATCTGCCAGTGATACAGAAGCTCCAATCAGCTTCTCTCTGCGAAGCTGAGTCAAATAACCCAGGTTGGGAGCGTTTGGGAGCGTTTACACAGCCACAGAATCCGGGTCCGACCTGGATCATTTCACGGGCTGGATTCCCAGGAAACAGGACCTGGGTTATTTTTTTAGAGCCCAGTTAGACCAAGCCCTGATCTGGATTAACTCGGCAATAACCCAGGTTATTTCTTTGGTGTAAAAGGGGTATTATTAACAACACTGTAAAACTTGGGTAAATTGTCAGGACTCATACAATTATATTCATTTCAATTCTTTTATAGTCATTTATTTTAAATCATATTGGCCCTCATTCCGAGTTGTTCGCTCGGTATTTTTCATCGCATCGCAGTGAAAATCCGCTTAGTACGCATGCGCAATGTTCGCACTGCGACTGCGCCAAGTAACTTTACTATGAAGATAGTATTTTTACTCACGGCTTTTTCTTCGCTCCGGCGATCGTAATGTGATTGACAGGAAATGGGTGTTACTGGGCGGAAACACGGCGTTTCAGGGGCGTGTGGCTGAAAACGCTACCGTTTCCGGAAAAAACGCAGGAGTGGCCGGGGAAACGGTGGGAGTGCCTGGGCGAACGCTGGGTGTGTTTGTGACGTCAACCAGGAACGACAAGCACTGAACTGATCGCACAGGCAGAGTAAGTCTGGAGCTACTCTGAAACTGCTAAGTAGTTAGTAATCGCAATATTGCGAATACATCGGTCGCAATTTTAAGAAGCTAAGATTCACTCCCAGTAGGCGGCGGCTTAGCGTGTGTAACTCTGCTAAATTCGCCTTGCGACCGATCAACTCGGAATGAGGGCCATTGTTTTTTTAAGTGGGTGTTTCGTAGAGGCAGCAAATATTATTGTGCTTAGTGGGTGTGGAGGTGGCCTATTGTAAAGCAGTGTGCAAAAAAAAAGAAAAAAATTTGCTAGTGTTTTAAAAAACTTTTAGTATTTTATAATCATTCAATTTAAATTTTAGTTTTTCAAATGCGTGTTTCATAGAGGCAGCATATATTATCATTATATCATATATTATAAATATTATCATATTATTATTATCATATTAAGTGCACCCAAAAAATAAGTGCCAAATAATGTAATTTTTTGTTGGTGTTAAAAAAACATTTAAAGCATTTTATAATCATTCAGTTTAAATCGTATTTTCAAGGGAAAGAGTTTTGTAGATGCAACATGTATTATTGTCATGAGTGGGAGTGGGGACGTGCCCCCATCATCTGGATTGCTGCAGCGGCAGCGATCGCAGTCTGAAGCACTTTGGGGAGTGCAGATGCGCACCCTGGGAAGCCCAGTGAGATACTAAAAGCATATCAGGGCTGTGATCACTTCTACCTGATTGACAGGCAGAGGCAGTTGCGGGGCATGAGGGGGCGTGCCAATGGCATTAGAATGCCTTTGGTGGGGCGCGGTCCGGACAACGCAGGCATGTCCCGACCTGGGACATGGCGGGTAGCCGCCTGCCAGGCTGCGCAGGCATGGAGCTGCTCAGCAGGTGCAAAAGCATTGCTGCTGTGCAATGCTTTCACATCCATGTGCGGGGGGGGGGGGGTTAAATTTAGCACATCTATGATCATATCTGAATCACCCTCTTTGGCAGAAGACTGACAGTGTGATACTGATGGTCAGAATCCCAACAAATCTTCAAAGAAGTAAGTGGGGTTAGGGTTAGGCACTAGGGGGAGGGATGCAGTTAGGCTGAGGGGGTGAAGGATTGTTAGTGTTAGACTGCGGGGTCAGTTAGGGTTAGGTTGCAGAAGGGGGAGGTTAGGGTTATGCTGTGGGAAGGGTGGGTTACAGGTATTGTTAGGGGTAGGGGTGAGGTGAAAATACTTACCAGTATACATCAGGATTCTGGCCATCAGGATTCCATCCATCAGGTTCTGCTGTTGGTCTTCTGTCTGTTGGGATCCCAGCTGCTAGGATTTTATAATCAACCCAATGGAACAGCAGGAGCAACCCAGTACTAGTGCTGGCAGTCATAGCACTAGAGATGAGCGGGTTCGGTTCCTCGGAATCCGAACCCCCCCGAACTTCAGCCTTTTTACACGGGTCCGAGGCAGACTCGGATCTTCCCGCCTTGCTCGGTTAACCCGAGCGCGCCCGAACGTCATCATCCCGCTGTCGGATTCTCGCGAGGCTCGGATTCTATGGCGAGACTCGGATTCTATATAAGGAGCCGCGCGTCGCCACCATTTTCACACGTGCATTGAGATTGATAGGGAGAGGACGTGGCTGGCGTCCTCTCCGTGTAGAATAGATTAGAGAGACACTTGATTTACTACTTGGGGAGCATTAGGAGTACTCAGTACAGTGCAGAGTTTTGCTGATAGTGACCAGTGACCACCAGTTTTATTTATAATCCGTTCTCTGCCTGAAAAAAAATGATACACAGTCACATACCATATCTGTGCTCAGCCTCAGTGTGCTGCATGATAATATCATCTATGTATATCTGACTGTGCTGAGTGCTCACTGCTCACACAGCTGAATTGTGGGGGAGACTGGGGTGCAGTTAATAGCAGGAGTACAGTGCACACTTTTGCTGCCAGTGTGACTGACCAGTGACCACCAGTATATTGTCTGCCTGAAAAAGTTAAACAAACACTCCTGTGGTGTTTTTTTTTTTTATTCTATAAACGCATTCTGCTGACAGTGTCCAGCAGGTCCGTCATTCATTATATTATATAAATATTTACCTGTAGTAGTGTTATATTTTTTTTGTTCATCTCTATTATCTTTATCATCTCTATATTAGCAGACTCAGTACGGTAGTCCACGGCTGTGGCTACCTCTGTGTCGTCAGTGCTCGTCCATAATTGTATACCTACCTGTGGTGGGTTTTTTTTTTCTATCTTCTTCATACTAGTAGTTTAGGAGTCTGCTGACAGTGTCCAGCAGGTCCGTCATTATATTATATATACCTGCAGTAGTGATATATATATTTTTTTTATATCATTATCATCTCTATACTAGCAGACGCAGTACGGTAGTCCACGGCTGTAGCTACCTCTGTGTCGTCAGTGCTCGTCCATAATTGTATACCTACCTGTGGTGGGGTTTTTTTTCTATCTTCTTCATACTAGTAGTTTAGGAGTCTGCTGACAGTGTCCAGCAGGTCCGTCATTATATTATATATACCTGCAGTAGTGATATATATATATTTTTTATATCATTATCATCTCTATACTAGCAGACGCAGTACGGTAGTCCACGGCTGTAGCTACCTCTGTGTCGTCAGTGCTCGTCCATAATTGTATACCTACCTGTGGTGGGGTTTTTTTTTCTATCTTCTTCATACTAGTAGTTTAGGAGTCTGCTGACAGTGTCCAGCAGGTCCGTCATTATATTATATATACCTGCAGTAGTGATATATATATATTTTTTATATCATTATCATCTCTATACTAGCAGACGCAGTACGGTAGTCCACGGCTGTAGCTACCTCTGTGTCGTCAGTGCTCGTCCATAATTGTATACCTACCTGTGGTGGGTTTTTTTTTTCTATCTTCTTCATACTAGTAGTTTAGGAGTCTGCTGACAGTGTCCAGCAGGTCCGTCATTATATTATATATACCTGCAGTAGTGATATATATATATTTTTTATATCATTATCATCTCTATACTAGCAGACGCAGTACGGTAGGCCACGGCTGTAGCTACCTCTGTGTCGTCAGTGCTCGTCCATAATTGTATACCTACCTGTGGTGGGGTTTTTTTTTCTATCTTCTTCATACTAGTAGTTTAGGAGTCTGCTGACAGTGTCCAGCAGGTCCGTCATTATATTATATATACCTGCAGTAGTGATATATATATATTTTTTATATCATTATCATCTCTATACTAGCAGACGCAGTACGGTAGTCCACGGTTGTAGCTACCTCTGTGTCGTCGGTGCTCGTCCATAATTGTATACCTACCTGTGGTGGGTTTTTTTTTCTATCTTCTTCATACTAGTAGTTTAGGAGTCTGCTGACAGTGTCCAGCAGGTCCGTCATTATATTATATATACCTGCAGTAGTGATATATATATATTTTTTATATCATTATCATCTCTATACTAGCAGATGCAGTACGGTAGTCCACGGCTGTAGCTACCTCTGTGTCGTCAGTGCTCGTCCATAATTGTATACCTACCTGTGGTGGTTTTTTTTTTTCTATCTTCTTCATACTAGTAGTTTAGGAGTCTGCAGACAGTGTCCAGCAGGTCCGTCATTATATTATATATACCTGCAGTAGTGATATATATATATTTTTTATATCATTATCATCTCTATACTAGCAGACGCAGTACGGTAGTCCACGGCTGTAGCTACCTCTGTGTCGTCAGTGCTCGTCCATAATTGTATACCTACCTGTGGTGGGTTTTTTTTTCTATCTTCTTCATACTAGTAGTTTAGGAGTCTGCTGACAGTGTCCAGCAGGTCCGTCATTATATTATATATACCTGCAGTAGTGATATATATATATTTTTTATATCATTATCATCTCTATACTAGCAGACGCAGTACGGTAGTCCACGGCTGTAGCTACCTCTGTGTCGTCAGTGCTCGTCCATAATTGTATACCTACCTGTGGTGGGGTTTTTTTTTCTATCTTCTTCATACTAGTAGTTTAGGAGTCTGCTGACAGTGTCCAGCAGGTCCGTCATTATATTATATATACCTGCAGTAGTGATATATATATATTTTTTATATAATTATCATCTCTATACTAGCAGACGCAGTACGGTAGTCCACGGCTGTAGCTACCTCTGTGTCGTCAGTGCTCGTCCATAATTGTATACCTACCTGTGGTGGGTTTTTTTTTCTATCTTCTTCATACTAGTAGTTTAGGAGTCTGCTGACAGTGTCCAGCAGGTCCGTCATTATATTATATATACCTGCAGTAGTGATATATATATATATTTTTATATCATTATCATCTCTATACTAGCAGACGCAGTACGGTAGTCCACGGCTGTAGCTACCTCTGTGTCGTCAGTCACTCGTCATCCATAAGTATACTATTATCCATACATCTCCATTGTTTACCTGAGGTGCCTTTTAGTTGTGCCTATTAAAATATGGAGAACAAAAATGTTGAGGTTCCAAAAATAGGGAAAGATCAAGATCCACTTCCACCTCGTGCTGAAGCTGCTGCCACTAGTCATGGCCGAGACGATGAAATTCCATCAACGTCGTCTGCCAAGGCCGATGCCCAATGTCATAGTACAGAGCATGTAAAATCCAAAACACAAAATATCAGTAAAAAAAGGACTCAAAAATCTAAAATAAAATCGTCGGAGGAGAAGCGTAAACTTGCCAATATGCCATTTACCACACGGAGTGGAAAGGAACGGCTGAGGCCCTGGCCTATGTTCATGGCTAGTGGTTCAGCTTCACATGAGGATGGAAGCACTCAGCCTCTCGCTAGAAAAATGAAAAGACTTAAGCTGGCAAAAGCACAGCAAAGAACTGTGCGTTCTTCGAAATCACAAATCCACAAGGAGAGTCCAATTGTGTCGGTTGCGATGCCTGACCTTCCCAACACTGGACGTGAAGAGCATGCACCTTCCACCATTTGCACGCCCCCTGCAAGTGCTGGAAGGAGCACCCGCAGTCCAGTTCCTGATAGTCAGCTTGAAGATGTCAGTGTTGAAGTACACCAGGATGAGGAGGATATGGGTGTTGCTGGCGCTGGGGAGGAAATTGACAAGGAGGATTCTGATGGTGAGGTGGTTTGTTTAAGTCAAGCACCCGGGGAGACACCTGTTGTCCGTGGGAGGAATATGGCCATTGACATGCCTGGTGAAAATACCAAAAAAATCAGCTCTTCGGTGTGGAAGTATTTCAACAGAAATGCGGACAACATTTGTCAAGCCGTGTGTTGCCTTTGTCAAGCTGTAATAAGTAGGGGTAAGGACGTTAACCACCTCGGAACATCCTCCCTTATACGTCACCTGCAGCGCATTCATCATAAGTCAGTGACAAGTTCAAAAACTTTGGGCGACAGCGGAAGCAGTCCACTGACCAGTAAATCCCTTCCTCTTGTAACCAAGCTCACGCAAACCACCCCACCAACTCCCTCAGTGTCAATTTCCTCCTTCCCCAGGAATGCTAATAGTCCTGCAGGCCATGTCACTGGCAATTCTGACGAGTCCTCTCCTGCCTGGGATTCCACCGATGCATCCTTGCGTGTAACGCCTACTGCTGCTGGCGCTGCTGTTGTTGCTGCTGGGAGTCGATGGTCATCCCAGAGGGGTAGTCGTAAGACAACTTTTACTACTTCCACCAAGCAATTGACTGTCCAACAGTCCTTTGCGAGGAAGATGAAATATCACAGCAGTCATCCTGCTGCAAAGCGGATAACTGAGGCCTTGGCATCCTGGGCGGTGAGAAACGTGGTTCCGGTATCCATCATTACTGCAGAGCCAACTATAGACTTGATTGAGGTACTGTGTCCCCGGTACCAAATACCATCTAGGTTCCATTTCTCTAGGCAGGCGATACCGAAAATGTACACAGACCTCAGAAAAAGACTCACCAGTGTCCTAAAAAATGCAGTTGTACCCAATGTCCACTTAACCACGGACATGTGGACAAGTGGAGCAGGGCAGACTCAGGACTATATGACTGTGACAGCCCACTGGGTAGATGTATTGACTCCCGCCGCAAGAACAGCAGCGGCGGCACCAGTAGCAGCATCTCGCAAACGCCAACTCTTTCCTAGGCAGGCTACGCTTTGTATCACCGCTTTCCAGAATACGCACACAGCTGAAAACCTCTTACGGCAACTGAGGAAGATCATCGCAGAATGGCTTACCCCAATTGGACTCTCCTTTGGATTTGTGACATCGGACAATGCCAGCAATATTGTTTGTGCATTAAATATGGGCAAATTCCAGCACGTCCCATGTTTTGCACATATCTTGAATTTGGTGGTGCAGAATTATTTAAAAAACGACAGGGGCGTGCAAGAGATGCTGTCGGTGGCCAGAAGAATTGCGGGACACTTTCGGCGTACAGGCACCACGTACAGAAGACTGGAGCAACACCAAAAACGCCTGAACCTGCCCTGCCATCATCTGAAGCAAGAAGTGGTAACGAGGTGGAATTCCACCCTCTATATGCTTCAGAGGTTGGAGGAGCAGCAAAAGGCCATTCAAGCCTATACAACTGACCACGATATAGGAGGTGGAATGCACCTGTCTCAAGCGCAGTGGAGAATGATTTCAACGTTGTGCAAGGTTCTGCAACCTTTTGAACTTGCCACACGTGAAGTCAGTTCAGACACTGCCAGCCTGAGTCAGGTCATTCCCCTCATCAGGCTTTTGCAGAAGAAGCTGGAGACATTGAAGGAGGAGCTAACACTGAGCGATTCCGCTAGGCATGTGGGACTTGTGGATGGAGCCCTTAATTCGCTTAACCAGGATTCACGTGCGGTCAATCTGTTGAAATCAGAGCACTACATTTTGGCCACCGTGCTCGATCCTAGATTTAAAACCTACCTTGGATCTCTCTTTCCGGCAGACACAAGTCTGCAGGGGTTCAAAGAATTGCTGGTGAGAAAATTGTCAAGTCAAGCGGAACGCGACCTGTCAACATCTCCTCCTTCACATTCTCCCGCAACTGGGGGTGCGAGGAAAAGGCTCAGAATTCCGAGCCCACCCGCTGGCGGTGATGCAGGGCAGTCTGGAGCGACTGCTGATGCTGACATCTGGTCCGGACTGAAGGACCTGCCAACGATTACGGACATGTCGTCTACTGTCACTGCATATGATTCTCTCACCATTGAAAGAATGGTGGAGGATTATATGAGTGACCGCATCCAAGTAGGCACGTCAGACAGTCCATACGTATACTGGCAGGAAAAAGAGGCAATTTGGAGGCCCTTGCACAAACTGGCTTTATTCTACCTAAGTTGCCCTCCCACAAGTGTGTACTCCGAAAGAGTGTTTAGTGCCGCCGCTCACCTTGTCAGCAATCGGCGTACGAGGTTACTTCCAGAAAATGTGGAGAAGATGATGTTCATTAAAATGAATTATAATCAATTCCTCCATGGAGACATTCACCAGCAGCAATTGCCTCCACAAAGTACACAGGGAGCTGTGATGGTGGATTCCAGTGGGGACGAATTGATAATCTGTGAGGAGGGGGATGTACACGGTGATGAATCGGAGGATGATGATGAGGTGGACATCTTGCCTCTGTAGAGCCAGTTTGTGCAAGGAGAGATTAATTGCTTCTTTTTTGGTGGGGGTCCAAACCAACCCGTCATTTCAGTCACAGTCGTGTGGCAGACCCTGTCACTGAAATGATGGGTTGGTTAAAGTGTGCATGTCCTGTTTATACAACATAAGGGTGGGTGGGAGGGCCCAAGGACAATTCCATCTTGCACCTCTTTTTTCTTTCATTTTTCTTTGCGTCATGTGCTGTTTGGGGAGTGTTTTTTGGAAGGGCCATCCTGCGTGACACTGCCGTGCCACTCCTAGACGGGTCAGGTGTTTGTGTCGGCCACTAGGGTCACTTATCTTAGTCACACAGCTACCTCATTGCGCCTCTTTTTTTCTTCTTTGCGTCATGTGCTGTTTGGGGAGTATTTTTTGGAAGGGCCATCCGGCCTGACACTGCAGTGCCACTCCTAGATGGGCCAGGTGTTTGTGTCGGCCACTAGGGTCGCTTAGCTTACTCACACAGCTACCTCATTGCGCCTCTTTTTTTCCTTTGCGTCATGTGCTGTTTGGGGAGTGTTTTTTGGAAGGGCCATCCTGCGTGACACTGCAGTGCCACTCCTAGATGGGCCAGGTGTTTGTGTCGGCCACTAGGGTCACTTATCTTAGTCACACAGCTACCTCATTGCGCCTCTTTTTTTCTTCTTTGCGTCATGTGCTGTTTGGGGAGTATTTTTTGGAAGGGCCATCCGGCCTGACACTGCAGTGCCACTCCTAGATGGGCCAGGTGTTTGTGTCGGCCACTAGGGTCGCTTAGCTTACTCACACAGCTACCTCATTGCGCCTCTTTTTTTCTTTGCGTCATGTGCTGTTTGGGGAGTGTTTTTTGGAAGGGCCATCCTGCGTGACACTGCAGTGCCAATCCTAGATGGGCCAGGTGTTTGTGTCGGCCACTAGGGTCACTTATCTTAGTCACACAGCTACCTCATTGCGCCTCTTTTTTTTCTTCTTTGCGTCATGTGCTGTTTGGGGAGTATTTTTTGGAAGGGCCATCCGGCCTGACACTGCAGTGCCACTCCTAGATGGGCCAGGTGTTTGTGTCGGCCACTAGGGTCGCTTAGCTTACTTACACAGCTACCTCATTGCGCCTCTTTTTTTCTTTGCGTCATGTGCTGTTTGGGGAGTGTTTTTTGGAAGGGCCATCCTGCATGACACTGCAGTGCCACTCCTAGATGGGCCAGGTGTTTGTGTCGGCCACTTGGGTCGCTGAGCTTAGTCATCCAGCGTCCTCGGTGCAAATTTTAGGACTAAAAATAATATTGTGAGGTGTGAGGTGTTCAGAATAGACTGAAAATGAGTGAAAATTATGGTTATTGAGGTTAATAATACTTTGGGATCAAAATGACCCCCAAATTCTATGATTTAAGCTGTTTTTTCGGGTTTTTTGAAAAAAACACCCGAATCCAAAACACACCCGAATCCGACAAAAAAAATTCGGTGAGGTTTTGCCAAAACGCGTTCGAACCCAAAACACGGCCACGGAACCAAACCCAAAACCAAAACACAAAACCCGAAAAATTTCCGGTGCACATCTCTACATAGCACTTCTTCAGCATCTACTAAAGGGGATAGAAGGTGTAAAGGGCACTTCAAATATAAACAGCATAACCTCTAACTGTGATGGGAAAAGTTACTGACAAATAACTTCATAATTACATGCCGTACACCAGATGAAGTGGCAAAGAAAGGCTCAGAGCAAGGCCTTATTTGTGAGTGGAGGTCCTGCTACTTTTTCATGCACTAAAAGGCCTGTTGTAAAAACCAGATTGAAACACAATCAGGCATCATCTGAAACCTTGCATGCACCACCTTCTTGTTATAGTATAGATGTGTCATCTTCAAAACAAGAAAATCAGTGCACAAAAAGAATAAGACTAGGGTGGTCATTCCGAGTTGTTCGCTCGCTAGCTTCTTTTAGCAGAAATGCAAACACAAAGTCGCCGCCCTCTGGGAGTGTATCTTAGCATAGCAGAATTGCTAACGAAAGATTAGCAATTTTGCTATTAAGTATTTCCTTGCAGTTTCTGAGTAGCTCCAGACCTACTCATAGATTGCGATCACCTCAGTCCGTTTAGTTCCTGGTTTGACGTCACAAACACGCCCAGCGTCCGGCCAGCCACTCCCCCATTTCTCCAGCCACTCCTGCATTTTCTGCTGGCACGCCTGCATTTTTAGCACACTCCCGGAAAACGCTCAGTTACCACCCAGAAACACCCATTTCCTGTTAATCATTCTCCGATCAACAGAGTGACTGAAAAGCTTTGTTTGCCAGTGAGTAAAATAGCATAGTTTTGTGTAATATTGCTTAGCGCATGCGCCCTGCTGTGCATACGCATGCGCAGAACTGCTGGATTTTAGCCTATTAGCAATTCTGCTAAAAATAGCAGCGAGCAAACAACTCGGAATGACCACCTAAGGTTGAAGTACAAATGGTGTTCATAAATTTCACAAGTCCCTTAAGTGTCCACAAGTGTATTGTGTGAATCTGTATGATGCTGTAATCATTAGAGATGAGCGGGTTCGGTTTCTCTGAATCCGAACCCGCCAGAACTTCATGTTTTTTTTCACGGGTCCGAGCGACTCGGATCTTCCCGCCTTGCTCGGTTAACCCGAGCGCGCCCGAACGTCATCATGACGCTGTCGGATTCTCGCGAGGCTCGGATTCTATCGCGAGACTCGGATTCTATATAAGGAGCCGCGCGTCGCCGCCATTTTCACACGTGCATTGAGATTGATAGGGAGAGGACGTGGCTGGCGTCCTCTCCATTTAGATTATAAGAGACTGAGAGAGATTTACTGGAGCTGACTAGGAGGAGTACTGTTACTGTAGAAGTGTAGAGACTGAGTGGAGAGAGTTTACTAGTGAGGACAGTGCAGTTTACTTTATAATCCGTTCTCTGCCTGAAAAAAGCGATACACAGCACACAGTGACTCAGTCACATACCATATCTGTGTGCACTGCTCAGGCTCAGGCCAGTGTGCTGCATCATCTATTATCTATATATAATATTATATATATCTGTCTGACTGCTCAGCTCACACAGCTTATAATTGTGGGGGAGACTGGGAAGCACTACTGCAGTGCCAGTTATAGGTTATAGCAGGAGCCAGGAGTACATAATATATTATATAGTGAGTGACCACCAGACACACAGTGCAGTTTATTTAATATATCCGTTCTCTGCCTGAAAAAAGCGATACACACAGTGACTCAGTCAGTCACATACCATATGCACTGCTCAGGCTCAGGTCAGTGTGCTGCATCATCTATATATATTATATATCTGTCTGACTGCTCAGCTCACACAGCTTATAATTGTGGGGGAGACTGGGGAGCACTACTGCAGTGCCAGTTATAGGTTATAGCAGGAGCCAGGAGTACATAATATTATATTAAAATTAAACAGTGCACACTTTTGCTGCAGGAGTGCCACTGCCAGTGTGACTAGTGACCAGTGACCTGACCACCAGTATATATAATATTAGTAGTATACTATCTCTTTATCAACCAGTCTATATTAGCAGCAGACACAGTACAGTGCGGTAGTTCACGGCTGTGGCTACCTCTGTGTCGGCACTCGGCAGCCCGTCCATAATTGTATATACCACCTAACCGTGGTTTTTTTTTCTTTCTTTATACATACATACTAGTTACGAGTATACTATCTCTTTATCAACCAGTCTATATATTAGCAGCAGACACAGTACAGTGCGGTAGTTCACGGCTGTGGCTACCTCTGTGTCGGCACTCGGCAGCCCGTCCATAATTGTATATACCACCTAACCATGGTTTTTTTTTCTTTCTTTATACATACATACTAGTTACGAGTATACTATCTCTTTATCAACCAGTCTATATTAGCAGCAGACACAGTACAGTGCGGTAGTTCACGGCTGTGGCTACCTCTGTGTCGGCACTCGGCAGCCCGTCCATAATTGTATATACCACCTAACCGTGTTTTTTTTTTCTTTCTTTATACATACATACTAGTTACGAGTATACTATCTCTTTATCAACCAGTCTATATATTAGCAGCAGACACAGTACAGTGCGGTAGTTCACGGCTGTGGCTACCTCTGTGTCGGCACTCGGCAGCCCGTCCATAATTGTATATACCACCTAACCGTGGTTTTTTTTTCTTTCTTTATACATACATACTAGTTACGAGTATACTATCTCTTTATCAACCAGTTTATATATTAGCAGCAGACACAGTACAGTGCGGTAGTTCACGGCTGTGGCTACCTCTGTGTCGGCACTCGGCAGCCCGTCCATAATTGTATATACCACCTAACCGTGTTTTTTTTTTCTTTCTTTATACATACATACTAGTTACGAGTATACTATCTCTTTATCAACCAGTCTATATATTAGCAGCAGACAGAGTGTTTAGTGCCGCCGCTCACCTTGTCAGCAATCGGCGTACGAGGTTACATCCAGAAAATGTGGAGAAGATGATGTTCATTAAAATGAATTATAATCAATTCCTCCGCGGAGACATTGACCAGCAGCAATTGCCTCCACAAAGTACACAGGGAGCTGAGATGGTGGATTCCAGTGGGGACGAATTGATAATCTGTGAGGAGGGGGATGTACACGGTGATATATCGGAGGGTGAAGATGAGGTGGACATCTTGCCTCTGTAGAGCCAGTTTGTGCAAGGAGAGATTAATTGCTTCTTTTTTGGGGGGGGTCCAAACCAACCCGTCATATCAGTCACAGTCGTGTGGCAGACCCTGTCACTGAAATGATGGGTTGGTTAAAGTGTGCATGTCCTGTTTTGTTTATACAACATAAGGGTGGGTGGGAGGGCCCAAGGACAATTCCATCTTGCACCTCTTTTTTCTTTTCTTTTTCTTTGCATCATGTGCTGATTGGGGAGGGTTTTTTGGAAGGGACATCCTGCGTGACACTGCAGTGCCACTCCTAGATGGGCCCGGTGTTTGTGTCGGCCACTAGGGTCGCTAATCTTACTCACACAGTCAGCTACCTCATTGCGCCTCTTTTTTTCTTTGCGTCATGTGCTGTTTGGGGAGGGTTTTTTGGAAGGGACATCCTGCGTGACACTGCAGTGCCACTCCTAGATGGGCCCGGTGTTTGTGTCGGCCACTAGGGTCGCTAATCTTACTCACACAGTCAGCTACCTCATTGCGCCTCTTTTTTTCTTTGCGTCATGTGCTGTTTGGGGAGGGTTTTTTGGAAGGGACATCCTGCGTGACACTGCAGTGCCACTCCTAGATGGGCCCGGTGTTTGTGTCGGCCACTAGGGTCGCTAATCTTACTCACACAGCTACCTCATTGCGCCTCTTTTTTTCTTTGCGTCATGTGCTGTTTGGGGAGGGATTTTTGGAAGGGACATCCTGCGTGACACTGCAGTGCCACTCCTAGATGGGCCCGGTGTTTGTGTCGGCCACTAGGGTCGCTAATCTTACTCACACAGCTACCTCATTGCGCCTCTTTTTTTCTTTGCGTCATGTGCTGTTTGGGGAGGGTTTTTTGGAAGGGCCATCCTGCGTGACACTGCAGTGCCACTCCTAGATGGGCCCGGTGTTTGTGTCGGCCACTAGGGTCGCTAATCTTACTCACACAGCTACCTCATTGCGCCTCTTTTTTTCTTTGCGTCATGTGCTGTTTGGGGAGGGTTTTTTGGAAGGGACATCCTGCGTGACACTGCAGTGCCACTCCTAGATGGGCCCGGTGTTTGTGTCGGCCACTAGGGTCGCTAATCTTACTCTTACAGCTACCTCATTGCGCCTCTTTTTTTCTTTGCGTCATGTGCTGTTTGGGGAGGGTTTTTTGGAAGGGACATCCTGCGTGACACTGCAGTGCCACTCCTAGATGGGCCCGGTGTTTGTGTCGGCCACTAGGGTCGCTTATCTTACTCACACAGCGACCTCGGTGCAAATTTTAGGACTAAAAATAATATTGTGAGGTGTGAGGTATTCAGAATAGACTGAAAATGAGTGTAAATTATGGTTTTTGAGGTTAATAATACTTTGGGATCAAAATGACCCCCAAATTCTATGATTTAAGCTGTTTTTTAGTGTTTTTTGAAAAAAACACCCGAATCCAAAACACACCCGAATCCGACAAAAAAAAATTCGGTGAGGTTTTGCCAAAACGCGTTCGAACCCAAAACACGGCCGCGGAACCGAACCCAAAACCAAAACACAAAACCCGAAAAATTTCAGGCGCTCATCTCTAGTAATCATAGAGACGCCACCTTCCACTATTTCTGAGCCCTCTGCAAATGTGAGGATGAGTAGCAGCAAAAGTAATAATGGTGATGGTTTAGACATAGCAATTGAGCATGCTTCTTTGGAAGTGTAATAGGATGAGGGGGATAATTATATATCTGACACTAATAAGGATGTTGATAATAAATATGTTGGACAAAAAAAATACTTAAAATTCAGGAGGATGATGTGATTTGTGACAAAGTAAATCAGTCAATAGTGGCAAAGGTTCTAGCCAGAGATAAGAAGAATTGCACATAACAAGAGGTTTCAGAAACAGCTGCCAACAACATGAATAGATACCAGCACAGGCAATCTTCACCTCCAACACGTTTATCATCAAATTCCTCATTATCGATCTGAGGTACAGTAGTCCTGTATCCAATTTGCAAAGGCAAACTGACTCCTCCCCTATTCTGGATTCCCAAGAAGAATGCTTACATGCTAGGACTACTGCTGCTGGGGGTGAATCCTCATCATGGGGGGAGGGGGGGCAAGAAGAAGGCTAGTTTCACAAAATTGTCTGAGAAACAATCATTTGTAAGAGGAACCAAGTATGACAGCTGCCATCCTGTTGTACAGCAGATCACTGAATCCATGGCAGCTATGTTAGCATTAGATCTGCATCCAATATCCACCATCAATGCTTCTGGTTGTAGAAGATTAGTTAATGTCATGTGTTCATGCTACCAAATCTCAATTTCATGTTATCAAAATAGAAATACCTTACCTGTATTAGGACATCAAACAATGCAAAACCAGTACAGTCTGCCATGTCACCAACTGAAGCAAGAGGTAGTAACCAGGTGAATTCCACCTTTTATATGCTCAGCAATTGGAGTAACAGCAACTAGCCATCTAAGCATACACATCAAGCCATGAGATAGGAAGTAGGGAGGCATGTTACCCTAGTCCAGCATACTGGAGAATATTTTAGGTTTTATGCAAGCAACTGAAACCATTTGAAATTGTAACCAATGAAGTGAGTTCAGATACTGCCGACCTAAATTGGGTCATACCATTAATTAAACTACTGGTAAAACAGAGGAGAAGATGAAATGAAAGGATTCCGCTAAGTATGTTGAACTTGTAGATGAAGTCCTTTTTACTTTGCAAAGACCCAATGGTTTGTAACATCTTGCAATTGGATCAATACATTTTGGCATCCATGTTTGATCCTAGGTTTAAATCCTATGTAAAAATTCTCCTTCGAACTGACACAGATCTTAAGAAATAGCTCTTTGAGAGCAAGTGGTCTGTGAAAGTGGCACATTACATTACAACATCTTCTGCTTCAGTTTTTCCTGCAAATTCTGCTGCCAGGAAAAAGCTGACCTTTTCCAAGAGACCCACTGGTGATGATGATTCAGTGCAGCATACAAGAGTGAAATATTATGACATTTGGTGAGACTTAAAATAATTTCCCATATGTATTGACACCTCTACCATAACTCAATCTGAAACAGTAAACATCAATAGAATGATAATGTACAAAGTAGCATCTCACATAGGGACATATTTATCAAAATCCACAAATATATTGCAATGCAATAATTCTCATTATCCCAGAAATGTACCAGTACTCACACAACAGGACCTGGGGAATCCTGCTCCCCGCTATTCATCTTGCACTATTCAAATTTGCAATAGTGAGAGTTTTGATGCATATGCACTGGCAGCTGCAAGGACCAGAGAGCGGAGATGTAACCTCTGCAGCTCAACTGACATGCCTAATGGAGAGATACCCCACTCTGACATTGGACAGAGGAGCGACCTGACACTGGATTCTTTACACAGACTATGTATTTAAGGTGTTTTTTTTTTTAATCATTAACCAGTCAAAAATGGAGGCAGCACAGAACTTCTTTTGTGCATAGATGCATGAATATTTTGTCAGCTTTGCAAAACACGGCTGGAGGTAGGAATGGTAAGTTAAAGAGAGAGAGAGAGAGAGAGAGAGAGAGAGAGAACTGAAAAGCTTTCTCCCTGGCACCCAAAACAGCATTGTCACATCTATAGAAAGAAAGGAATCACTATAATGCCACCTGAAGATGGAATTATTATTGCAAATCTCCCTCCATATTTTTTTTACAATTTAAGTTTAGTAAATTTGAGCAGATCACAATTCCCATGGGAAATGGGATCGTCTTAATAAAAACCAAATGTGGTATTAATGGCTTGGGGGAGAATTTAGCAAAATTTCCCCCAATGGCTCATTGAAACATTTCTGTAATAAAAGAAAAATGTGAAAAGACACCCACATTACTTTGAATACTGGGAGGAAAAAAGTTCAATGTGAACCCCTTGTACAAACTCACTTTGGTGTACTTAAACTGTTCACCCTCCAGAATCTACTTGGAAAGACTGCTTAACATGGCCAGGAACCTTGTGAGCGATCGATGTAAGTAGCTAAATGTGGAAAAAACGATATTTATCAAAATGTACTACAAATTCTAAGAACGGTGCCTCTAATAAAATGAAAAAAAGACATCAGTAATGGTGGATTTCATTGGGGATAAGCTAATACTGTGTGATGATGATATTAACAGTGAGGAGGGTGATGATGATGATGATATCTTCTAAATGTGAAAATGATTAGAAACACTGTTAGCCATCTTAAGCCCATTGTTACCTTGGTTTAAGCAAACCACCAAGATCTTTTCTTGGTGGGTGCCCAAATAAACCAAACACACACAAATACACTGTCCATATAGAAAAATAACACAAAGTCCGTAATAAACAGCTTGCTGATGGTCTTCCGGTGTAGATTGAAATAAGTAGATCTACAAGTACCAGCCCAAAGAAACCGTTATGGGAACATAGGGACCTATAATAAGGTCAGTTTGGTGTGAATCACTGGTTTTGGATGGCATTTTGGTGTTTGATCAAGACTCTGCCATGGTCCATATATAAAGAAACCTTTAAGTGCACATAGGGCACTCCTTAAAGGTCAGTGTCATAACAATTTCTGCTTAGGAGAATTCCAGTTGTTCCCTATTGGTATATCTTCACCTTAAGCTCTCATCGAGTGAAAAATTTGAATTAAAACAACCTTCCCCTATCTCCAAACAAGAGGAAACTGATTTAAATTTTTATTGTGAAAAAACGAGTTTTATGGTAAGAACTTACCTTTGTTAAAACAATGGACAATGGGGTGTAGAGTAGGATCTTGATCTGAGGCACCAACAGGCTGAAAGCTTTGACCTTCTTCCCAGAATGCATAGCGCCACCTCCTATATCACCCCGCCTCCCTGCACAGGATCTCAGTTTTTAGTTAACCAGTCCAATGCAGTAGCAGGAAAAGAGATGACAACGGTTAGTAGCCACAACACCGCATTCTCACGACAGGAGACGTGTCAGCGGCTAATGCCATACCAACCCAAAGAAGCTAAGTGCGTCAGGGTGGGCGCCTTGTGGAGCCCAGTGTACCTCGCAGAAAGAGTTTTAACACAGGCAAGTTCTTACCATAAAACTCGTTTTCTGCTGCGGGGTACACTGGGCTCCACAAGGAATGAACAATGGGGATGTCCTAAAGCAGTTCCTTATGGGAGGGGATGCACTATAGCTGGCACAAGAACCCAGCGTCCAAAGGAAGCATCCTGGGAAGCGGCAGTATCGAAGGCATAGAACCTTATGAACGTGTTCACAGAAATCCACGTAGCCACCTTGCACAATTGTTCAAGGGTCGCACCACGTTGGGCCACCCAAGAAGGTCCAACAGACCGAGTAGAATGGGCCTTAATGTGATCAGGAGCAGAGAGACTAGCCTTCACATAAGCATGTGCAATCACCATTCTAATCCATCTGGCCAGAGTTTGCTTGTGAACAGGCCAGCCCTGTTTGTGAAACCCAAACACAACAAAAAGAGAATCAGATTTCATAATAGGAGCAGTTCTCTTCACATAGATACAGAGAGCCCGTACCACATCCAAAGACCGCTCTTTGGGAGACAGATCAGGAGAAACAAGTGTCGAAACTACAATCTCCTGATAAAGGTGGAACGAAGAAACCACCTTAGGTAGATAGCCGGGGCAAGTCCTAAGAACCGCCCGGTCACGGTGAAATATCAGATATGGGGAACTACAGGACAAGGCACCCAAATCCGACACTCTTCTAGCTGAAGCAATAGCCAGCAGAAACACCACCTTAAGGGAAAGCCACTTAAGGTCAGCTGAACCAAGAGGTTCAAACGGAGACTCTTGTAACGCCTCCAAAACCACCGACAAGTCCCAAGGAGCCACAGGCGGGACATAGGGAGGTTGGATATGCAACACGCCCTGAGTATAGGTATGCACATCAGGTAAGGCCGCAATTTTTCTCTGAAACCACACCGACAAGGCAGATATTTGAACCTTGAGGGAGGCCAGACGCAGGCCTAAGTCCAGGCAATGCTGAAGAAAAGCCAACAACTTGGCTATACTAAGCTTGGAAGCGTCATAATCGTTAGATGCAAACCAAACAAAGTAAGAATGCCAGACCCTATAGTAAATCCGAGCCGAAGCCGGTTTCCGGGCCCGCAACATAGTTTGAATGACCGCCGCAGAAAACCCTTTAGCCCTCAAGACGGAAGCTTCAAGAGCCATGCCATCAAAGACAGCCGGGCTAGGTCCTGGTAGACACAGGGACCCTGAACGAGGAGGTCTGGGCATTGTGGAAGTAGAATTGGACGCTCTGACGATAGGCCTTGCAGGTCTGAGAACCAGTGCCGTCTGGGCCAAGCTGGAGCTATGAGAAGCAGAATTCCTTTTTCTTGCTTGAACTTCCGAATTACCCTGGGCCGGAGTGACATTGGAGGGAACACGTACGGCAGCCGAAACCTCCACGGTACCGCCAGCGCATCCACGAATGCTGCTTGAGGATCCCTTGTCCTTGCTCCGAAGACCGGAACCTTGTGATTGTGTCAAGACGCCATCAGAGCTACATCTGGAAGGCCCCACCTTTCCACGAGGAGTTGAAAAGGTTCTGGATGGAGGCCCCACTCGCCGGCATGCATGTACTGATGACTGAGAAAGTCCGCTTCCCAATTCAGGACTCCCAGAATGAATATTGCCGATATGGCCGGTAGATAGCGTTCTGCCCACTGTAGAATCCGTGAGACTTCCTTCATTGCTAGGCGGCTTTGAGTGCCGCCTTGATGATTTATGTAAGCCACTGTGGTGGCGTTGTCCGACTGTACTTGAACAGGATGGTTCTGAATTAAATGCTGGGCTAGGTTCAAGGCATTGAAGACCGCCCGCAACTCCAGAATATTGATTGGGAGGAGGGACTCCTCCTTGGTCCACCGCCCCTGAAGGGAGTGTTGCTCCAGCATCATGCCCCAACCTCTTAGACTGGCATCTGTCGTCAACAGGACCCAGTCGGATATCCAGAATGGACGGCCCCTGCACAGTTGTTGGTCCTGGAGCCACCAGAGCAGCGACAGACGGACCTCCGGAGTCAATGAGATCATTTGAGACCTGATCCGGTGAGGCAGGCCATCCCATTTGGCTAGAATCAGCCTCTGGAGAGGGCGAGAGTAAAATTGAGCGTACTCCACCATGTCGAATGTTGACAACATGAGGCCCAGCACCTGCATCGCTGAATGTATCGACACTTGCGGACGAGATTGGAAGCAATGAATCCTGTCCTGAAGTTTCAGGACTTTCTCCTGAAACAGGAACAACCGCTGGTTGTGAGTGTCCAATAGTGCTCCCAGATGCACCATGCTCTGAGCAGGGATCAGGTATGAATTCTTCCAGTTGATGAGCCACCCATGGGCTTGCATAAACCGGACCGTCACATCTAGATGACGCAGGAGAAGTTATGGGGAATTTGCCAGGATTAACAAGTCGTCCAAATACGGCAGTATCCTGACCCATTGACAGCGGAGTACCACCGTAATCACCGCCATGACTTTTGTAAAGACTCGCGGAGCCATTGTTAAACCAAAAGGTAATGCCCGAAACTGGTTATGGCAGTTGCCAATCGCAAATCTCAGGTATAGCTATTGAGACACTGCTAAAGGAATATGCAGGTAAGCATCCTGTATATCCAGGGAGACCATGAAGTCCCCAGGTTCCAAGGCCAGAACTATAGAGCGAAGGGTTTCCATCCAGAATTTGGAAACCTTCACAAACCTGTTCAATGCCTTGAGGTTGAGAATGGGCCGGGAGGACCCATTCGGTTTTTGGACTAGAAACAGCGGAGAATAGTACCCCCGGCCCCTCTGCGCAAGAGGCACCTGTACTACGACTCCTGTATCCAGGAGAGTCTGTACCACCGAATGTAGAGTGTTTGCCTTTGTCTTGTCCAACTGGACATCTGTCTGGCAAAATCAATGAGTGATGACTTCCCGTACCCAGGCATCTGAAGTGGTCTTCAACCATTCCTGGGTATACCTTAGAAGCCGGCCCCCCACCCTGGGATCCCCCAGAGGGAGGCCCGCCCCGTCATGCGGCAGGCTTATCTGTCTTGGAAGCTGGCTGATGGGCCGCCCAGGCTCTTTTGGGCTTAGGCTTACCAGGTTTGGAAGTGCTAGCCTGCTTGTTGTACGCCTGACCTTTTGCTTTACCTGAAGGACGAAAGGGGCGAGAGGAAGTACCTTTAGCCTTCGACACAGAAGGAGCAGTACTTGGCAGACAGGCAGTTTTGGCAGTAGCCAAGTCAGCCACTGTCTTATTTAAATCCTCCCCAAACAGAATATCTCCCTTAAAAGGGAGTACCTCCAGGGTTTTTCTAGAGTCCAGATCCACAGACCAGTATCTCAGCCACAATATCCGGCGAGCCAGGACTGATGTAGTAGAGGCCTTGGCTGTCAGGATACCGGCATCAGAAGCTGCCTCTTTAATATAACGAGAAGCTGTGACAATATAAGACAAGCATTGTCTAGCATGGTCAGAGGAGATTTCAGCATCTAACTCCAAGGCCCATGCTTCAATGGCCTCTGCAGCCCAAGTAGCTGCAATAGTGGGCCTTTGTGCAGCACCTGTGAGGGTGTAAATTGCTTTCAGACAGCCCTCCACATGTTTATCCGTAGGCTCTTTTAGAGACGTGACGGTGGTGACCGGTAGAGCTGAGGAAACCACCATCCTAGCCACATGTGAGTCCACTGGAGGAGGCGTTTCCCAATTCTTAGACAGCTCCGGCGCGAGGGGATAGTGAGCCAGCATCTTCTTTTGAGGCACAAACTTCATACCCAGGTTTTCCCAGGGTTCCTGACGTATATCAATTAGGTGGTCAGAGTGAGGTAAAACTTGTTTAATCACCTTCTGACGCTTGAACCTATCTGGTTTCTTAGGAGGAACGGATGGCTCGGGATCATCCGTAATCTGTAAAATTAACTTAATAGCCTCCAAAAGATCAGGAACATCCACATGTGAATCACCCTCCCCATCAGCCGTATCTGAGTCAGAACCTGTGGGCTCAGTGTAAGTGCCGTCTTCATCTGACGAGGGGTCAGTGACAGCAGTGGATTGTGAGGAGACAAGCGCTCGCTTAGAGGACCCCTTCTTGGACATAGGCGAGCGACGGTCAGACTTTTTAGTAGTAAGGGACTGGTTCAACTTCTTTATTTGAGCAGATAAATCATCCGCCCACGGTGGGTTAGCTGCAGGGACCACAAACGGTTGCACCGGCATTGGGGGTCCCATAGGGGGTGTTAGTTTATGCAGAAGCGTGGAAAAAGCGGCCCACGGCGGGTCATCATTTGCCCCGTTGCCACCGTCCCACTGGGGGGCAAGGAGCCCCCAGAACCAGAGCCCAAAGCTGCTATATTCTCCTCATAGGTATCTGCAGCTTCAGCAACACCGGCAGTGTGTTCAGCCCCAGAACCGTTACCGTCAGAAGCAGACATGATATATCTTGCAATATCAGGTAACAATTTGTCAGCAGCACAATACCTCTAGCCCAAATCCCTGCGCAGTGTAGTCAGCACCAGCAGAGATAAAGGAGAGATATGGTGACTAAATCACAGAGAAAAATATGTAATACAGTATATCTTTGTGAAAATCCTATATTAGATAAAACCTGACGCATCAAGCACCCTCAGGTTATAGAATATAGGGATAGCAGGTTGAGTGAAAGACACGAAATGTACACCACTCAGCTATCAAATGCACACACAAATAGTCACAGTCTGTATAATGCAGAGGTTATTACTAACAATAATACTGCACTGGACTAGCTTACACAGCTATATAACAATAGATATAACAGTACACAGTAAGAACTGGATGTATATCACAGGGTAATTGTACTAGTAAACCCTGACTAAGTGCACTCTTTCTTAACTAACACTGACTAAAAAAGGCAGGTAGAATACTTAAGTGTCTTGCAAAGTCACAGCACTGACAACCAGGCGGCTTTACATAGGAGGATTTGCCCAAGCATTCCCAGGAACAGTGAGCTGAGGGATAATGGAGCTGCAGACACTGCCAGGGAGTGAGGGAGAGACAGATATGCAGCTCCAGGGCAGGAACATTTGCAGAAAATGGTGCCCTGGGGCTGGGGGAGGGGCTTCAGGTCCAAGCTCTATACCCCTGCTGGCAAAACCACCGGGTACTGCGGGCTCTAATAAAACGGTTTATAGAGAAAACCTGACCTGTCCCATGCCCTGGTGATCTAGTTGGTTCGCCTGTACTGCCACAGTGTCCACCGCCAGCGCGTGCAGTCCGCCTCCCACTGACCGCGCCGGATCGCGATAAAGACCGGGTCCTGCAAGCGGGACCCACTTACCACCTCCCAAAGCGCTGCCACGTGATCCCGGAGAGCCCCCGTCGTGTGTGCCTGACAAGAAGAAAACCGGAGCCTCCTGCTGTAGTTACCCGGCAACCAGGGCTCGGGAGTGTACAGTGCCGCTGGGGAGAGCCGGAGCTGCAGACGTGAATGTCCACTGACATGTAACACTGCTGCTGCCCTTGAAGTCTTCACTTTTTTCCTCAGAAAAAAAGCTCTTCTTAGGGCTGCCTGGAGCAGCCCGTCTGTTAAGTGCTTGCTACTGCAGCACCAACTACAAAACTGAGATCCTGTGCAGGGAGGCGGGGTGATATAGGAGGCGGCGCTATGCATTCTGGGAAGAAGGTCAAAGCTTTGAGCCTGTTGGTGCCTCGGATCAAGATCCTACTCTACACCCCATTGTCCATTCCTTGTGGAGCCCAGTGTACCCCGCAGAAGAAAGGACATTCAAGACAGCGCCTGAATTCTATTTCTTGTTTTGTTTTTTATTTAGCAATCAGTCCAAAGTAAAAAAAAAAAGTCTGTAGCAGGCAAACTAGAACATTAACTGATATTTATAGGTAAGTTAGACTACAAACTTTACATTGTCATTAATGTATCTGAAGCAAACATTAAACACATTAAAGTATTAATTACGTATTAAAATGGTTTCTTATGGTCCACCCTCCAGAGATAACAAGTGCTACATGTTATTCTCTTCCATTCTCATAGAAATATTTAGAATTTATTTGGTTATTATAATGTTTTACGATGTTACTGAGATTTTTAATTGATATTTTGTTTACATTATAGTACCTGTTTTTGCCTTAAAAATGTTTCAAAAATTTAAAAAAATTTCCTGTAATGTTGTCATTGTAAAATTTTGCTTTATAAATACTTAATATGCGTTAAGGGAGAATGAAAGATTAGAGGGCTTATGGTGAGAATACAGGGAACTGGGAAACAAAATTTAATTTCGTATATGTTGTTATATCCCAGAGTGTTGAAAGACATTTTGCCCCTCAGGGGGTATTGAAGGAAATGCAAATTGTTTGTTAACTAGCTATACAATTAATAATGAAACGATTCAGCAATGTCTGGGACATCTAAGTATTTATGAATAATATAGCACAGTCCTCCACAACCAAAATCATAGAGTGGAAATGTAATAAATAATTGCGAAGATAAGTGCTTGCATATCCAAATAAAATCAGTGATAAAAAACATTAGTTGATGTAAAAATTATATGTATAAAGTCTGTGAAGAAAACAAAACTCCCAAAATCTTCTTCAAGTGACGAGAAGAATATGGACCAGTGATGTGCCACTCATTATCAATCTTCAATAAAACATTGTATACATGAAGATAATATGTGTGACATTTGATCACTATATCACATCCCACAAATCATGTCTCTTGATATTTATATTTTTCCAAAGCTTGAAAACTGGCCAAGTGCTTCCCCCTTGTGAACTAACTTACTTTAATTAATTCACAATAAAACGAGATACATTCACAAGGGGTAATTATTTCAATAATATATCACTGACTTATTTTGGTGTGAAAGCGTTAGTGTTCATAATTATTTCTTTGAGTTGTGCACTCTCAACTATGGTGGCATCATAGTGGCATTATTGCATTGTGAAGGCCCAGTCTTATGAAGTATATACAGTATATTTCATTTTTTTAAGTAAGTTTACATCAATTATTCTAATCTTCATGAAGACCTGTAATAGTACCAATGCAAGTTTTAGACCTCAGCAGAAATGTTATGGATTACTAGTCCAAATAAACAATAATAGTGATGTTAGTAATTATAAATAATTAGCTTTTCTGTGGAAGCCTATATCCAAGAGCATAACAAGACATTTGTGGGCTCCATAACAAAGTTTAGTGAGGATCCCCGTGTAAAAAAATGTATATGCTAATGTTGCTTTCACAAGGGAGGTGTGTGTTCCATCACAACTTCTCCTCCTGCTGATAGGGGGAGGGGCTCTACACTGCGCACACTAGCTGCTTGTAATGAGAGTTGCTACCTTGCTGGGAGTTATAATACTACACATTGGAAAAAAACTATGCAGGTGCACTATGCAACCATTACTACTCAAAATGTAATTATATTTTACAATTTAATATCAATAGGTTTGTTAGCATAAATTTTGCTAAAGTTATGGGCCTGCCCACCGTCATCCAGGTCAACTCATTGGGCAAGTCCTTCATATTCTAGGGGTTCACATCAGGGGCGCAGAGCACTTCTTAGCCAACCCAGCCTAATCCTCCCCCTCCCCCCCCCCCCCCCCCCGCTTCCCAGGGCTTTATACAAACGAAAGATTGAAGTGAAATGTTACAGAGAAAGTAGCTACTCAGTGTTAGGAGTGTTACAGGAGTAAAAATGTGTGAAAAAAATATATGAATAATAAACAGAGAAAGTGCTATAAAATGTTACTATAAGTGTTAAATGGTGATGCCCTGAAGTGGCACAGCCAGAGTAGCTCAGGGTGCCCCACGCCCCAATGTTCACCCCTGGGCCTAACCATCAAGATGAACAGGGAACTGTGGGGGAAGAGGACCAGGATCAGCAGGGACATCACCATTGCATCTGAGTATGCCCCCCACATTCTCCTTCCCAGCCGTACTAAGATCTGATCAAAATGTTATCCCAATCCTACTTCGGCCACTAGTTACCTGCTATTGTGTTTTTGTTTTGTTTTTTTTGTTTTTCTTTCCTCTTCATTGCTCGCTTCCATCCCACCATGTGTTTTCCTGTAATGTTTACCTCCACTGATTGCACACCTTTCCATTGTGCCCTACATGCAGGGTACATCATACGACTACATAAGCATCAGTTTTCCAATATATGAACTTGGCCTTGTATTGCTCACCTCCCACAGTGTAACCTTCAAAGTGCGCCCAACATGGCTGCCCCATATGGTACACTTGTGGATGGGATGAAAAATACATGGACCTTGTGGTTTTGTTGGAACCCTACTCTAAACTGTAGGACTCTGAAATCACCCCCATTTTGTGTCATCTCTTCTAGGGGTAGACTATTCCACCCTGGGTAATCCTACGCAGAGCGCCCAAGATGGCTGCTGCACTTGGTACCTATGAGGGTGGAATACACAACCCTTGGAAGTCATTACCCAAAATACCTGCACCAATCCTGTGTTATGCTTTCTGTGGGCTTAAGGTTTTTCTTTTATGTCTGTGTTGCTTGTCTATTGTTGTATTACTCAAATCCTCTGTATCATGTGTATTTTGATGTCTGTAAAGCGCCTTGAGTCCTGTTGGAGAAAGAGCGCTATATAAATAAAATTATTATTATTATTATTATTATTAATACTGACACTATATAGATATAAAAAAGACTTACTTTTGAATATGTCTGATTTAAGGTGCAGTCAAATGCTAGTTCCCCCCTTAAAAACACTTAGAGGAAGGTTATAATGCTAGTCACACATTTCCCTATACCCCTAAGTTTTACAAAACATCTAAAAAATATAAACATGATCTTAACTCTACAATAGGATATATTTTTCCACACAGCGAGATTCACTTTTCAGATGAATAAATTGTATTCCAGTACACGGATTGGAAAGTTTAATCCAGAAACACTGGATACTCATTTAACTGTTGTCATTTAAAGATTAATTGGAGATAATAAACTTGATTTTTAAATCAAGATGATTGCATTTAGCTAATTGATTTGGTCAATTGAAAAAGCCTAGTTCTGCATGTCCATCTAAAAACTTATAAAGGGCTAAATTTACTATGCCCTTTCTTTCTAAATGCCGAAACTTCAGCTGTTTCGGCCAGTGTATTTAAAGGTATAATATTAAATACAAAGCCAGATGTGTTTTTGTATTTAATGCTATTGTCCCTTTGAATCCAATATCTGGAACCGCTGAAGATGTGGCAGCCTTCAAAAAGGCCTCATAGTGATTTCATCTCAAAGAGCTAAACAGATATACAGATTGAGTATCCCATATCCAAAATGCTTGGGACCAGAAGTATTTTAGATATCTGATTTTTCCGTATTTTGGTTTAATTGCATACCATAATGAGATTTCATGGTGATGGGACCCAAATTTAAGCACGGAATGCATTTATGTTTCATATACACCTTATACACACAGCCTGAAGATCATTTTAGCCAATATTTTTAATAACTTTGTGCCTAAAGTTTGTGTACATACAGTACACACAATTCATTTATGTTAGAATATACACCTTATACACACAGCCTGAGGGTCATTTAATACAATATTTTTAATAACTTTGTGTATTAAAAAAGTTTGTGTACACTGAGCCATCAGAAAACAAAGGTTTCACTATCTCACTCTCACTCAAAAAATTCCGTATTTGGGAATATTGGGGTATGGGATACTCAACCTGTATCAGATCATAAAGTAATATATATCTGTTTTAGTTTGTTACGTTCATATTCAAAATACAATTTGGTCTACTGTATTTATGTAATAATCTGCTAGAGTCTGTCCCTTCTCCAACATGCATGACCAGTGGATGCAGAGTGCTGACACGCGCTCCTCTCCAATGGCTCCTTTTGTAAAGAAACATGGGGCAAAGCCGGACTGACCTGCACTTGAAAAGGGTAAGTATATACAGTGAGAAGGGGGTAGGACAGAGGGGAGAGTTGGGCAGCACCAAGGTGGTAGCAGGTGTACCAAGGTGACTAGACATATACTGGGTCCGACACACTAGTTAATGAATAACCAGGAGGAACAGCACCCATTCACTGCAAATACTTTGATCATAACAACCTGGAATAACACTAAATTTGTTACTTATTTTTTTCCCAAATAAATTAAGTGTTAAAGAGGCAAGAGTAAGTATACTTGTTGGGATTTCAAAAACAAGTAAACAATTGATTAGTCCATGAATATCTTTGTGTCTGTAGATTAATTATTTTTGGTATTAGAACCATTGCATCAGCAAATGGTTAACAGTATGGAGTAAAACAAATTGGTGGTATTGCTTCCCTTACTACATATAAATTATGATATATATATTTTTCAGATACATGTTTACACTAAATAGATGTATCATGAAATAATTTAGGAATATACTAGACATATAAAATAGCATGGTCACACACCAAACAGTTTCTCAATCAAAATATAATTACATTCATTACTGTTTAGGGTTGAGTCTTCATAGTGAGTAACAATAAAGCCAAAGTGAATATGTTGAGAAAACAAAATAATATCATTGGATATATTACATGACAGTGGAATTCTCTGAACTACTTGGTAAAAGGCCCAGTTATGAGTATGTCTGGCAATTAAAAATAATTGGGAAGCAGGTTTGCCACTAACTCTTCCAAGAATGCTAGTTATGATATAATGATGTTTCATTAAGCATGCTGAAAGCTGTGAGCTCTGTATGGCAGTGGCAATTAGGAAGGATCATAAAGAAAAGAGAAAAAAAAAAGAAAATAAAAAAACATTAAATAATGCCCAGGCGAAGATTAGCATTGCATTTAATGGCCACTTCATTAGCTAATTGATTTCTTATTAGTTACAAGGAAGAGTCTGGTTAGGGGCTTTACACAGCTAATTAACAGCATTTACACAATTAGTAACTTGCTCATTTTGTAGCCATTCTTGGAATCAGCCGTGTCTTGCATGCTCTGGGCCATTTGATTAATTATTTTTTTTCCTGCTAATATTGACTTAACCTTAAAAAAGAAGACTAAAAATAAACAGCCCTTGGGACAATCACATTTTTAACTGCAAAATTAAAAACACATACAAATGCTGTCAGTACATATAATAAAAATATTTTGGCTTATTTCTTTGCAGAAATTAATATACCAGATTTCTTTTACATTTGGACTTTTTTGTTCGATAATCCAAAGACACTATAAGTGAGCACAGACGTTACTGATAAATGGGTGCTGTAATTTGTATATATTGGACATATGCATCCTACCTCCAAAAATTTACACTTTCATTATAGGATAGTAAATCACAGCAAGATCATATGTTTATGAACTACCTTCTCTCTATTGAACCTGCCAATATATGTGCATATTTTAAACAATTTAAAAAATAAATATGTATATCTCCTACTGTATGTAAGCACTGCATTTGGAGTTTGCCAGAATGATATAGTATCGCAAGAATATTGTGCAAATTTCTGAAGCACTTAAAAAAATATTAGGTATATTTATTCTTCATGGCCCGAATAGCAATTGTTTTAGCATTTTTTCAATCCCAATATAACCATCAGGTCAAAGTACACAGAACCAGTGTCAGACTGGGGCATGATGGGCCCAACTGGGGAATGCAGTTTTAGGGCCAAAACTGTGATAATGGAGGATAGCGCTCTGGCACCATAAAGGCTTGGCTAACCATTAGAGCAGGCATTCCCAACCACGGTCCTCAAGGCACAATAACAGTGCAGGTTTTAGTGATATCCAGGTTTCAGCACAGGTGACTTAATAAGTAGCTCAGTTATTTTGATTTAACCATCTGTGCTGCAGCCTGTATATCACTAAAACCTGCACTGTTGGTGTGCCTTGAGCAGGGTATATCTTCCTATTGGCCAGGATGGTACTTGACAGGGGCGCTGGCCAAGAGGGGAAGTGGGGGGGGGGCGCCGCCCGGCAGTGCCACATGCGCCGGGGGTAGAATGACATAGTAGTTATCACTGAGTACAACCCATAGCAGTGCTCATCCACTGCCGGACTCTCAGAAGCCTATTACACTCTGACACTCTCTGTGACTACAGTCACAATGATGGTGAATATAGCCGGGTAGCGGGGCACTTCCAGGTATGGGGCGAGATACCTCCTCTTCCTCATCGGCTCCCCTTTTCATTGGTCCCATGTGATCTATCACCAAACAGCAGCCACTACAATCAGCACCAGTCAGCAGTGCAGCATACCTGTACATTTTCTGTGGTACCGTAGCTGCACTGCATGGTCTATCCTGGCAGTCTGGATCACAGCTTACAAAGAGCTCTGTATGGAGAGGTATCTAGACCAGTGACTGCCTGTCCGGCTGTGTTGAGACTACTAGTCCCAGCACACCTTGCCAACTGGATTTGCTGGGACATGTAGTGCCATCACTCCTAGAGAGGGGTTTTTAACTGTATGTGTGCATATATCCCCTCGGTGTCCCTGTCTGCACCCTCCCTTTAATTCCCCCTCAGTGTCCCTGCCCGTACCATCCCTGTAACTACCCTCTCCATGACCCTGCCTATACACTACTGTAATTCCCTCTCAGTGTCCCTGCCCACACTCTACCCATAAATCCCCCTGCCCGCCCCCACTACGTAATTCCCTCTCAGTGTCCCTACCCGCACTCTAACTGTAATTCCCCCTCAGTGTCCCTGCCTGCGCACCCCCCGTAATTCCATCTCAGTGTCCCTACCCTCACCCACCTCATAATTCCTCCTCAGTGTCCCCGCCTGCACCCTCCCTGTAATTCTCCCTCAGTGTTCCTGACCTCAGCCTCCCTGTGACTCCCCCCTCAGTGTACCTGCCTGCACACTCCTCGTAATTCCCCTTCAGTCTCCCTGCCTGCACCCTCCCCGTAATTCCATCTGTGTCCCTGCCCGCACCCTCCTCGTAATTCCTTCTCAGTGTCCCTGCCTGCACCCTCCCTGTAATTCTCCCTCAGTGTTCCTGACCTCAGCCTCCCTGTGACTCCCCCCTCAGTGTCCCTACCCATACACTACTGTAATTCCCTCTCAGTGTCACTTCCCGCACCCTCCCTGTAATTCCCCCTCAGTGTCCCTGCCCGCACACTCCTGTAATTCCAGATCAGTGTCCCTGCCTGCACCATCCCTGTAACTACCCTCTCCATGACCCTGCCTATACACTACTGTAATTCCCTCTCAGTGTCCCTGCCCACACTCTACCCATAACTCCCCCTCAGTATCCCTGCCCGCCCCCACTACGTAATTCCCTCTCAGTGTCCCTACCCGCACTCTAACTGTAATTCCCCCTCAGTGTCCCTGCCTGCGCACTCCCTGTAATTCCATCTCAGTGTCCCTGCCCTCACCCTCCTCATAATTCCTCCTCAGTGTCCCCGCCTGCACCCTCCCTGTAATTCTCCTTCAGTGTTTCTGACCTCAGCCTCCCTGTGACTCCCCCCTCAGTGTCCCTGCCTGCACACTCCTCGTAATTCCCCCTCAGTCTCCCTGACTGCACCCTCCCCGTAGTTCCATCTGTGTCCCTGCCCGCACCCTCCTCGTAATTCCTTCTCAGTGTCCCTGCCTGCACCCTCCCTGTAATTCTCCCTCAGTGTTCCTGACCTCAGTCTCCCTGTGACTCCCCCCTCAATATCCCTACCCATACACTACTGTAATTCCCTCTCAGTGTCCCTTCCCGCACCCTCCCTGTAATTCCCCCTCAGTGTCCCTGCCCGCACACTCCTGTAATTCCACCTCAGTGTCCCTGCCCACACCCTCCCTGTAATTGCCCCTCAGTGTCCCTGACCTCAGCCTCCCTGTAAGCCCTCCACCTCATTGTCCCTACCCGCACTCTCCCTGTAATTCTCCCTCAGTGTCCTTGACCTCATCCTAACTCCCCCCTCTGTGTCCCTGGGTGGGGGAGGTGGGGGGTGCCAGTTCCTTACTTTGCCAGGGGCGGTCAGACCCCTAGATACACCCCTGGCCTTGAGGACCGTGGTTGGGAATGCCTGCATTAGAGAATGCATGGTCTGGGCCCCTTGATAAATTTATATAGTAAATACTGCTAGGCCATACATGATAATGTACCAGATTAGTAACAATAATGCACTGTAGAAAATGCACCATAGTCATGTGCAGTATAATGTAACATTTTTATAATACAGGTTGAGTATCCCTTATCCAAAATGCTTGGGACCAGAGGTATTTTGGATATCGGATTTTTCCGTATTTTGGAATAATTGCATACCATAATGAGATCTCATGGTGATGGGACCTAAATCTAAGCACAGAATGTATTTATGTTTCATATACACCATATACACACAGCCTGAATGTCATTTTAGCTAATATTTTTTATAACTTTGTGCATTAAACAAAGTGTGTGTACATTCACACAATTCATTTATGTTTCATATACACCTTATACACACAGCCTGAAGGTCATTTAATACAATATTTTTTATAACATTGTGTATTAAACAAGGTTTGTGTACATTGAGCCACCAAAAAACAAAAGTTTCACTATCTCACTCTCACTCAAAAAAGTCCGTATTTCGCAATATTCCGTATTTCGGATATTTGGATATGGGATACTCAACCTGTATACTGTATAATTAAAGTTCACAGTCTGGAACCTGGCTGGGCCCCGAGACTTTGGGGCCCACTGGGGGTTACCCCTGTGGGCTAGTCCAACCCTACACAGAACATTCTGTAGGTTTTCTTTAATAAAGAGTAAATTATATTACATTATTAGATTATTAAACGGTTTCTTTGGCAGCCTTTTGCTTATTACATTACACAACTAATTACTTTGCACAAGAGGAAGTAAGGGAATAAAGTTGATGTACTTTGTTACTTGAATCAAAGTATTATTTTTTTGCTGTGCCTAACACAAAATGTAACCACATTAAGAGATATATCTGCAAGTATGAAAATCATGCAGGTAAAATAACTAGATTATTTCAAAAGTTTCAAATCCAGCTTTAAGTAATTTTATGTGCACCTTAAGATTCAGTTGTGAATTTATGTTTTGTTTGATTCCCACAGTCCAGCTTGTACTTTCCTTAGGAAGTTTACTACTGCTTTTACCATCTTATAAGATGAGTTAACCAGTGGCGGGACAAGCTTTTTTGACAGTGAAGTAAAAGCTGGCAAACTGCGGTCTATTAAATCTACTGTGTGGCTGTCCTATACAAGTCATCATTGGAGAGTGTAAAATACAGAGGCTATTTCATAATTGACTATGTACAACACAGAGACCACTGCGGTGTGCTTTAAGAGCCTATTCTCCAGTAAACCACTTGGGGTTCCTGCTGTAAAGATTTCAGTACGGGGTAGGAAACAGCAACAGTACTTTGGGCTCAGAGTGGTTGTAAAACTCACCAGCAATTATATATAAAACTATAATCCTCATGACCTCTAAGAACAGAATGCAACCAATTTTGTATAAAACCAGTTACATTGTGATTTGCATGTGACTGTACATACCTGTTTGTCATTTTACTCTGCAATGCTCAGTTAACATACAGCGGAACAACACCAGTAAATAGGCACCTGAAATTTTAACTCTAACAAGTGAAACCTTACACTCTCAGCCTAGATAACTCTGGTTTAATCTCAAACGAACTATGTACCACAAATTGATTTTCTGCATTGCTCTTCATGGAGTATTCCTAACGAACATTACATCATTGAGTCTCCCAGCAACTCAGCCGTCTGTACATGCTGCCCCCTCAATTAAACACTCCCCTCTTATTAACACTCATGAGCTTTTTGCTTCCCTATACTCATTGACAATAATATCTACAGCCTCTCACCATAAAAAACTTTCACAAACCTTTGACACCCACATTTATCTCTCTTCTGCTTCTGATAGCTGGTGACATTTCATCAAATCCAGGACCCAGCCACTTGCATCGCTCACATTCACCTGATTCACAGCAACATAGAAATCCAGCTAACCTCATAAATATCACATCTTCCATCACCCTACAGATCACTAAAATGTGCCTTATGGAATGCACGCTCTGTTTGTAACAAATTAACATCCATCCATGACCACTTCATATCTAACAACTTCAATCTGCTGGCTATAACAGAAACCTGGCTCACAATCAGACACAGCCTCCCCTGCAGCACTGGCACATGGTGGTCTCCACTTTACACACACCTACAGGCCTGGTAACCATAAAGGAGGAGCAGTTGGACTTTTACGTTCCCAATCTTTCGCATACAGTGTTCTACCACAGGTTCCATCACTCACATTTACATCATTTGAAGTACATTCCATAAGGGTTTACTCTCCTTTCTCTCTGCATGTTGCAGCTATCACCCACCTGGGCATCCCAACCAATTTTTGGAAGATTTTTCTGCCTGGCTCCCTCACTTCCTATCCCCTGACATCTCCACCATTATCATGGGTGATTTCAATATTGCTATTGATTGTCCAAAATCTGCTGATCACGCCTCCAAACAACTCTCTCTAACCTCCTCTCTTGGCCTCTCCCAATGGACTGACTCCTCTACTCATTAGGAGGGCCACTGCCTTGATCTAGTATTCACCAGACTATGCTCCATCTCTGAACTCACTAACACTCCTTTCCCCCTCTCAGATCACAACCTTATCACTTGCATGCTCTCCTCCGTTAACTCAAACTCTGTGTTGCTGAAGTCCTCCATTCCTCCTCAAACCCGCAGAAATATTAACACAATGAATCTTCAAGAACTTTCCACCTCCCTCCAACAACTGCTTTCACCTATTTCTGCATTCACCTCTCCTGAGATGGCTGTATCACACCTGAACGAGACTCTAGAACTAGCCCTTGATGAAGTGGCTCCAGCTACCCATCACACTCCACGTAGGCCTAGATGTCAACCATCGCACTCTAAATTAACAAGACAACTACAAAAACTCACATGTAAACTTGAACATCAGTGGCGTAAATCTCGTATTTCAAGTGACTTCCTGACATATAAGACTGTCTACCACTATTATAGAAATGCCCTGGACACTGCCAAACAAACATATTTCCAAACTCTTATCTCTGCTCAAGCTCTAACCCCAAATGACTTTTTAATACATTTAAATCACTTCTGAATCCTCACTTACCTACCCCACCAGTCACTATCAAGGCACAGGATCTTGCTTCCTACTTCAAGAAGAAGATTGATAAGATCCGAGATGAAATGATATGCTCTTTGGCAGCCAGTGACCTGCTCTGTTCTTTACCTGAACCCTCTGGCACTCTCTCTTCATTTGATCCCACAAGTGAAGATGAAGTATAGTAATAATAATAATAATTTTATTTATATAGCGCTCTTTCTCCAATAGGACTCAAGGCGCTTAACAGATACATAGCATAATATAGAACAGAAAATAATGAAGTACATTTTCATAAAATACAGAAGCATGAATATACTAAAAGGAACATTATGGAAATGCTTGAGTAAACAGGAAAGTCTTGAGTCTACTTTTGAAGGATTCTATAGTTGGGGCCTCTCGCACTGTGTGGGGAAGTGAGTTCCATAGAGTCGGAGCAGCATGACTAAAAGCTCGACCCCCAGATGAATTACGGGAGATTCTAGGTACTGCTAAAAGTCCTTCATCTACAGATCGCAGTAATTGAGAGGGGCAGTATGGGGTCAGAAGCTGTTTCAGGTACCTTGGGCCCTGGTCATGTAATGCTTTGAAACTCAGTAAGCCAATCTTGAAGATGATTCGCCATCTTACAGGCAGCCAGTGAAGGGAGTAGAGGATGGGTGTTATGTGGCTAGAACAGGGCTGGTTAGTTAACAGCCTGGCAGCTGTGTTTTGCACCAGCTGTAAGCGTTGCAATTCTTTTGCTGGTAAACCAAGGTAGAGGGCATTACAGTAGTCTAATCGAGATGATACAAATGCATGTATGACTTTTGGCAGATCATCTGAGGGAATTAAGTGCTTGATTCTGGCTATGTTCCTCAGGTGAAAGAATGAGGATTTGACTGTGGCTGATATCTGATGTTTAAGTGTCAAGCCACCATCCAGGAAAACGCCAAGATTCCACACACGATCACTGGTCTGTAATTTTGAATCCCCGAGTGTAATGATGATTGGATTAATTGATTACGGGTGAGTCTGATTAAACTAGAGGAGTTGATTTGGTGATTTAAATGCTGAAGGTGTTGTTCTTTTCAGTATTTGATTCCATACTGGAATTATTTGGTGATGGGCTCGAATAGGGACATCTTTTCTATTTAGTAAATGTTTTCTGCATATTTTTTTCTTGCCATAAGGCCTGGGAGGCGGAGTATTCTAATATGCATTTTTTGCCTCTGTTTTAGACACATTATTTGCTTGTTACATTCGTTGTACATATTATCCTGATGCATTGCCGGTCTTGAAAAAGGTTCATCATCAAACCGAAATGTCGACAACAAGGCTTTTTTAATGACAGCATTAAATCTGTAATCTTATATAATCATGGACTAACCATCTTTTTGCGAGAGTGCACCCTCCACTGTGTGGAATCCTTGCTATTTTAAGTGCACCTATTTCTGGTTTATTGGGAGCACCCGCCACATTGGAATTGTTGGGATGAGAGTGCGGGATCTACTTGGATATATATATATATATATATATATATATGAGACAAATAGAAGTAATGGCACCAAGGGGGCCGTATCATCGCCCAACTTAAAAACGGACCCTTACAAAAAAATTTTTTTTACAGATACATTTTGTCCGATAGCATATAATGACATAAAAATGTACTTAAAAAACATAAGCTCAAAACCAATGTCCATGATTATACAGAGTTGATACATTTGAATTTGTCCACAATTTGAACAATCAGCTTGTAGTGATGAGGAAAGATGTAGATATCTCACTACAATTTCCTCCTTCTCCTTATTGTAGATTCGGAGGTAACATCAAACAATAGATAAATAACTCAACGCGTTTCGTCTTGTTCCAAGACTTTATCAGGGGTGAATCTACAATTGTAGAACAATAAATCAAAACATTGTACAGCAATAAGCATCTTGAACTCTAATATAACATGACATATTGGTATCTGAAGGACATGACATAGCAACATGAGGAGAAAAAACAGAATGAATAAAATGGAAAAAAAGGAAATAGGAGAAACAAAAAGCACAAATTAAAAGACATACCTCATCTACTCAGTAAATATTGTCTGTACATAAATGATCATTCGAGGATGTTTGAACAAAGTTTCAATATTTCAAAGGAATTTGATTGGTACAGCAAGGACCAGGCCTAATTGGAAAACATTTGGTAACATTTGATATTATGGAGTTAATCTCCTTTTAATAAAATGAAAATTGGGATTATCCCAATGGAGCAGCACATACCTCAAAATCATCATTTTGAACCTGACATTCGGGTACTCGAATGTGGGGAAAATTCATAAGGATATAGAATCTATGCCATTCACACACATAAGAAACCTAGAAAAATTAATTAATTAAGTATCAATTATAAGAATACCAACGGGTACAGAGAAAAACTCCTATCTAGTAGATAAACAACCATATTCCCAATAGTGGAGTGGTCTAATATCACTGGTGTATCTGAATGAACAAATCAAATGATTCTCCAATATGATGTCCATACAAAACAAATGATAAATGACGAAGGCCCAGAATTAGCTATATTAGCCACCAGTGTAATAAATCTACAAGGTACCTATTCTGGGTGATCTAATTGTTTATACACGTTATCAAAAACCCTTGATTAACATTTGGAAAAATAACAAAGGCCCAGGACTAGCTATATTAGCCACCACTGCAATGAATCAATAAATAAAGTACCTATTCTAGATAATCCAATTGTCTATAAACGGTATCAATAACCATTAATTAACATTTGGGAAAATAGATGAAAAACCCTTGGTATTATTCATAAAGGGTTTCATTTATTAGAGGCAATGATTAGGAAAATTACTATGGTACAGTACATACCTCATCAGTCAACAGCTTGAACCTGACATTCAGAAACTCAGGTGTGAAGGCAATTCATACAGGTATAGAACCTAACCAGTTCAGAACACGTAGCGAACCTGGTCGATTAATTGATTTGTTGTCAATTACACAAGTCATAAAAGTACCAGTGGGTACAAAAATTCCCACCCTATGAGAAAATGAACCTCTCTCTTAATTAAGGAGTGGTCTATTAGAAGTGAAAAAATACCTATATAAACATATGGATGAGTATATAAATCATATGGCTTGATTTCAAATAATAATGAAATAAATAAATAAATCTGTCATATCAGTGTGGTAGATATATATGAATAAAGTGCCTATCATATACTTATTAATGAACTGTGTTAATTAATTAAACAAATAAATAACCAATCAGTAAATACGTGCAGTTAGTACACAATAAATATCAATAAGTGGAGCCATCTTCAAAGTTGACATTTCAACATATGGTTTGCTGTTGTGCTAACAAATCATATATAACCTTACCCTCCAGTGGTGCAATACTGACAGCCAAGTCTCTGTGTTATGAGACACTGGACTTGAAAGCAACCCTTTTAAAGGGAAAAAGTGATTACATATTTTCCCTTACCATGTGATTGGTGCTCCATATATATGTTCTAATTATTATATATAGAATACAAATTACCTAGCCTAAGGTGCTTCAACTTAAAGTTTCAAAAGGTGAAAATAAGTGTATTAAACGTCCTCTTATATAAATAATTCCTTAGTGGGGAAAAAAACTAATTGATTAATATCTCCCATAATGCCTTTCACTATCACTATGGTTACAGTTTACTAAATGTGACCAAGGGGAGGCCAAAATGGGCGGGGCACTGGGATTAGTATAGTGCATAAATCAGCTCTATAAAACACAATTTTCCATTTGCCAATCACTTTTACTGGGCTAACCCAGTTTACATATGTACTATAAACTAAACCGATCCACTATTCAGGCTCCCCACTGGTTATACAGCATGCCGCTGGAGCAGGACTGTTTGCGCTCCAGCGCCATGCTGATTTGTGTTGCACGGGGATGAAAAACACCCCTATTGGTTAAGTTCGATCATTTTAAATGTGAACTAGAAATAAAATAAAAATAAAAATAAAAATAAGTATAAAAAGAAAAGAAAAAGAAAAGAAAAGAGGTGCAAGATGGAATTGTCCTTGTGCCCTCCCACCCACCCTTATGTTGTAAATATTAAACAGGACATGCACAGTTTAAAAAAACAATGGGGGTCATTCCGAATTGTTCGCTCGGTAAGTTTTATCGCATCGCAGCGATTTTCCGCTTAATGCGCATGCGCAATGTCCGCACTGCGACTGCGCCAAGTAAATTTGCTATGCTGTTAGGATTTTTACTCACGGCTTTTTCATCGTTCTGGCGATCGTAGTGTGATTGACAGGAAATGGGTGTTACTGGGCGGAAACAGGCCGTTTTATGGGCGTGTGGGAAGAAACGCTACCGTTTCCGGAAAAAACGCAGGAGTGGCCGGAGAAACGGAGGAGTGTCTGGGCGAACGCTGGGTGTGTTTGTGACGTCAAACCAGGAACGACAAGCACTGAACTGATCGCTGATGCCGAGTAAGGTTGAAGTTACTCAGAAACTGCTACGAGGTGTGTAATCGCAATATTGCGAATACATCGCAATTTTAAGATGCTCAGATTCACTCCCAGTAGGCGTAGGCTTAGCGTGTGCAAAGCTGCTAAAAACGGCTTGCGAGCGAACAACTCGGAATGACCCCCTCTAATTTCAGCGACAGGCACTGTCACTTGTCGCTGAAATTATTAGTTTATTTGAACCCCCACAAAACAAGCTGGCAATGGGCAGTGCACAAACTGGCTTTAGTTCTTAAAATAGGCACAATATCGTCATCAGCATCCAATTGCTCACACCCATCAGTGTGTATATCCTCTTCTTCACAGACTATAAATTCGTCCCTGCTGGAATCCACCATCACAGGTATCTCTGTACTTTTTGGAGGTAATTGTTGGTAAAGGTCTTCCTCGTGGACATCATCTTTTCCACATTTTGGGGCAGTAACTTCCTACGCCAATCACTGACAAGGTTCCCAGCTGTGCTAAAAACTCTGAGTACACACTGGAGGGTGGGCAACTTAAGTAAAACAAAGCAAGTTTGTGCAAGGGCCTCCAAATTGCCTCTTTTTCCTGCCAGTATTGAAATGGACTGTCTGACATGCCTATTTGGATGCCATCACTGAAATAATCAGCAACCATTCTTTGAATGAAGACAACATACATATGCTTCATATGGTACAGTAACATTGTTGCACAAATGAGTCAGAAATATATTTTTTGCTCTGAATGACACACAGAGGCTATATAGCAGGATTATATGGTAGCCTCAGTACTAGTAGTCAGAGTGACACACCAATAGAAATTAATTTTTTGCTTTGGATCACACACAAATATATAGCAGTAATGTACGGCAGTACTAATAGTCATCACTGAGTGACACAACAATAGAAATATATTTTTGCTTTGGATCACACACAGATATGTAGCAGTGGTGTACAGCAGTACTAGTAGTCATCACTGAGTGACGCACCAGTAGAAATATATTTTTTGCTTTGGATCTCACACAGATATGGTCATGAGCCACTGCTGTGGCTCATTCCTGTTTACATTCTGTTTGTGTATTTCTGTCCACATTCCAGGTTTTCTCATGTACCTGTTTAGGCCAATATGTGTTGAGTCTGTGTAACTGCAGTCTGTCTCCTGTTTGTGCGGCCTGTACAGTCTCACCTGTCAGATAATTAGGCCATTATGTGGTGAGTCTGTGTAATTGCAGCGTGTATCCTGTATGTGTGGCCTGTGCAGTCTCACCTGTCAGATAATTAGACCATTACCTTGTGTCTGGCTTCCAGCCATCCTTATTGGGGCTTGCTTCCTTTATTACTCAGCCTGCCCTTCATCTGAAGCTGGCTATAGCTTACTGGTTCCTCTATGTACCTGTGTCTGGTCCCTGTCCTATGGTGGAATCTTGAACCTGTGCAGTTGGTGCTATTGCAGTGCTTGCGATACCCGATCCAGTTTGTATCCTGTGTGTCCTGTCCTGCCAGAGTCCAGAGCACATTATTCCTGTCACCTCTCAGTCCAGTTTGTATCCTGTGTGTCCTGTCCTGCCAGAGTCCAGAGCACATTATCCCTGTTACCTGAGTTCCTGTTTGTGCACGGGAGACCTAGCCTGGAAGTACTTTCAGACAGCTGCAGCCTTGCCTTTCTGTGTCCTGCTTTGTCCTACTTTGCCTGGAATCCAGGGGTCTCCTGCAGCTAAGTACTCTTGTTATCTGTACCCTGCCTTGCTTTGCCAAATTCTTTAGGAACTCACTGCTTTATGATTTATTATTCATACCATCCTGTGTAATGTACATGTATATATGGTCTTGTTGTTAATAACATCCTGTGCTTTGTAGTATATACATATTTCTTATATTAAGATTATATTCAAACCTGTGCATTGTTGCACAAATGTTCAGTTGGTTATTTCTCTCCTGTTTGTAGTCTTGTTAGTCTTAGCTAGCTTCTCCCCTTATTCTCTCTCAGTCTTGGTTGGTGCCTTGTAACCTCATAAGACCTGGGGGCATCGGAGTTTGGGAGGACATCATTCGCCCATTCAAACATGGCTGCTAAAGGAGTAGACTAGCTCTGCAGGTGACAACTGACTACTGGGAGAAATAATGGAGTTAGGGGTAGAGTCAGTGTTGCAGCCATTTCCTTTCCAAGCTGAAGGTCACTCATGAGTTCTGGAACTCCCTAGTTTCCACCCACACCCCTGAGTTCCAGATACTCATTTCATAACAGATATATAGCAGTAGTATATGGCAGCCACTGTACTAGTAGTCAGTGACACACCAACAGAAATATTTTTTTTTTCTTTGGATCACATACAGATATATAGCAGTAGTGTACGGCAGTACTAGTAGTTGTCACTGAGTGATACAATAATAGAAATATATTTTTTGCTTTGGCTCACACACAGAGGATATATAGCAGTTGTGTACAGCAGTACACAGCCCTTTATAGACAGAGAACACCTGGTCCTATACACAGTCACAGTATGAACTATTCAGAGACTTAATACAGTGATAGCACACCTACAAAAGCATCCAACTCAACTCTCCTGCAAACAACCCCTCTGCTTTCTCCTGCCCCCCCCCCCCCCACCCTTGCTCTTTCCTGCCCCCATTTGCACTCTCCTGCTCCTCTTACCTAACAGCACAGAAGTAATACATCCTTACTGTGCACTCTCCAAGTTTAGAGTGAAGACGGCGCAGACCACCAGGACTATATATAGAATCCAAACCCAGCGAGATCCAACAGCGGGATGATGAAATTTTGCCTCATTTTTGGATCCGAGTCAGGCTTGCAAAACCAAGCCTGGCTTGGATCTAGGCTCGGATCTCCAAGTTCAGGCAGGTTAGGTTCTCAGGGAACCAAACCCGCTCATGCTTACTTGAAACTAGAGATATGCACTGACCCTGTGTTTTAGTTTTGCATCTGTATTAATTTCGTGTTTTGTTTCAAATTTTCCGAAACCACCCTCACATGTTATGGTTTTAAATCTGTGGGTTTTTTTTAAATGCTAAAAACAGCTAAATTCATGTAATTTGGGCATATTTTTGTTATTAACCTCAATAACATTAATTTCCAGCCATTTACAGTCAATTTTGACCACCTCACAGCTCACAGTATTGTTCATTAATATTGGTCAAAGGCTGGCTGGTTAAGCTTAGGTTGATCTAGCTGGGCCACTTTGGGGCATCACCATATAACATTTATTTTTAACACTTATGGCACTCTAGGATTTGTGTTTTATGTATTTAATATTTTCAAACATCTACTATATCTTTTACTTTTAGCACTGATCAGCTACCTTCACTTTTTTAACACTGATACTTCACTTTGTACTCTTTCTAACACTGAGCAACTACCTTCATTGACCTAACACTTTGATTTTTCACTGCTAACCTTTATTTTTGTTATGCCCTGGGGTGGTTTGGCTGGGGTGTTTTGGGGGTGCCCTGTGCCCCAGAGGCAAACCCCTATAATGTTAGCTACCTGCCCAATGAGGTTAAATTGACAATTGGTGGGCAGGCTAATAATATTGGCCAATTTTATGCCAAAAACCTCAGACCTGATGTATAATTACTAAAATGTGTTATCATTCTAGTTTTTTTATAGTGCACCTGCTCTCTTGTTTCCTTGCTAAGCAACAGAGCAATGGCACAAACACATGACAAGTTATTTCTGTTTAAAAATGTGTTGCAAATTAGTAGTGTATTAGAGCAATAACCAATAAAAATGTCTATGCAAAAAGTCCATCCCCAATGGCCCCCAAAATACAGCCTATTAAGAAAACAAAAGTGGTGCAAAATGGAATTGTTCTTGGACCCTCCCACCCATATGTAATATATTAATAAAAATAGATGCAGAGTTTAACAAACCAAGCATTTCAGCAACAGAGACTACCACTTTTGAGGCTGAAGTGCTTTGTTTGTTTGGGCCCCACAAACCATTTTTTGGAAGGACTACCTCTGATCATTAATGAGGAGGTTGATGAGGAGAATGTTGGTGGTGGAGAATTACTGGTACCTGATACTGGACCACTTATTATTTTAAAAGTTATTATAATTTTGTAAGTAAGTTTCATGAACTTACTGCAAATGATGTAATATGGAGGTGGTGCCTAGATGGTTAACGTCCTTACCTCTACTAACTTTGGCCTCACAAATGGAGAATATGCCTTTTACAAATGTTGTCAGGATTTGGGTAAAAAGAATTCCACACCCAAGAGGTGTTTTTTTGTTTTGTTTTATGTCCAGGCATCACAATGGCTTTCTTTTCATCATGGGAAAGAACTGCTGCCACTGGTATCTGACTTACGTACACAAACAACATCATCACCATCCTCATTAGCGTCAGATAGTACATACAGTGCATCCAGAAAGTATTCACAGCGCTTCAGTTTTTCCACATTTTGTTATGTTACAGCCTTATTCCAAAATGGAATAAATTCATTTTTGTCCTCAAAATTCTACACACAATGGCCCTCATTCCGAGTTGTTCGCTCGCTAGCTGCTTTTAGCAGCATTGCACACGCTAAGCCGCCGCCCTCTGGGAGTGTATTTTAGCATAGCAGAATTGCGAACGAAAGATTAGCAGATTTGCAAATAGAAAATTCTTAGCAGTTTCTGAGTAGCTCCAGACTTATTCAGCCATTGCGATCAGTTCAGTCAGTTTCGCTCCTGGTTTGACGTCACAAACACACCCAGCGTTCGCCCAGACACTCCCCCGTTTCTTCAGACACTCCCGCGTTTTTCCCAGAAACGCCAGCGTTTTTCCGCACACTCCCATAAAACGGCCAGTTTCCGCCCAGAAACACCCACTTCCTGTCAATCACTCACCGATCACCAGAACTATGAAAAATCCTTGTTATGCCGTGAGTAAAATACCAAACTTTTGAGTAAAATAACTAAGCGCATGCGCTCTGCAAACCTTGCGCATGCACAGTAAGCGACTAATCGCAATACAGCAAAACTCTGCAACGAGCGAACAACTCAGAATGAGGGCCAATACCCCATAATGACAATGTAAGAAATCACACGTACATAAGTATTCACAGCCTTTGCTCAATACTTTGTTGATGCACCTTTGGCAGCAATTACTCCTCAGTAATTTGGGAACACAGTTTATTCTTCATCCTTAGTGTTTTGTTTTGGGCACTGATTTGTCGGTTGTAAAGATGACACTTCTATCTCTTTTTTTAACATTGTCAAATATTTCAATGTCAGGTGCCCTTTCTTAAACTTTCTACCTCCTGGACCACCTTTAATAGATGCTGTAGTATTATTATGATTGGCAGCAGCCACAACACTAGTAGTTTGTTATTGCCCTGATGCCGCACCTGCTGAGTATTAGGTAACACAATGCCACTGCCTGGCCAGAGCACACACAAGTTTTACAAAAACACCCAAGTTTTTTCTGTTTCTTTTACAAATGACAACTTCACACTGCAACTCACACTGCACTTATATTATTAATTGTAACACTGATCATTATTGTAACACAGTGCCACTGACTTGCCCTGAACACACACAATATGCTTTTATTTTCTTTGTTTTTTTATTTTTTCTATATATTTTTTACACACTGCTGCAAATCACTGTGCTTATATTATAGTAATGTTGGCACACACACCAAAAACAATTTGTAGACAACAGTCTGCACAATAAAGGGTTAATGTTGCCCTGTATTACTATTAGGAGCTCTGGGCTGCACTGTGATAGCTCTGTGCTGCACTGTGGGCAGTTACAGCACCAGTGTGCACCAATAATGGGTTAATGCTGCCATGTATTAGGAGCTCTGAGCTGCACTGTTGGCAGTTACATAAAACAACACCAGTGTGCATCTAGGGTTAATGCTGACCCTGTACTAGGAGCTCCGGGTTTCACTGTGGACTGTTACAGCACCAGTGTGATTGTGCACCAATAAAGTGTTAATATAATGGTTAAGGGCATTAACATAATGCTACACTTAATTATTTAGGAGGAGCGCTTGGCTGTGTGCAGTGCAAAAGTATAGGAATAATATTAATAATACCCTTGCAGACTGGTGTTCCCCCTTGTCTGGTGTTCCTGTGTGAAATGGCACCCGAATCACTGCAGGAGTGACATATATCGAATCCAAAACACCTGCCAGGAAGATGACGTTTTGCATTCTTTTGGAATCCGAGTCTGGTGGGAAAACTTGAGTCGGGGCTCAGGTTCACTTTGAAATTAGAAGTGGCCTTGGTTTCTAGGAAACCAAGCCCGCACATCCCTACCTGGTAACAGATCTCTTTGCATAGTATTATTGACAAATTATATGGGTAGGCATTTTAAATTTAGAATAAAATCTCTCATAAAATCTACACCAGAGATTGTCAGAAGGCATATGGAAGACACATAATTCATGAGAAAGATTTTATGATTTGACTAAAGACTTGGGGCATAGGTAATAGGGTCCGAGTTTGCCGGAGATGCGTAATAGCAACCAACCTTGGATGTTTTTTTAAAAGTGGCAATCATTTACAAGGCACAACCAACCTGGTTTTGCCTTGTAAATGATTGCTACTTTAAAAAATCATCCTGCACCTCCGGCAAACTCAGACTCTATTACATACAGTATGCCCCAAAATTTTACTTTTTGATTGCAACAAATGTCTGTATATTTGGCATAACCCTAACAGTGCTCGTCTCCCCAATGTCACAATCCTTACCATAAAGTATGGTGTCATAATGCCATGGAATGCTAATCTGTTTAAAAGATTAGAAAATTTGGAAAAATAGGGGTCCAAAAAATAATAGCGTAAGTATAGACATATCTTGGTGGAATGTTGGGAGAAGACTGGTATTTCAGAAGGTCAATGGTATAAAGCATTTAGCAAAAGCCACAGCTGACATATAAAAATGTAATCTACTAGATCCACTAAGACAAAGCCCATTCCTCAATACCATCAACTATCTGTAGTAAGATTTCAAAAGTGCTACACAAAACCATTTTCATTCTAATTTGATGGATAGCAAGCAATTTTTTTTAAGAATAATGGGCAATAATTGCAATATGCAGTCATGAAAGCTTTTAGAGACCTACCACATGGGACAAAAAGCATGATATCTAGCCCTAACCCTAATCAAGCACTGATCCTAAATGAAGCCCATGCCTAACCCTAATCTATCCATAACCCTAATTGCAGCCTAACCCTAATCTAGCCCTAACCCTTGGGAATAACCTGGGTCAGAAACTGTGGTCTAAAAGGTGTCTGTCCTGGGTCTGACCCAGATTGTAATCGTGTTCCAAATACCAGGTCAGAGCCAGGATTTTGGTGTGAAAGAGGTATAACAGACTGAATGGATGTACAGTATGGACTGAATCTATGAGAAAATCAGGGAAAAAGGACATTAACAACTATATATCACGCTACATACATTTGGGACCAACTAAGTATAAAATAGATTTTGCAGAATTTTTGTACCAACCCAGGGGGCACTACAATTTAATCATTCCCCATATAAGGGGAAACACATAGGTGTAGCCCATACACACTGATACATTGTACATTGTATAACTGCCATCGAATGACATACAGCCAGAAACCCATAGTGGTAATCATTTAAATTACCACTAGAGCAGTGTTTAGCATCCCCAGTTCTCAAGTACCACCAACAGTTCATGTTTTCTGGATTTCATTAATTATGCACAGATGAGTTCATTGATTGTTCTGGATCAGTACTTATCCCACCTGCTATAACAGGCATAAATCCTCAAAACATGACCTGTTGGGACCTAACAATTTTAACTGCCGTAATCCCTGAAATAACATCTGCGTTACTAAAAGAGATAGATAAAAGAGAAAGGTATCTATCAAATGTGAACTGCTTGAACTCATAACTTATAAAGGAAAGGAAAATATTCCAAATCACTTAGAAGAATACAAGTTAGGAGAAACTGATATCAAGAGGAAGATTTTAATCCCATATTTCTATACTGAGCTCTACCTAAAAATTTAAATGGTTGTTTAAGAAACCTATAAAAATTTTAACATTTAGAATTTAAAAGCAAAATAGATCTTATCAACCTTGTCCATTCGGAAATTGAGATGTGTTAAAAATATTCTCAGATCATTCAAGGTCTTTGCGCACAAAATGTCTGCTTTTTCTTTCCTGTGAATACATTTCCAATTTGATCTCTAGTAAACTGTGGATCTGGATTCATGATGTCCATTGGTTATCAAAAGTGACTGTTTTTAAAACATGTAATTTTAAAACCATACTGTACAATGGTTAATTTTTTCAGGGTATCATGGCATAGTTGTGTGTTGGTCCAATACTACTAATTAAACCTTTGTTTAGCTTAGAAGGGTAGGATAGGGTAACCAGAAACAACATGTTTTAACAACAGCTATAGCTGTATATTTACTAAAGATCGATTATGATCGATATTATGATTTTTGAAAATTTTCTGTTGATTTAGCAAATTGGTGATTTACAAAAGGAAAAATTGCTGTGGGGGCGGGGGGGGGGTGTATTTATAGAGAACATTGATGGTTTCTCACATAAGCACTAAAAATCATAGATTTACTAATGGATGGTTTGAATAGTGAAAAATATTGTAAAAAAAATTAAAATAACCAAACAATAGACTAAAAAGTGACAGTCATTTTTCACTTCTAAAACACATGTTGGCTAAATATTCATTATGTTTGCTATAAAAAAAATGGAGTTGAGCTGTCAGGTTTTTCTGAAAACCAAACATACCTGAACTTTAGGGTTCCCAGTTGAACCTTGATCCAGCTCAGGTTAACCCACAAAGTTCGGATCTCGGCTCTAACAATGAAATCTTACATATTATGGGGGTATTTCTTTAGGCTTCTGTCTCAATTGTCATTTCCTGATAGTCCTGCTGAGTGCAAGTATAATGATGCTCATAAGTCTACTAGATAGGTGACAGTATTTACATTTGGGCTATTAAAATCTAGGTTCTGCTCTCTTGATAGATATGGAGGGACTTTTGTATTCCATTAATAAGATCTCATACATAATCACACATAATCTGTGCTTTAATCAATCAATCAATCAATCAATCAATCAATTAATCAATCATCCCCGCAATGCATAGTCAGCATGCAGGGCTAGTGTTTTATTCTGGCTACTCAGTGAGTGCAGAAAGTCAGAGGCAGGTAAGGGTTTTGGTGATAGTATAGGCGCCGATTCCGTGGGTGCTCCGTGGGTGCTCCCGGGCCTGATCACCCACGGACAACGAGGAGTACCAATGGAACCAGCTGCTGTCCCAGTAGTTACTGCTAGCCACCGCCCGCAGCCCCCGCAGTAGATTTAGATGCGCTGGCAGCTGCGGAAGTGCTTCAGTACAGTACAGTGTGAAAAATCCCACAAAAATGGCCACCACCAAGGAGGAGACAGACACTAGAGGTCACATTTGACCTCTAGCGCCTAACTCCCCGGCAGCGGGCATTTTAAGGTATTTTTTTAAACTGCAATGTATGGAAGCACTTCCGCAGCCCCCAACGCATCTCAATCCACTGCTGGGGCTGCTGAAGCTAGCAGTATATTTAGTGACACCCCCTCACATGCAGTCACACCCTTCTTTCACGGCACGCACATAGATTCTTCAGGATTGTACTTCTGGGAGCGTTTCTACTGCTAAATCAGCAGCAGGTGCGGTGAATTTCTGGGGCCTGTGAGGTACTGATAGAAGACACTGCTGAAGCAGCATACAGTATCTGGATTGGGAAGGAAATCATTGATCTGTTTAGAGGAATGGTTTGTCCCTCTGCCCTCTACTTGAGGCGTGTGGAACATACCTGGATCTAGTTCTGCTGTGCTTGCGGAGTAGCAGCAACCAGGATCCCATAACCGGCATACAGGAAAGCTGCATTGTGGTCACATGACTGGCAGCAGCAGCAAGCACCACTGATTGTGCTCGGAGACCACTTGGAGACCGCCGACGGAGGAGGACAAAGTACGGAGACATGGAGGAATCAGGTGAATCTCTGTAAGGGGAGTAGGAGATGTGGTAACCGGCTCCAATAGGAATATTCCACCTCCCAGATAGATACCTGCTTACAGCAGTACACTGTGGTAGTGGATGCCCCCAAACAGGAGACACCACAGGTCACCGCACTACAGTAAGCAGGGCTGATCCGGAGCCCCTGATACACCCCCATCACCCAAAACTGAGTCCACCCACCAGACAATTTCCCGATGCCGCCTCCCGCTGAGCACCCACCAGCAAAAACATAAATCAGCAACTATGGGTGATAGCCAGATACTTCAATGTAAGTAAATTACACAACTTTGCTATTTTTACCTTCACTAAAAATGTGTCTAAAATCTTAAAAATGACTGAGCATCCAGCACCACTCAACCATTCCAGTGAATGTTAAAATATGTGTTTCTTGCTTCCCTCTAAAATGACATCATGTTTTTTGGTTCGTATTCCTAAGGACATTCATTTGTGCTTGGAGAATCATTAAAAAAACTTTCCTGAAAGACAATGTTCACATTTGTTTGTGCCGCCATTACTTTTTTTTACACACATTCAAAATTACTGCTGTAATTGGTATTAAGATTGCTTATCTTTTCATTTAGAGCAAGAAACTTGCTTTAATGGCAGAAAGGCTCTCTCATTTGTGTGTTCTTTAGTGCCACATGACAGTCATGAAATGCCGCCATGGAGGAAAGGAAGGCAGAGGCAGCATCAGCACCCATATTGGTTGGTGGCTTTTGTAACTCTGGGCTGTGTGGACTTGGTGTTTGCGGCCATTTTGGTGTGACTGGAAACATGTGTAATGTGAACATCCCATAATCATGTGTTTCCTCAGGATGTTCAAGGGGTTCTAATGTGTAAGACTGAGGATCTTGACTCTCTGGGACTAAAGGAGAACATTAGGTCAATGTGAGTGAATTGATGAAATACAAGGGTAGACATGGCAGTATGACCAATTGTGGAGTCTGTACCAAAATAAAACAATGTTTAAAAATCAGCCAATGCCCACCTGCCCCCCTCCTTCCCCAAACAACATAAGTTTGCCAGGGCAATATGCAGATGTTTGGTTTTGGGAATTAAATGTAAACAGGAAGTTGTATGAGTCACACATTTGTGTAGTTGACCACAGCAAACATTAAGCAAGCATTTAGCTTAACAGAACCATTTCTCAAGAACACTGTAAGAAAATGTTTTATACAGTAGATGCAGCTTCTTACCTATGCTAAACTTCTCTAGTGTACAACTTTGCCACTTTAAAAATCACTTCAGACTTGAAACCATAAATTACACATTTTTAACTGCTTAAATAGACATTTACCTGACAGAAAGCATGCAAAAGCTTTTCATTCTTCTTTGCAGACACTCACCAAATGACTGTGCACATGGAGGTGGCTGCTGAATTTGGGACTGCTCTCTCCCCACACTCCTGACAGAAGGTGACTGCAGGAGAACTTTGTTGGCCCCATAGAAAAATCTTGAAAGCACCCACCCCTCCCCTCATTGGCACCAAGAGATAAAACAACAACAACAACAACAACAACATACTCACATTGGCCTCTTAGCACCAGCACAGCCCCTCAAGACATCACCACAGCTGGAGTATTCACCACAGACTTCAGTGTCAGTGACAAGGTCGGTATGTGTGTACGTGACCTGTGATATCAGGTCTCACCACCACATCACTGTCTTTAGGGTCATACATAAGCCACATTTGGCTATGTTACAAGGCATCACGATGCAGCATGGTAGGTTTGGGTCCTGGCAGCCACAATGTGCCCACTATGGGGTGGCACCCTTGTTTGGCCACCCTGCTGGAGTGGGCCTCATGGCAGCCTGACGACTGCAGTGCTTTGTGCAAGGGTTGCAGTGCTTCGTGCAGTGGGGGTCATTCCGAGTTGTTCGCTCGGTAAAAATCTTCGCATCGCAGCGATTTTCCGCTGAATGCGCATGCGCAATGTCCGCACTGCGACTGCGCCAAGTAAATTTGCTATGCAGTTAGGAATTTTACTCACGGCTTTTTCATGTCAGGTCCGGGTGTTTTTGTGAATCCGTTAACCTGGAACCAACCTCAGGTGTAGGTGCTGGGGTATGAAGAAAACAGGGAGGACGAAGGAAGTTCCGTTTCATATATTTATTAAAGTAACAATTCGGTAAGGAGTTAAATGACTAGTTGTTAATCATCATTATACTGAAGTATTGCAGGAATGACAGAAATAATATGCAAGAGAAAACTCAGAAATAAATAAAAGAAATGTTCATGGAAACATATGCAAAAACAAGCTGAAGAATAAATGTTGAATTGTCCAAATATAAACAGGCTTTGATGCTGAACTGCAGATTGTGTTTAACTGGTTAATGCAGACATGGAGAATTAACTGTAAGAATTTGCAATGGAGTTTTAAGAGTTAACTGAGAGACTGTGAAGAATTATCCTTGTAATGACAACATAGAAAAAGTACTGAATTGGGTTACTTGCGGGTTCCGGAGATCACTGTGAAACTGTAGTAGATGGCAAGGTGATGAATGGGTTAAATGCAGAGTTGAACAAACGAACAGCTGAAGGAATTGGAATCCTCCAGACTTTGTATGATAGGCAGACAGACAGGGTAACCTCATGCAGGACACTGGGAATCTGAGTATTTCCAATAGGTGTGCAATTGACTGATAGCACAATGGAGAGCCGGTAGATCTTTGGCAGTGAAGGCTGCAAAACGGACCTCTGGGAACGGAGGCGATATCTGGACCACGGGAATCACACAGGAATGCACGGAGAGAGTTCAGAGCTAGAGCACAGCTTTGATACAACAAAGCACTGGCCCAGAGTGACATAATCCCAGCCTACTTAAAGGCAGCACAAGCACGGGATTGGCTTACACCTGCCCACAGGTGTTTTCACAAGTGCTCAGTATTAGCTATTTGGTCTCCAACATGGCCACCTCCTATACAGCAGACACACCGCAGTGCCTTAGGCCATTTGGTCCCCGCACTCACAGTTCCCAGACTCTGCATTACCTGTGCCATTGATCACGCCGTGTCCCCACACGGGCGCACAGCACCGCGAGCAACCGCACTGGCAACGGATGAACCCCAGAACCCGCAAAGGTGAGAGACCGGTTCGTGACAGTACCCCCTCTTCTACGGGTGGTCTCCGAACACCTTTGAACCTTGTCAGGATTTTTGGAGAAGTATTTCTGTACCAGTCTTGGAGCATGAACATCTTCAGAGAAAACCCAGGATCTCTCCTCCGGGCCGTAACCCTTCCAGTCGACCAGAAACTGTAAACGTCCATATCGGGAACGTGAGTCCACAATCTCTTTAACTTCAAATTCCTCATTCTGCAAAGAGTGAACTTTAGGAGATTTGGACTGGATAGTACGGAACTTATTGAGAATCAAAGGCTTCAGTAAAGATGTGTGAAAGGCGTTAGGAATTCTCAAAGACGGTGGCAGCTTGACTTTGTATGACACAGGGTTGAGTACCTTTACAATGGGAAATGGACCAATAAACCTGGGAGCAAATATCTTAGAAGGAACTTTGAACTTGAGATTGCGCGTAGAAATCCAAACTTGGTCTCCCACTTTGTAATTCGGTACAGCTTTACGTTTTCTATCTGCAAAAGATTTATAACGAGCGGAAGTTTTGACCAAGGACTTACGTACACAACTCCAGATGCTAGATAGACGTTGAAGCTCTTGATCTGCCGCTGGGACCTCTAGGGCTGGCAATGGATGAAACTCTGGCACACGAGGATGAAAGCCGAAGTTAATATAAAAAGGGCGTAGATTCTGAAGATGAATGGAAGAGATTATTATGAGCAAATTCTGCCAATGGAAGGTAGTCAACCCAGTCATCCTGTGAGGACGATATATATAGCCGGAGAAATGTTTCAAGGTCTTGGTTGACTCTCTCAGTTTGTCCATCTGACTGAGGATGATATGCAGAAGAAAAGTTCAACTTGACATTTAAAGATGAACAAAGCGACCTCCAAAACTTGGCCACAAACTGTGTTCCCCGATCAGAAACAATTTCTCGAGGAAGGCCATGCAACTTGAAGATTTCAGAGATGAACAATCTGGCTAGTAAAGGGGCAGATGGTAACCCAGTTAATGGAATGAAATGTGCCATTTTCGAAAATCGATCCACTATCACCCAAATGGTATTTCGCCCTTTTGATGGAGGTAGATCGGTCACGAAATCCATTGAGATATGAGTCCATGGTTGTTTGGGTATGGATAGTGGATGTAACAAACCTGGTGGAGAACTTCTTGGACTCTTATGTTGGGCACATTTAGGACATGCTGCTATAAACTCTTGGACATCGGCTTTGAGACGTGGCCACCAATAAGACTGTTGAATAAACTTGAGTCTTTAGAACCCCAGGATGACCCATGAAGGAAGAGGAGTGAGCCCAGGTAAGCAGCCGTTTTCGAAGACTTGTGGCGACAAAGGTCTTGCCAGGCGGAGGAACTGGAGAGGTTCGAGTCATTAAAAAGGACCTAGGATTCACAATGGCTTGATTCGTGGTAGCATCATTTAATTCAGAAGAAGCAAAGGACCGGGAAAGGGCATCTGCCTTTTTGTTCTGAGACCCTGGACGATAGGTGAGTTTGAAATCAAATCGTGAGAAGAAAACCGCCCATCGAGCTTGTCGTGGATTCAAACACTGAGCTGACTGCAGATACAGAAGATTCTTATGATCAGTATAAACTGTAATGCGATGTTGAGCTCCTTCTAGGAGGTATCTCCACTCCTCAAATGCCAACTTGATGGCAAGTAACTCTTGCTCACCGATTGCATAATTACGTTCTGCCGGGAGGAACTTACGGGAGAAATATCCGCAGGGATGGACCTTTTTATCTTCAAAGACTTGTGACAACACAGCTCCTACTGCTTCTGTAGATGCATCCACCTCTAGTAGAAAGGGACGATTCAGATAAGGCTGTCGAAGAATGGGGGCTGACACAAAGGCTTGCTTTAAATCAGAGAAGGCTTTGATTGCTTCTGAAGACCAGTTCGTAGGATTTGCTCCCTTACGAGTTAGGGCTGTGATGGGAGCAGCTAACGTAGAATAATTCTTAATGAATCTCCTATAGAAATTAGCAAAGCCGAGAAATCGCTGAATCCCCTTGAGAGTTGTAGGAGTGGACCAATCTCGGATAGCTTGTACCTTACCGTGATCCATACATAGCTCTGATCCGGAAATGATGTAACCAAGGAACGGTATGGAAGATACTTCAAAAGTGCACTTCTCTAACTTACAATAAAGTTGATTTTTCCTCAGACGTGTCAGTACCTCTTTAACTTGGTGACGGTGAGACTTTATATCCCTAGAGAATATTAGGATATCATCCAGGTACACTACTAGACACTTGTAGAGAAGATCACGAAAAAGTTCATTCACATAGCTTTGAAAAACTGCAGGTGCATTACAAAGACCGAAAGGCATTACAAGGTATTCGTAATGCCCATCCCGGGTATTAAAAGCAGTTTTCCACTCGTCCCCTTCTCGGATGCGGATTAAATTGTAGGCCCCTCGGAGATCCAGTTTTGTAAACACAGTAGCTCCTTTTACCCGGTCAAATAATTCTGGAATTAAGGGTAATGGATACTTGTTTTTCACAGTGATCTCATTGAGTCCATGGTAATCTATGCATGGTCGTAACCCACCGTCCTTCTTCTTAACGAAAAAGAATCCGGCTCCTGCAGGTGAAGAAGATGGTCTGATAAATCCTTTGGTTAGATTTTCTTGTATATAATCAGACATAGCTTGCGTCTCTGGGATGGATAGCGGATAAATTCGTCCCCTAGGAGGTGTTTTACCCGGAACCAGGACAATTGGGCAGTCCCATTCGCGATGAGGAGGTAGAGAGTCTGCTGCTTGTTTACTGAAAACATCCGCAAAGGATTGATACACCGGAGGTAGGTCGGGAAGGCTGATTGACCGGAGAGGTACAATTGAGGCTAAACAGTCTTTGGTACAAGATTTACCCCATGAAAGGACTTCCATGGTTTGCCAATTAAGTTGAGGGTTATGTTTCTGCAGCCAAGGTAAACCAAGTATCACATCTTGAGAGGCTTTGGGAATCACGTAGAAGGAGAGGTATTCGGAATGGAGCACACCAACTTTCATCTTGAGACATACGGTTCGATGAGTAATTATACCATCTGGAATTCGACTTCCATCCACTGCTGTAACGGCAACTGCTGCTTCCAGAGGCATGGTTTGAACTTTAGACCGCATGACAAAGGCTGAGGAGATGAAGTTCTCGGCTGCCCCAGAATCTAGGAGAGCTGAAACTTTCACTGTAGAACTTGGAACTTCTAATTGAATAGACAAAGTCGGCTCTTCCCCAGAACGTGATTCTAGAGTAACTCCTAGCTTAACCTCTCTTGAATAAGCTAGGAGCGAGAGTTTCCCGGTCGGAGTTTGCAGAATTTAACTAAGTGTTCAGAGGACCCACAGTACATGCAGAGGTTACCCTGTCGACGACGAAGTCGTTCCTCTTCTGTGAGGCGAGAGCGCCCAATCTGCATAGGTTCGTCTGTCGTTACCGGAGACTGTGATGAAGAATCTTGTCGAGACCTAGGATGATAACGTGGACTGGATCGCTCTGCCCTGGATTTCTCTAAACATCGCTCCCTGTAGCGTAGGTCAAGTTTGTTACAGAGAGAAATCAATTCATCCAGTTTAGTTGGCACATCCCGGATAGTTAAATCGTCCTTGATTCTCTCAGAAAGTCCATTCCAAAACGCGGCGATCAGGGCCTCCTCATTCCAGTTTAACTCTGAAGACAACGTGCGAAACTGAACAATATATTGATTGACAGGACGTAAACCTTGACGTAGACGGAGAATCTCCAAAGATGCTGAGGTGGTCCTGCCGGGTTCGTCAAAGATTCTCCGGAAAGAAGATACAAACTCTTTGTAATTAGAGAGGATAGGATCACCTCTCTCCCATAATGGTGATGCCCACTCCAGAGCCTGACCGGAGAGGAGGGCAATAATATATGCGACCTTAGAACGAGCTGATGGGAAACTGGCGGACATCAGTTCGAACTGGATCTCGCATTGATTCAGGAATCCCCTGCAAAGTTTTGGAGTTCCGTCAAACTTACTCGGAGAGGGTAACTGCAAGCGGGACGTAGGCAGCATCACAGGAGAAGCTGTAGTGGTAACTGGGACAACCGGAGTTGGAATCTGGACTTGAGACGTTTTAATTGCTGTATGAAGAGTCTCTAAACGGTCTGCCATAGTTTGCATAAACTGCACTATTTGTGTCTGTATAGACTCCTGGTTTTCCAGACGGGAAAGGATATTTGACGTAGCACCGCCTCCTGCGAATTGGTCACTTGACGGATCCATGTGGCCAGTGCTTACTGTCAGGTCCGGGTGTTTTTGTGAATCCGTTAACCTGGAACCAACCTCAGGTGTAGGTGCTGGGGTATGAAGAAAACAGGGAGGACGAAGGAAGTTCCGTTTCATATATTTATTAAAGTAACAATTCGGTAAGGAGTTAAATGACTAGTTGTTAATCATCATTATACTGAAGTATTGCAGGAATGACAGAAATAATATGCAAGAGAAAACTCAGAAATAAATAAAAGAAATGTTCATGGAAACATATGCAAAAACAAGCTGAAGAATAAATGTTGAATTGTCCAAATATAAACAGGCTTTGATGCTGAACTGCAGATTGTGTTTAACTGGTTAATGCAGACATGGAGAATTAACAGTAAGAATTTGCAATGGAGTTTTAAGAGTTAACTGAGAGACTGTGAAGAATTATCCTTGTAATGACAACATAGAAAAAGTACTGAATTGGGTTACTTGCGGGTTCCGGAGATCACTGTGAAACTGTAGTAGATGGCAAGGTGATGAATGGGTTAAATGCAGAGTTGAACAAACGAACAGCTGAAGGAATTGGAATCCTCCAGACTTTGTATGATAGGCAGACAGACAGGGTAACCTCATGCAGGACACTGGGAATCCGAGTATTTCCAATAGGTGTGCAATTGACTGATAGCACAATGGAGAGCCGGTAGATCTTTGGCAGTGAAGGCTGCAAAACGGACCTCTGGGAACGGAGGCGATATCTGGACCACGGGAATCACACAGGAATGCACGGAGAGAGTTCAGAGCTAGAGCACAGCTTTGATACAACAAAGCACTGGCCCAGAGTGACATAATCCCAGCCTACTTAAAGGCAGCACAAGCACGGGATTGGCTTACACCTGCCCACAGGTGTTTTCACAAGTGCTCAGTATTAGCTATTTGGTCTCCAACATGGCCACCTCCTATACAGCAGACACACCGCAGTGCCTTAGGCCATTTGGTCCCCGCACTCACAGTTCCCAGACTCTGCATTACCTGTGCCATTGATCACGCCGTGTCCCCACACGGGCGCACAGCACCGCGAGCAACCGCACTGGCAACGGATGAACCCCAGAACCCGCAAAGGTGAGAGACCGGTTCGTGACATTTCATCGTTCTGGCGATCGTAATGTGATTGACAGGAAATGGGTGTTACTGGGCGGAAACAGGCCGTTTTATGGGCGTGTGGGAAAAAACGCTACCGTTTCCGGAAAAAACGCAGGAGTGGCCGGAGAAACGGGGGAGTGTCTGGGCGAACGCTGGGTGTGTTTGTGACGTCAAACCAGTAACGACAAGCACTGAAATGATCGCAGATGCCGAGTAAGTCTGGAGCTACTCAGAAACTGCTACGAGGTGTGTAATCGCAATATTGCGAATACATTGTTCGCAATTTTAAGATGCTAAGATTCACTCTTGAGCAAATCTGCTAAAATCCGCTTGCGAGCGAACAACTCGGAATGACCCCCCAGTGTACTACTATTTGCAGACATTTGTAGAAATCAATGAAAGGGATCCAATGTACACTGGCCTAACCATTAGCAAAGCATACAAGCAACTGTACTTAGTATAGGCCTAATGTTATCCATTTGCACATGTAAACACAGTTGTTATGCATTTACTAACAGCACAAACAAATAAACATTTTTTTTGTCACTATTAAAATTAATCTTTTTGTATTTTTTCCAAACCAGATACAACATGGGCAACAAAAAGATAATGGTTGTGTGTTGTGTGGACACATATATTTTTCACATTTCCAGGTCTGCACACTATGGTATTGACAAAGCTGCTAGTACAGCAAAATACGCGCATTGGCATCCTTTCTGCTCTTAATGACTGCTTAAATTGAAATGTTGAATGATTTGATGTATACCATAAATAATGTGTGACCCTGCTTATGATGAGCGCACAGGATTATTCCCTTAGCTGACTTCAGCTGTGGCATTGTGACCGCTCATGTTGAGAATGTGTAAATGAATACAGTATTAAAGCACAAGAATACTGTTGGCACTTGTAGATGTCCCAGCTGCCTGATAACATCTGCCTTATACAGCCGTCGAGACGTATGTGTTCATAGGTAATTCGAGCAGGCATCTTAGGCTGGGTACACACTGTAATGTGTCGGGCTGATGCAACCTCACAAATGATATATTGTAAGTGCATACACACTGTATGATGTATCGGTGGTGATCACATCCAATGCACATCCCGGAGCATACAGGGCTGTCACAAATTGTCTGCTTTCAAGTGCAGAACAAAAGATATGTAATGTCATATACGACCCAGGTGAGCGTGCATCATATACAATATCACCCGAACACACTTTCCGATGTGACCGATATATCGTATGAGCCGGCAGCTCATACAACATATATAGGGTGCACATCGGACAGTGTGTACCCAGCCTTAAACTTTGCATAAAACTAGTTTACAAGATTACCAGGCTACTCCAGTTGCGGCATCTGACCATTGGATCACCTAATTCTTATTTTGAATTAAGTATGAAATTATTTACAGATGTAGCCCTTCACATCTATCCTTTTAATAGGATTAACTGAGCCAGGGCAGTCGGACTTAATCCCCTGCTGTATTGTTCTCTCTGTATTGTATTGCAGCTGAGAACAATAGATGAAAGGCTTATGCTAATAAGCCTTGGTGCACCTAGGCACAGCAGAAAAGCCTAGATGAGCGAGGCTCCATCTGTAGCACTGAAATATGGGAACATCGTTTCTGCATGTAGGCTTCCTAGTGGTCTGACGGTATTCGCCTCACACAGCCACTGGAGTGTATACAATTAAAAGGCAGAGTGACTCCATGGGATTACTCGGCAAGCTCACAAACATCATGGCAGCATCATTTTTTCCACCATAGGGTTAACACCACAAAGCAAGTTTCCCCTTAGTATGACAAGTTAAGGGAATCCCATAGATAAGTGGTCATCAGGGAATTGCGTTCAGTACAACATTGTGTGCTATAACTCAGCCAAAGTTGTAAACATACATACACTGATATCAGTGATAGAGGTGAAGGTATTAACCCTCTATGAGGATTGTCTGTACATACAAAGGAACGTGCAAACTATAGAGACTGTATTGACAACACGTGTATATATTGTGAAATGTGTGCATAATAGTAGGTGTGATTGCTCTGGAAAAATCCAGAGCATAGCACTTATGCCACATCTACTTCTCTAGTTCAGCAGTATTATAGATATGTACTATATAAATATCCAGGAACATTTAAATAAATATTAATATACATACCCTAAACAGAGGGGCATACATCAGTGATGGAAATTGAAGACATCATTCATGAAGTGCTTTGGTCATTATATTCCTGAGCCTTATATATATTCTTAATAACATAGCTCAATATGTTTGAACCATGCCAATTGTCAGTCTTACTGCTGTTCCTGAGACTGTATAAATTGTGATTTAATCACATTAGACTGATACTGAAAAAGAGTCTCTATAATAAAAGAACACTGCAGAGGAAAGATACATTGTATGTGAACGTCCTCGCCTCTTTTGATACAAATTAGATACAAAGTAACTAGCTAGCTGTTCTTGTTGAGAAGGCTGTATCGATACCAAATATCCTGTAGAAGAGTGAAACACTGTATCCAAACACCTTTTCATAAAGTCAGAAGCACCGTATACCTATGTTGTAGTGTACAGCTGCATTGTGAGATTTATATCATAGATAACAAATCCTATCTCAAAAGCATACAATATTAAATTAAGTATGTACATTTACATACATCCAACATATTCATTTATGGGGACACACCTATATACTTATTCCACTCACGATAGGAGACCATTAAGGCATCAACTACTTATTTTAAGTGGCATTTTAAAAACATATAATTGGATACACAAGAGTTCATAACAATTTATAAAAAAATAATAATATACATATTAGTGCTGGGCAAGATAACGCGTTATTAACGCGTTAACGCCATAAGGCAATAACGGCAATAATATTGTTAACGCTGTTAACGCTGCTGCGCCGGAAGCAGTAGCGGAAGAAGCCGCCGGAAGCAGTAATTCATCTGACCCCCTTGATGGAGAAGCCGCTGGATGCCGTCGGAGAAGAGGAAGCCACCGGATGCCGCCGGAGAAGAGGAAGCCGCCAGCCGCCATAACCGCTTGAGACTGAGACATCTTCACAATATCTCTGTGAGTACTGGTTTTACTTTTTATACAGGGCCCTAGCAAAGGCATAGGATTCCCTCATAGCTGCTCTTTAGCATTTAGTTTTTAGTTAGATAGGTAATGATTAACTTAGAAGTTCTAACTAAGTTACCCAGCTCCGGCCAGCACGCGCTACGGGATCCCACTCACCCAGTCCTACCGCGGCGCTGCTCCCGCTTGCGTTCTAAGTTAGAACACAAGCGGGAGCTGCGCCGCGGTGGGACTGGGTGAGTGGGATCCCGTAGCGCGCGCTGGCCGGAACTGGGTAACTTAGTTACGCGCGGCTGAGGAGAAACCTCGGTCGCGTGGGTTGCAGCGCGCAGGGCAGCCCTTCTCTTCTCCGGAGGGCGCCGTTGTGGGACTGGATGAGAATGGTCCCACAGCGTGCGCGCTGGCCATCGCGCAAGTATCAGAGACAGCTCAGGAAGCACTTCTCACCGGCGGCTATTCACTGGTTCTATCAACGCCGCTGTGGGACTGGATGTGACGGGTTTATGTACATTGGGGCTGATATTGCTTATATTAACAGGAGAGTTAGTGGATGGGATTGGAAGTTTGGGCCTCCTTCGTTCATTAAGGTCTCCCTGCTGAGCTATTATACTCCCTTTTATTGCTGGGGTGCCTAATCTGCTATAAAAAAAATACTGTTTTTTTTTTATATAAATTTTATTTTATTTATTTAAAAATGTATTCACAGAAAATGGAGAAAGGAACCGAAATCTTACATGGACATTTTCATTTTAAATCTCTACCAGATGGCACAGTTGATAAAACCAAAGTTATTTATAAACACTGCAAAGCTGAATTTTCTTATCACCGAAGTACTTCGAGTCTGAAGTATCACTTAAATGCAATACACACCGTTGATGCCAGCAACTCACCCACACAAACAAACAGTGGAGGAAAGCTTCGGCAGACTACATTGGATACAGCGTATGGGAGAAGTATAGATAAACAAAAGCAAGAAAAGCTAACAAATAACATAGCGAAGTGGATAGCTACAAACTGCAGGCCAATTAGTATTGTTGAAGATGTCGGTCTGAGGAACGTTCTTAGGATCGCAACGAATGACAGCACGTATGAGCCTCCCTCAAGACGCACCATCACAAGAAGAATACATGACTTGTATGAAAATGAGAGGACTACAAAAGCGATGGCGTTACAATGTGCACCACATGTTGCTCTCACTGGAGATTACTGGACATCGCTGGGTAACCATAATTACCTCGGAGTTACAGTGCATTATATTGATGAACACTGGGAGCTTCATTCACATGCTCTGACTGTAATAAAAACAGAAGAGAGACATTTTGCTGAAACGTGCGCTGAACATTTTATTCATGTTGCACAGGAGTGGAACATTTCAGATAAAGTCGGCACACTTAGCACAGATAGTGCAATAAATATGATTGCTGCTGCAAGACACCTGCCTTTTGAACATGTCCCCTGCACTGCGCACAGTCTCCAGCGTTCTGTCACAGTATCTCTGCAGAACAGTGCGTTTGACAATGTCCTGGCCAAATGCAGAAAAGTTGTAGGCCACTTTAAACACAGTCCAGCAAGTGCTGCAGAATTACAAAAACAACAAATTCAACATAGACAAAATAAGGAGTCGCTTATACAAGATATTCCAACCAGATGGAATTCGACTCTGGACATGATAAAAAGTGTCTGTAGAAATTAACAGCCACTGAGGGATGTCCTCACCACACACAACACCAAGATTGCCATGCCAACTACAGCTGAAATGGACAAACTGCAGAGGTTGGAAACGCTACTGGAGCCCTGCAGGTATATTTTACATACTTCATATATTTCATTTTTCCACTGTCCTGTCTGTAAAAAATATAGCATGAATGGGATGTAGTTAGGTAGGTTTAGGCACTTACTGGTGGTGGGTAGGAAGCAGGGAGGGTTAGGGTTAGTAGGGAGCAGGGAGGGTTAGGGTTAGTAGGGAGAAGGGAGGGTTCGGGTTAGTAGGGAGCAGGGAGGGTTAGGGTTTGGCTGCATGGAGGGAGAGCTAGGGTTAGGCAGCACCAGCGGACTTTTAGGCTTAGGCACTATGCAGGGAGGGTTAAGGGTAGGAAGGGTTAGTATACTTACCAGGGACTTTTGGGTATCTGGATTCCAGGATGCCGCTGTCGGTCTTCTGACCACCAGCATTCTCCCGTACCCAAAGAAATGGGTTTGATTTTTTTTTTGCTGTTGCAGGTATGTGACTGAACTTCTGGGAGGAGAAAAGTATGTTTCATGCTCTGTGGTTCTGCCTGCTTTTTGCCATCTCTCTTGGGTCATGGAGAGTTCAGATGATGACCCTGCCTACGTGGTCAAATTTAAGTCTACATTCAGAACCGACTTGGAGACACGCAAAGAAAATGCCAACATTGCATATCTGAAGATTGCTACCGCATTGGACCCTAGATTCAAGGACCTCAAGTGTATACCCAGAGCTGAGAGGGGTGAAGTGTGGGCCTTAGTCACCAACTTACTAAAGGAACAGAGGTTTGTTGCAGAGAAACCTGTGGAAGCAACAACATCAGAGCCACCAAATAAAAAGTTAGCCCTATTGGCTGCTTCATCAGAGTCTGATTCTGAACAGGAGGAAGATTTAGTTGAGAACAGTGTGCGTCGATTCAAAGCGGAGCCCACCATCAGTACAGAGTCCTGTCCATTAGAGTGGTGGTCCAAACATGCAGGCTCACACAGCAGGCTGGCCTCCATTGCACATAAGTACTTGGCCGCACCTGCAACATCAGTACCCTGTGAAAGGTTGTTTTCTCTTGCTGGTCATATAGTACAGAAGAAGAGAGTTTCTTTATCATCTGAAAATGTAAATAACCTTGTGTGTCTTAGCAACTGGCTAGGTGCAGAGGAGTAAATAGGTTACACACCTAAAATATATCTGTCCAATCTGGTGGGAACAAAAATCTGGGAAAGAAAACAGATTTAGATTCTCAGAAAACATATTTTAATTTTAATTTTAATTTTTAACGTTTTTTAAATGCTACTGTGTTAAGGGAAAATTGCAAACCAAATGTTTTGCAGTGTGGTTTAATGTTATTGCACTGTTGTTCATATAGAAGTACTAAAAGTGCGCAATACATCACTTTTGAATTCATTATTGACTTTAGTCAGCTAACAATACGATTAATCGCTAATAATCGCATGAAATCCTGCGATTAATTGCAATTAAAAATTTTAATCATTGCCCAGCACTAATATATATATATATATACCATAGAAAGTTCCAAATCATTTGGAAAGTGCACTCGCACAAGTAAATAATCGTAGATACTTCTTCATAAAATCACCAAAGCTTTTATTGTCGACGTTTCGGTCTGGTCACAGGCCTTTATCAAGACAGGTGATGTATCATCTCATCAATTCATCTTTAAAGACAACATGCGTGTAATCTGCAAATGCACAGTAATATACAGTCACAAGCTATATGCCTCACCGGCCCCTATGGGTACCCGACAATTACAATAATGGACCCACCACCAAGAAAAAAACATCTATTAAGACTGTGCCTAAAGGATATTTCCATCCAAAGAATCAATTACCTGGGATACCTGTAAGAGTCCACACCGGGCATCTCTCATATCACAATATAGGAGCATAAATAAATGCTAGGAATAATACACTACAAGGGTGTACTCCATGCTGCCAAATAGATAATAAGAATCATAGTAAACAACTTTATACTCCCACCTCCACAGGCTAAACTCTCATCAAAACAATAAACCCCATACCCTAATTGGAGTAGCCATTGAAAAAATGCAGCAACAGTGCAGGTGGTATAACATCTACGGTAATCCAACCTGCTAAAACCAAATGGAAAATATCCTCAATAAACTCTAATATAAATCAAACATACAGATCATCATATAACCAATAATATGAGATAAAGGATCAATACTCACTTCAGCCAAGGGACACAACAAGCATTGCTGCATGCTGTCCCTGTGTGCAAATGAGCTATTTAAACTGGACTGACCGGAAGTGACGTCCATTCCGGAAGCCACCCCCGCAATCACAGTTCCACTCGTGATAGAACACTAATATGTGTTCTATAATGCCCTAAACATGCCGAGAAACAGTGCCCCACCTGTGGATCAGGCCACCCAGCCACCCAAACATCAGCGCCGGTTCCAGCCAGACGCCGTCTCCCTTAGTGTAACACTACAGGAAACGAGTCATCATGCGTTCCAGCGGCACTTCCGTGCGGGTCAGCAGCCGGAAGTGTACGCACATATATCACAACCCAATAGTCAAACCTCCGCACGGCTCAATAGCCGGAAGTGTACGGGAAACTATTGCATCCCCATTGCTAAGCTACCAGGGCGCAACATTAGTGCGTCCCAGCACTAAGCTCAATAAAGCAACCAATCACAACAATCTTCCAGTAACCTTAAATAAAATGGGATAAGATGGAAATTCATATCCACTATGAAGGCATTATTAACAGGTTCCACAATAGACTAATAGGCACCAATGGGTCATCCTAGAACCCAACTAATACAATACACACGGATTAATTCCATAACTGAAGGGAATGAGCACTCAAATAAGTGCCAATTAGATAATAATGCATCATGTATCTAACCCTACGTAAATGTATGTGCGCATATATATACGCACACACACATCTCACCGTGAGTAGCTAAGGACTTATTCGGTCCAAATGTATGCCAGAAACCCCAGGGGCCGGTGAGTCATTCACAAGACAATGGTCCTAAAATCAGCAAAAAAAAAAAAAAACAGCCTAACACATACAAATAACTTAGATTAATACATAGGCTTATATAAAAAAGCCCATATATCAAAATATAGTCTCGCCTACTCTGTTTTTGAAAAAGGTAAAGTTTCATCTGATTTGATAATGGGCCAATGATGATGTAATGCCTTTTTCATCTTAGCAGAATTGCCATCAAACTGTGTGGGAAAGATCAAACGATCTTGGATTTTCTTTTTAGGTTTAGTGCCGGGTAAGACTGATAAGCCGGTAGCTCGCCATTTCTTGGAAGCTAGGCACCAAGTGGCGAGCCTCAAGTGCAAAATTATCGATTGGATTCCCCCAAATTCAATAGGAGGGGACCGATCTTTGGCCCTCAAACAACGAGAGTGTTATTGGAAATACACTCTCGATACTGTTGCCCCTAGGGGTCTTAATGAAGCGAATACATTACACCCTTTTCTGTAGTAGCTTATCTGCCTGCCATGTGGTTGGGCTCTGATGTGGCACAGAGTAGGCGCGACTATATTTTGATATATGGGCTTTTTTATATAAGCCTATGTATTAATCTAAGTTATTTGTATGTGTTAGGCATGTGTCTTTTTTTTGCTGACTTTAGGACCATTGTCTTGTGAATGACTCACCGGCCCCTGGGGTTTCTGGCATACATTTGGACCGAATAAGTCCTTAGCTACCCACGGTGAGATGTGTGTGTGCGTATATATATGTGCACATACATTTACGTAGGGTTAGATACATGATGCATTATTATCTAATTGGCACTTATTTGAGTGCTCATTCCCTTCAGTTATGGAATTAATCCGTGTGTATTGTATTAGTTGGGTTCTAGGATGACCCATTGGTGCCTATTAGTCTATTGTGGAACCTGTTAATAATGCCTTCATAGTGGATATGAATTTCCATCTTATCCCATTTTATTTAAGGTTACTGGAAGATTGTTGTGATTGGTTGCTTTATTGAGCTTAGTGCTGGGACGCACTAATGTTGTGCCCTGGTAGCTTAGCAACGGGGATGCAATAGTTTCCCGTACACTTCCGGCTATTGAGCCGTGCGGAGGTTTGACTATTGGGTTGTGATATATGTGCGTACACTTCCGGCTGCTGACCCGCACGGAAGTGCCGCTGGAACGCATGATGACGCGTTTTCTGTAGTGTTACACTAAAGGAGACGGCGTCTGGCTGGAACCGGCGCTGATGTTTGGGTGGCTGGGTGGCCTGATCCGCAGGTGGGGCACTGTTTCTCGGCATGTTTAGGGCATTATAGAACACATATTAGTGTTCTATCACGAGTGGAACTGTGATTGCGGGGGTGGCTTCCGGAATGGACGTCACTTCCGGTCAGTCCAGTTTAAATAGCTCACTTGCACACAGGGACAGCATGCAGCAATGCTTGTTGTGTCCCTTGGCTGAAGTGAGTATTGATCCTTTATCTCATATTATTGGTTATATGATGATCTGTATGTTTGATTTATATTAGAGTTTATTGAGGATATTTTCCATTTGGTTTTAGCAGGTTGGATTACCGTAGATGTTATACCACCTGCACTGTTGCTGCATTTTTTCAATGGCTACTCCAATGAGGTATGGGGTTTATTGTTTTGATGCGAGTTTAACCTGTGGAGGTGGGAGTGTAAAGTTGTTTACTATGATTCTTATTATCTATTTGGCAGCATGGAGTACGCCCTTGTAGTGTATTATTCCTAGCATAATTTATGCTCCTATATTGTGATATGAGAGATGCCCGGTGTGGACTCTTACAGGTATCCCAGGTAATTGATTCTTTGGATGGAAATATCCTTTAGGCACAGTCTTAATAGATGTTTTTTTCTTGGTGGTGGGTCCATTATTGTAATTGTCGGGTACCCATAGGGGCCGGTGAGGCATATAGCTTGTGACTGTATATTACTGTGCATTTGCAGATTACACGCATGTTGTCTTTAAAGATGAATTGATGAGATGATACATCACCTGTCTTGATAAAGGCCTGTGACCAGACCGAAACGTCGACAATAAAAGCTTTGGTGATTTTATGAAGAAGTATCTACGATTATTTACTTGTGCGAGTGCACCTTCCAAATGATTTGGAACTTTCTATGGTATATATGTGGACCGATCCGGCCCATTAGAAGCACCCACCATTTGATGAACTTTTATTGATGAGAGTGCAGGATTACTGCTGTATATATATATATATATATATATATATATATATATATATATATATAAAACTCAGGAAAAGAAAACAGTTTAGGCGCTATGCCAGTGAATATCAATTTGAAAATGATGAATACTGGTGTACAGTAGCAGCAGCTGTAGAGAACCTGGGGGCAGCGGTGACTGAGACCGAGAGGGCAAGGAGAGGAGAAGATACAAAGAAATAAACTAGTGATTCCGAGGGTGGAAATCCCACAACACACACACAGGTGGAAGGCAGGGTATTGTATGTTAGGTTACTCACTATATATGAACAAACCTTGAATGGCACCCTAGTATTTGCTGTGGTTGCGCAAGACCACTGGACCCCCTCCCTGTGTGTGTATATTTATTTAGCTTGTGGAGTATTTTGAATATTCATTAAAATCTGTGAAAAATTCGAGGCTATAGTGACCATGTGTGGACCATCTATTTTTAAAAAAAATGTTTTTATTGGGAATTTTTCAATAATGAATACAAACAAACAATCGGTATCAAAAAGCCATGTAGCATTAGAATTGTACAAATCAGAATGTGATAAGATGGAGGGGTTCATAAACCGTCATCTCAAAAACATATTCTTCAAACAACTCCCCAGAGATATAAAGAATGGCAATATACATAACCGATATAATAAACAGATTCAAAAGAACATTCAACCACACATTTATACCACAAGACACACAGACGAAAAAAGAAAAGGGGGAGGGAGGGGGGGGGGAGATCAGGACTCCCCTACCAGTAGTCAAAAAGAGAATAAATTATTTTTAGTTTTTGTTATTGTTTTTTTTTTATAAAACATATATTGAGGCAATAACAGAACAAATAGACAAATTGATCAGTCATCAGACACAGTTTTGTAAGATGTCAACGAAAGGCCATAAAACAGTTGTAATATATGAGTGCACTGCAAGGTAGCTAAGGATTCCACCAGGGGGCCCCATTTCTTATAAAAGTGGGTTACTTTGGTACCTAAATCTGGCAAGGTGGATTGCCTCTCGAAGTATAATAGTGTTATCAAAGAGGATTTCAAAACGTCCAACCTTGGGGGGGGGACGCACAGATCCATTGAGTTAAAATCAGTTTCTTCCCAACTGTAAGAATCACCCATAATAGGGGAATAAAATTTTAGAGCGAGGTAAGTTCCAGATTGAAACAAACATGCCCAGAAAGGAATCGGGAGTCAGGGGGATGTTAAAACCAAAAGTGTGGCTTATGTACCATTGTGCCTTGTGCCAAAACTTCATTATCTTAGGGAAATGCCAGAAGTTATGTATAAAGGAGGCATCTGGTGCCTTACACTTGGGGCACCTGTCTGATTCCGCAGGAACCATATGTTTCCGCCTTCCCAGCGATATATAGGCTCTGTGTAAAAACTAGTAATGAGTTTCCTGCAGTTGGGAAGAGTGTAACACTTTAAATACATTTGGTACAAATGTAAAAGGTATCTGCCCAAGCTACATCCCGGGAAAAAGCAACACTCCACCTCTGTGACCAAGGTAACCACATCTTATTTAACTTATTACCCGTAGGTAGTAGGTCCCAGTAAATCCATTGGGTCTTAAAACCTTGTTTGTTCATTCTAGTGAGCAAAGCTACCAGGGGATAAGGCCCATCCTCGGACCTCCACACAGGCGGTAAGGACTGGACATAGTGGCGAAGTTGAAGATATATAAAAAAGTCTGAGCAATGAAGTCCAAACTTTTCCACTAGGTCCTGAGAGGAGTACAGAACACCTCCTGGATCAAAAACATCTCTCACCACCGCTATACTTTTCTCTAACCACCGCTATACTTTTCTGTTTCCAATTTTGAAACCTGATGTTTTCCAAAGCCGGTGTAAAACAAGGGTTGCCCAAACATGGAATAAATGTAGATTGCCCAGGATGTCTATCTAAGGCAAAATTTATGGTCCCCCAAGCTTGGTAAGTATCCCAAAATAGTATATTTTTCTTGACACTTAAGGGTAACAGATTTTTTGGGGTATGTATCAGTGCACGTAGATCATACAGTGCCACAAGGGCTTGTTCAATATCATAGTTAGCATAGGCGGAAGACTCTAATAACCAATCTGAAAGGTATCTAAAAGAAACTGCCCTGGAGAACGCTGCTAAATCCGGTACCGCTAGACCCCCATTGGGTTTCTTAAGCTTGAGTTTGGATAGGGCTATGCGGGATTGTTTTCCACTCCATAAAAATTTTGTGAATAGTCTGTCATAAGCAAGAAGATCAGCCTTGTTAAGTTGAAGAGGTAATAATTGAAGAGCATAAGAAATCTTAGGGAATATGATGCTTTTTAGTACGGCTACTCTACCTAGTAAGGAGATAGGGAGTGTAGACCAAGAAAATAAAGATTACAACACCTTAGTCAGGATAGGAGAAAAATTAACTGAATAAAGATTTGAAAGCTCTATATGGATAAGGATGCCCAAGTATTTAAATGTGGATCTGTTAAATGTAAATTGCGACAGGAGAGGAGGCCATGTGTAATGCGGGGGGGGGGGGGGGGTTAAGTGGTAAAAGTTTGGATTTAGATATGTTAATTCTATATCCAGAAAAGGAGCCGAACTTGAATAGCAAGGACATTATGGCTGGTATCCATTTGTGGGGGTCTGTAATAAACAATAACAAGTCGTCAGCAAAAAGGCTTAATTTCAATACTTGATGACCAATAGAAATTCCAGAAAACTGTGGAAGTTCTCTCAAAGCTACAGCCAGAGGCTCTATAGCTAGGGCGAACAGTAAGGGGGACAGGGGGCAGCCCTGTCGGGTACCTCTATGCAATTGCACTGGTTCAGAGAGATAGCCATTGCAGAGTATACATGAGCTTGAGGAGGCATACAGGGTCTGCAGCACACTGGAGAGGCCCAGCAGAAACCCAAAGTGTGATAACGTAGTAAACAGATGATCCCAACTGACTAAATCAAAAGCTTTCTCAGCATCTATAGACAATATAAAGTGTGGGTTCTGGTCCCCACTGAGCCCCACCCAGTGCGCCGCAGCCAGCACTTTTCGAATATTGTTAGAGGAGTGCCGCCCAGTGATAAATCCAGTCTGGTCTATATGAATTAAAGAGGGTAAAAGGGGTTTTAATTCTATAATTTTTGTAAATAATTTGTAATCTACATTAAGTAGTGAGATGGGCCTATAGCTGCCCGGGAGATTAAGGTCTTTCGCCGGTTTAGGGAGAAGACAAATCGTGGTGTCATTAAAGTCATTTGGGATTTTATGGGAACACAAAATGACGTTGAACACGTCCGTCAGGGTTGTCACTATGCGAGAATGTAGGATTTTATAAAATTCCCCTGAAAAACCATCGGGACCTGGAGTCTTAACTGGCTTCAGAGAACTTATTGCTTTCTCAACTTCTGGAAGAGTAATTGGAGCACAGATGCCATTAGCCAGAGAAGAATCAAGAACCGGTAACTGCAGAGACTGCCAAAAAGAAGATTTAGAATCCAAATCAATCTGGGGGGTTGTATATATATCCGAGTAAAAACCGGAAAGCACAGCCGCTATATCTCTAGATCAGAGGTTCTCAAACTCGGTCCTCGGGAGCCCACACAGTGCATGTTTTGCAGGTAACCCAGCAGGTGCACAGGTGTATTAATTACTCACTGACACATTTTAAAAGGTCCACAGGTGGAGCTAATTATTTCACTTGCGATTCTGTGAGGAGACCTGCAAAACATGCACTGTGTGGGCCCCCGAGGACCGAGTTTGAGAACCTCTGCTCTAGATTCTGTAGCAAGGGAGGCATCAGGGCATTTAAGCGCCTGTATAAGCAAGTCTGGGGAAACTCCCTTTAATAAATTTGATAACAGTCGTCCTGTTTTATTTCCAAAACGGTGAAACCTATGATTTTTATGGAAGGCATGTCTATCTCCTAAGGTTTTTAAAGTGGCCTCAAAGTGGGTTTTAGCTGCAAGGTAGAGACGTCTGGAGGATAATGTGGGTTTCGTCTTAAAAGTAGTATAAGTCTCAGTCAATGTCTGTTGGGCTAATTTAAAAGTGGCAGCAAACTGCCTTTTGCGGCGAGATACAAATTCTATTATACGACCTCGAAGAACAGCTTTTGCAGCCTGCCAAAAAAGTTGAGGGTCAGTTTGAGCCATGTCTGCATTTTCCTTTTGAAAGTCCTCCCAAAACACTATCAATTGTTCCCTAAAGGAAACAGAGGAGGCAAAACCAGTAATAAATCGCCACCTCCTAAAAGCACCCAAATCCAGAGAAGTAGAAAATTCCACCCAAACCAAAGAATGATCAGAGATGGCCATAGGTTCTATACTAGTCTGCACCGAACTGGGGATAAAAGAATCAGACAATAGGAGGAAGTCTATACGTGACAATGTATGATGAGGGGCAGAGAGGCATGTAAATTCCTTCTCCGTAGGGTGAAAGAATCTCCACACATCAGTAGTCTTCAATTGTTGCATTATATATGGAATACCAAGCTTGGGGGGGATCTCAAGTGTGTGGAAGAATTAGTATCCAGCATTTTCGAGGATATCATATTGAAATCCCTGCCTATAATTAATGGCATCGATGAATACGGGAGAAGTTTTGAAATTAGTAGGCGGATAAATTGTTTAGAGTACTTATTGTGGGCATAAACGGCACAGAAAACATATCTCATATTCTAAACATCAATTTCCAGTACTATAAACCGGCATTCTGGGTCTGGGACAGATGTTGTTATTTGGATCGGGAGTCTGGATCTGGCTAGAATCATAACACCTCTAGCTTTTGTGGAATAGGGGGCATCAGCAAGAACTCGCCAGCCTAAAGTACCCAATTTTTGGGCTTCGGGGGAGAGGAGATGTGTTTCCTGCAAGAGTACAAAATCTAGCTTCAATTTATTCAGGTACATAAGACATTTTTTTCTTTTGATCGGTGAGTGTATACCACCGACGTTCCAGGTCGCTACTTGAAGAGTAGCCATATAGCCGTCTTATATTGAGAAAGACAGACAGACAATATATAAAACAGTGTGATAATAATATTAATTCGTGAACAGAAAAGTAAGGAAATACAGGGGGGAATACGAGGAAGGGGGGGGGGACACAAGACAACCAGACATACCCAGCCACACCAAAACAACACATAAACATATTAACAATAAAACAAAAAAACACAGTTTCAGAGAATTCCTTGCTTGGAAAACTCTGTATTCTCTCTTTAAGAGACTTCACGGCAGGCAAGGAAGGCCTTGCACTATGCAGCATGGAGGTACTCAGTCCTAGCCACCACCCCCTATCATAATCAAAAAAGGGATTGCTGGTTACCCAAACATAAATATATGACCACAGGAAAGGAGAGAACAGTACAGAGACTGCCCCTGTCCGAAGACATGTCCAGAGTCAGACAAGGTGTACATGACTGCAAGACCACATCCAAAACATTAGGGAAAAATAAAATGACAAGGGCCCTGCAGAAACGATCAGCTATCACGTGTAAATTGGAAAATTATACATTATCCGTGAAATTCCTGGTTCAACATAGTCAGTCAGCCTCATTCTCGGAACGATTTGCTTTGGAGATATATGCCTCTGCATCCTCAGGACCTGTGAAATCTTTAAATGAGGCACCTTCAAATACCCGCAATCTTGCCGGGTATAGCAAGGCAAACTTATGCCCCGCTTGGGCCAATTTAGTACAGGTAGGGGAAAAAGCTTTACGCAGCCTGGTAAGCTCAGGGGAATAGTCTTGGAACACTAAGAGCCGAGATTCTTCCAAATAAGATGCAGACCACAGGGATGCACACTTCTTGTGTGATGCAGACCACAGGGCTTCTTTGTGTAAGAAGTTGAGGCATCAAAACAGCACCGGTCTGGGTCTAGCAGAGGCAGGGGAAGACATGCGCGCAGGACCCGTCCTGTGGACCCTTTCAACAACTAAATCAGAACAAATGACAGGTATCCCCAATAAATCAGGCAGGGTATTACGCAGAAAGTCATACAACGCGGGTCCTTTGATGGCTTCCGGAAGGCCAATCAGACGGAGGTTGTTGCGCATCAATCTGTTCTCGAGATCATCCAACTTCGCCCTCACCATTGCATCAGAATCATGTAACTTGATCATTCCCTCGTTCATGTCAGCTATAGCTTGGAAATTTTCCCCAGCAGTGTGTTCAACATGAGCGATACGTTTAGTCAGTTGTTTACACTGACTCTTTATATCAGTAACTGCTTGTTGCAAAGCTGCAGCATGTGTTTGTGCTTGTTCCTGGAGCAGGCACTACACTGTCTCTCTCACTGCTTTAACTATATCTTGGTAGGACAGAGGGAGGTCAGGGGGCTGCTCAGTGTTGGGAGGCTGTTTACCTGACCTTTTTGAAGCAGGTCCGTCAGCCTGTGGTTCAGAGGCAGGGTCCCCGGCATCAGGCTGAGTGGCAGGCGCCATTTTGGATGTGGACCCGCGATCAGGATCGGGCCGTGAATGGGCTGATTTCCCCGGCATTCTGGTCAGGAAGCGATCCATACACAGTGGGGGCAACCTAAGGCAGGTATGGAGTGCTGTAATGGGGTGTTTAGATGCCTGGAAACGGCGTGTAGCAGGGTAGATAGGCGGCTGGCACTGGAGCTGACTCAGGGAGCTGCTACTCCATGCAGCACCAAACAGGAAGTCCATGTGTGGACCATCTAAAGAAATTAGATAAGCCTTTACATAAAGTTTTGCATATGGTACAGGTTCTTGTATAGCTTTTTCAGGGTATCTGGTCTATAAATCTACACTAAAAAGGTCAACAGTCAATATGTCAACCACTAATGGTCGACATGCATTAGGTCGACAGGGTCAAAAGGTTGACACATGTTTTTATAGTTTTTGACATTTTTACAACTTTTGCTGCATTTACTATCCATGTCCCAAACTATCACTTTTAGTAACCTTGTGGTGAGGAAAGAGGAGCGGAGTGAGCCACCGAACCTGAAGTGCAGGAAGCAGCGGTGATGGCACCTCTAACCACAGCTGAATAAAGCCAAGTCACAATCCTGAATGAAATGCTCATGTTCTGTAACTTACCACTGCCATTTCTTCTGCAGTTAAGTCTATCCTTCATGCTGGGTTTTAGCCAGCACACCAGATCCAAGTACATCTTGGCAGAGGCGTCGCTTACTTTGTTTGCACCCAGTGCAGCGTTGGTTAAAAAAAGTGGGTGTGGCTTTCATAAAGTGGGCGTGGCTTAGCGGGGTGGGGTTTTGCGTCCCAACCTCCGTTTTTTGTCACTTGCGGTGTTCGAGAGGTGTGAGCTGTCTCCCGCAGAGTGTTCTTTCTGCAGTGCAGACTCCTGCTCAGTGACAGGAGCCGAGTGCTGCACAAAATGTAACAGTGCAGCACTCGGCTCCTGTCACTGAGCAGGAGCCAGCATTTTGGTGCCACCCCTCGGCGGGTGAGACCCGGGTGTGGGCAGCACCCCCCGCACCCCCTTGTAAGGCCACTGCATCTTGGCCTGCTGTCCTTCAGCATACAAACTGCAGTCTGTGTTGCTTACTCCTAATTAAGCCACCTGAGTAGGAATTCCTCTGTGCGAGTAGTCAGCAGGATTCTGTTTCCAGCATCTGGTCTCTCATTGTGTCCACATGAAGAACCCAGTAGCTACCACTGTATCTGAATAGTGCTGCACAGCACTTGCTGCTGCTGCCCGCTGTCTCAGCATTGTCCTCCATGATGTCTACTTCCTGGTGTTTGGGACTAATCCAGAGCTCCCTCCAAAACCGGACCTGGGTGCTGCCATCTTGGATTCTATCAGCTGATACTCCATTGTCCAATCCATGAGCTCCTTCCACCAGCTGATCATAGCATTCAATCTCTGAACACTCTGCTATAAAGGAGATTTCCTTCTGACATGAAATCACCTATATAACAGTCTCTTCTCAGTGAATATGGCTCTGTGCTGAGCTTCTACATTCTATGTACTTTGCTCTGATCCAGTTCCAGTCTGATGATTTCCTAGTTCAAAGTATTTCTGCTTATCTCAGGACTCATTTCAGACCCAGACTGTCAGCACTTCAGTTCATTCTGGTTCCATTTCAGTCTCCATTCTCTGCAAGTACACCCGCATCTCCCAAGGACTCTCTAGTGTCATCGCTGCAGATCCAGCCAGGTCAGCACTTCAGTCCATTCCAGTTTCATTCTGGCCAGCATTATGGTTCCATTTCGGTCACTATTCCAGTTCCAGTCCGTCCAGCATTCTGGTTCCATTCCAGTCACCATTCCGGTTCCAAGCCAGTCACAATTCCGGTTCCAATCCACTCAATGTTCTGGTTCCAGTCCGGTCACCTTTCTGGTTCCATTCCAGCAAGCATTTCAGTAGCATTCTGGTCACCAACCCGGTTCCGGTTAAATTAATATTCAGAACCAACAGTGATCTGCAGTTACTGTTTAATAAAGTTATTACTCGTGTTATTCCACCTTATCACTGCTATTCAGGCTTATTCCTGCTAAAACACCAAAATATCTTCTAAATATATATCTTCAATACCTGCCAGTTCCAAGTTCCATGCACAAAGCTTGGTTAAAGCCTCCTGGCTTTAGTCACATTCCCTCTGATTCAGCTCCACCCACGAATGCCTGCCTAAGCCAAACCCAACCCTCAGGCATGACAGGCCCATTGTTTGTAAATACTATGTAGATTTGGATAAAAAAGATATATATAAAAATAAACGTCACACTGAACACATTTAACTAACATGACAAAGGTTATCATTAGGACATTATTCATTATGTTTGGGTGAGGCTTCCATGTCCTAAACATGCAGAGCTTCGAAAACCTCTAGAGGGAAGATTGTATGCAATGATTTTTTATATTCCAGCCACTCCTATGGGGCACCAGTACCAGTCTACCTCTGGCATAATGCCTCTGTTGCCCTTTTGCATTTCACCCAAAGTTTAATGTAAGTTAAGTGGTTCTTACAAACAGCATCATACAACAGCGGTTCAATCAGACTCACATTCTGCCCTGTGTCACATCCTGCCCCCTGCACCTCTCAGCCACACCATCTCCCCCTGCGTGTCTGGTGCTTGAGCAAACTTTTGTACTTAACGTGGCATATTTCTTGCAATTACATAAATGAAAACTTTGTAAGTGCTTGATAACCAATTGCTTCTATCAACAGTGAAGGTATATATGTCTCTTGCAGCAAATATATGCATATACAACACTGCCTCTGATGGGCAGACTCAGTTTAAATTTACCTTTTTGGCAGGGTAAAGGTATTACTAGCATTTACAAAAATAAAAATAATGGTTGCTCAAGTTCTTGACAAGAAAAACATACCTCTCGCACATGTCCTTTGCAAGTCCCACAACACACAACTTGTTGCATACACAGCAACAACTGAATTGTCTTGCTGAATCAGCTTGCTGTGGTTTATTCAGGAAAATGTCAGGATGGTACAGATTGAAGTGAGCCAGTGGAGAAGTGGCCCCATCAACCAATCAGCATCTCGGTATCATTTTATAGTTTGCAAATTATAGATGTTACTTCAGTGCTGATTGGTTGCAAACTTCTCCACTTGTTGCTGATTGGTGGGCAACTTCTCCACTGGCTCACTTCTCTGCTCTTATCACTGCTTAATAAATGTCCCCCTAAGTCCCAGTAACACTATATCACTATTTGTATAATCAAAGTTACCAACAAATTATTTGGTTCGCTCTCACGCTCCAATCGTCACGTAAGTCAGTACTATACTCCACCTCCTCTGTTTCACTGTCGCTTGAAACAATGTACTGTAATTACTTATAGACACAGTTCTATTTCAAGGCACTTGAATTATTCAGTCAGCAGGGCTATGGTACACAGAGTTGGATTCCTCAGCGGGATTCATAAAAACATTCAGCGGTAGACCAGATAGTTACCTTGTGGTCTCCAACTGTTTGCAGCTTAAGTGTCCTTGTTGTTCCACCCATGGCAGGGAGGGAGAGAGCGCTGTACCTATGGTGTGAGCGGCGGAGCTTGGATCCAATAAGCGGATAGGTCCAGACTTAGGTGCAAGTGATCTTAACATGTTTCTCCATATTCAAGGTAGTGACGGTTTCCTCAGAAAGTTTTTTTTCCCTGAACAGCGCAGAGTCCATGTATTTAACTCCAGCTTCCTCCAATGGGAATTGTTCTCTAATTATATCATACAGGTGTGCTCAAGATCCTTTACATAGATTCACCTAGAAGCAATTATACTAAACATCATAGTGATCAGCATAGACACCGGGTGCTATATATTCATCACCAAATTATTAGACCAACATACATAAAATAAATATAAGATATATATATATACAAATTTAGTGTTTTTAGATCTTTTCATATATATAGTGCATCGCGTGTATATCCCAAAGACAATAGAAACACATAAAATTATGTGTGGCTCCCATAGCCAAGTGGTTAGTGTTCCGGAATAATAAACAACAAGGGTTCAAATCCTAGCTAGGATGGTACGGTTTTAGTTTTTAGTTATCAATTCACAGCTTCCAAATATACGTTTTTTTTTCAAGAAAATACAAGGATCATTAACAATAAATAAACCAGATAACAAGATTTTCAGATATCCCAAACCAAAATAAAAACACATAATATAGACTAAATATATTATGAACCACAAATATATTCATAAACCACATGATGGTAAATGTGATTCCCACATCCAAATGGTCAGCACTCCAGCCCAACAGACAATGTAGCCCAGGTTTGAGTCCCAACCAGGCGGAAGCTAATTTAATTTCATATTTTATATTTATTTAAAAAAAAACACACCCCCTCTAAATATACATTTTGAGGGGAATATATAGTAATCACTAACGTTAGTGGAACTACCAGACCGGGTCTTCAACCATAATAAACCAATACCCATAAAAAAATAGAAGGTTCACAGTTTCCCAAGAAGTAATATGAGAGGGACTCTCATATTTGATATAAGTTGTATCCACAAAATTAAAAATAAAACACATTAAATTCTAACCTTTCTTAATTAATCAGACCCACCCTGACAGATAACGCTTTACAGTATTACTAGATGAACTCTGCTTGTATGTTGATATAATGCCTTTACAGCAGTATTTAAATCTCCTATTAATAACCACATAATCTTGTCTCATCAAATGTGTATCATTTTAACATCAATAGAAATCGACATACACATGTATCTATTCAATGTCAAGTTCTAGATTTGTATATATTACTAGACAATTTTCCTATCTAAATGTCAGGAGTGATACAAAAATATAAGTTTCACTATTATCAGTCTCATGCTTTCATGTGTTTTTTACCACCAAATACAAAGAACAGAATGAGTAAACATACTGAAGATAGTACTAGTTACCCATTACGTCAGGTTGCATACAGACTATTATTTATTTATTTATTTATTTATTAATTAACAGTTTCTTATATAGCGCAGCAAATTCCATTGCACTTTAAAATTGGAAATAACAATGATATAACAAAACTGGGTAATAACAAACAGTCATACAGGTAGGAAGGCCCTGCTCGCAAGCTTACAATCTATAGGGAAATAGGCATGTATATACAAGGAAAGGTGCTATCTATTGCATAGTTGTTCGCCAGATTGCAAAGGTTCTTGGTGGGCTGTATGATATGGTCATACAGCAATGATGAACCAGGTTTGAGAAGAAGGCAAAGTGAAGAATGAGAAGACGTGAGGATATGTGTGGACTGTGCAGAGTGGATGCAATTTGATCGTAAGTTTTATAAAAGTTATGTTGGAAGTTCTGGAATTTGATATGCGTGCCTACAAATGTGAGTTTTCAGGGAACGCTTGTAGGTTTGGAGACTAGAGGAGAGTCTTATTGTGCGTGGTAGGGCATTCCACAGAGTGGGTGCAGTCCGGTGAAAGTCCTGCAATCTTGAGTGGGAGTGAGTAATGAGAGTGGATGAGAGATGCAGGTCTTGTGAAGAGCGAAGAGGTCAGGTTGGGAGATATTTTGAGATAAGTGAAGTGATGTACGTTGGTGTAGTTTGGTGAATGGCCTTGTGTGTGAGTAAAAGTATTTTATATTGAATACGGTAGAATACAGGTTACCAATGGAGTGACTGACAGAGTGGATCTGCAGACAATGAACGTCAAGCGAGGGAGATTAGCCTCACCGCTGCATTCAGAATGGATTGTAGTGGTGAGAGTCTCGTTTTGGGAAGACCAGTTAGGAGACTATTGCAATAATCAATGCGGGAGATAATGAGAGCGTGGATTAGTTTTAGCAGTGTCTTGTGTAAGGTATGGTCATATTTTGGATATGTTTTTTAGATGAATGTAACATGATCTTGAGACAGATTGAATGTGGGGAACAAAGGACAGATCAGAGTCAAGGATGACACCTAGGCAGCATCAAGGATGACACCTAGACTATATGCAATTCATGTTTTTAACATAATTTGATTATTATATGAGTGCTTTATTTTATACCTTTAGAAAGGTGGTTAGTGCTTGTTATGAATATGATATGGTGTTTTTAATAGGACAATAAGGGATAGATATATATATATATATATATATATATATATATATATATATATAGAATGGAGCAGCCCGGCACTCCCTAAATATGTCCAGTGACAGGCCCAGATGCCCTCCGGAATGATGCAGCGATAAATGAAGAAAGATCGGTGGCACTCCAGGACTTCAAAGTAGTAATAAAGATGTGTATTAAAACATCACAAAATACAAACTGTGACCGACGTTTCGGGGCCCGTAGCCCCTTCTTCAAGGTGTATGTGATGGGTGCAGTGAGCTTACCTTATATACCGTGAGAAGACCCGCCAAGAGTGATGAGGATGGACGCCTCCGGCAACTCGGTCTCCGCTGCGCTCCCTGGACTTCCGGGGTCCACTACGGATGACGTCACGCATCTGTGCGTCGAGTTGCCATAGTAGCAGCCGCCGCGTCAGGTCGCGCTGGCCGGGGCTGTCAGATAGAAAAACAAACAAGTGAGATATAACAAAATGCTAAGATACGGAGCATCCATGCTATAAATAGATGATCAAGCTTGACCTAATGAACACAATATAGTAGACTAACTATAGTGCAAGAGCATGGAAAAGGAATCACACTAAAAGGAGTGTATTGCAAGAATGTTTTGATAGGACTGTAAACATGATGATTGCACACTGCCGGTGTTATGTCTAATAGACAGCTGTCACAAACATGCCTGCTGTGTTTAAATTTTTTTTTGAGAAACACAGTGTGAAAATATACAGATTATGGTTACAATCCACAAAACATAATTGCTGATGCCCCTATACCGAAGCACCGCTGTGTGTGGAACGATTACATTATCACCACAAAGATAGAGACACCATAGGGTGGACACAAAGTCTAATTCTTAAAAGGCAGCTAAATCCAGCACATCTCCTATACAGTATAATCTTTATAAGAGTCCATCTCGCTCAGGCCTTCATATATTCCACATGGTCTATCCAGTTAATGTCATTATCATTTTTGCTTAAGACTCCCAACTTGTCTTTTAAAGGGCCCATACTCTCCTTCTTTAATCTCTTGCTATTAATGTATTTAAATAATTTTTTGGGATTCGCTTTGCTTTCCTTTGCTACTAATTTTTCAGTTTCTACTTTAGCCGCTCTTATTTCCTTTTTGCATATTTTGTTACATTCCTTATACTGCTGAAATTACTCTGCTTCCCCATCAGATTTGTATTTTTTAAATGCTCTCCTTTTCTTGCCCATAAGTTCCTTTATCTTTTTGTTAAGCCACATCGGTTTATGATTTTTATTCCTTTTTTTGCTGCTCGTAGGAATAAATTTGAGTGTATTTTCAGCTAGCAGGAATTTTAGTACCTCCCATTTCTCCGTAGTATTTTTTCCTAAAAACAAACCTCCCATTCAATATCACTGAAAAATACCCTCATCTTTTCAAATTTCGCTTTGCTAAAGTTTAGAGTCCTAGTTGAGCCAGTACAGGGCTGTTTATGAAAACTGATATTGAATGTGACCATATTGTGGTCGCTGTTTCCTATGGGTTCCCCTACTATAATAGTGAGTTACAAAAGAATGGAATGCTATTACAAATAATTGTTCTCTGTCTTTGATAGATTTAATCATCAAGGAAAGACATGGGGATCTTAGAAAAGTAGAAAGAGAAATTGAGGAGATCAAACCCTTACTACCCCTTTCTCAAATTTACAGGATTTTAAGCAAATGGAAAATAGGATCACTAACAATATCAAAAGAATAGAAAGGACACTAATAACCTGAAAGGTAAAAAAATAGAGATAAATTAGATTCACCTATTAAACCATCTGTATCTTTTCTAACCCCACTAAACTATGGCAATTCAGACAGATCCAACACCTAAAATGCCCTTTTATAGATACTTTTAGATCTCTAGTTCAAGATGATATGGACAAACTGGCACCATAGTAGAAACACAAACATAATTCTTACCTTATCTTTAAAGAGAGACAAGCACTTAAAAATCTTAAGAAGTGAGAATCCGGTGGAGGGGGAATCATTTTATTGGACATCGAGGATTAAGAGAAGGAGATATACATACAGTTTGAGGAAATTAAAAAATAACTCAACAGATATGAGGACGGAAAATTTAAAGACACTCATAAGGACATTCTGCAAAAAGATTACTCTAACAAAAAAATAAGCTACATTTCTAATTGAGGAACTCACCACTCCGGTCATATACATTCTTCCCAAGGTCCACTAAAGTTTGACCAATCCACCAGGGAGACCCATCATCTCCAGTGTGGGATCATTGTCAGCTAACCTGTCACAATTCATCAATCCTTGGTCCTTAAGAATAGACCACTTTTGAAAGGCACAAAACATCACCTGCATCATCTATCTAATTTTGCATAGAAAGAATATTATCTACTAATAGCAGCAGATGTGACTTCACTCTATACTATCATTGACCATACACATGGAATAGAAGCGACCAAGGCAGCATTAGAAACATTAGATCTGTCCAAAACTCTTGAAGACTACACTATAGAAAGTATATAATTAATTCTGTGTAATAATGGAATCTAAACCAATAATCCCTTTGGTGTGAACCTGGTGTCCTTTGTCAGATATATAGATAATATTTGTTTCATTTGGAAGGGTAATCATCTACAGTTAGAAGCTTTTTGTTCATTTTTGAATCAAAATAATAGTAATATTAAATTAACTTTTGAGATAAGCAATTCAACTGTAAAAAAAATTCACATCACCGTTTATATTAGAGATGGTATTTTACACACCAAAACAAAAACTTCATGAAGTCTACAGATACTGGTACATATATTAGGTCGTCAAGTTGCCCCCATAACAGCTGGTTGAAATCTATACCAGATGGACAATTAAAATAGCTAAAAAGAAACTGTACGGAATATGAGGTCTTTCAAATTCAAGTAAAACAAATGTATAAAACATTTAAGGCCTGTGGGTGTGATGAATAGAAAATAAATAATTCCCTGGACTCTATTAAAGGAATGGAAAGAACAGAATTTATTAAAGGCAAAGAGAATAAAAAAATTAGGAATAGGAACTACTAAAGGAAGATCTGATAGTTGGTCATATTGTTCTTGACTGTCCAGTGTGTATTTGCCTTAAAACCCCAAATTTGAAAAACAAACTTGTGACGAGCATGGTATTCATAGAAAGAAGACTATCACAAATTAAATCAGATTTTTTACAGGTACCTCTCATGCCATGGATGTAAAAATGTGGATGGTAGTGGAACTAGTAAGATTGAAAATGTTAGCATCATAATGTAGCCATCAGCATCAACAACAACACTTAACTGCTAAACAGCGCCTATGGAATATGGCAGATGAATAGTTTAAGCATTCCTAGTTAGGTACACCTCCTGAGAAACTGCGCGTGCCGAGAACACTATGTGGAGTGAGCAAAGGAACAATATAACAAAGAAAAAACGGCTGCGCTGTGTGTCAGGAGATGATGTATATAAAGAGAGCCAACATGTGAAAAATTAACAATATTTAATATGATTAATATGATTAAAAAACCAATGAATGAACATGTATGAACCGATCACATGGAATAAAACACACCTTAAAAACTCAGGAATAAAATAAACTCTGTAAGGGCGTTATATGCAGATTCAGGACCCAATATTGGCAAGTGTCCGTTTTCCATAGGCTAAATAGCCATAGCATAAATTGATTGCCAGTAAATGAGCACAGAAAGTTCCAAATGGTCTGTGTGCTTGCAGAAGTTGGATGTAATACATAGAAGGTATTTACCTCTCCAGTGGGCTGGGCGAGAGTTGGGCGTCCCCGACTAACCGTCCTGCAATGCCCACGTCCACACGGCGGCGGGGAGGGATGGAGATCACTGGAAGAAATAACTGGCTGTAGAGACGTGACGTCCAGCGGTCGCTCTCAAAGAATTTTGCAGCCAGATAAAGAATCGTTCCAGTCCGTGCAAGCAACACCTGTGGCTACCTGAGCGAGGTGTGTGGAGGGCGGGGTCTAGAGACCCTCTCTAGACCCCGCCCTCCACACACCTCGCTCAGGTAGCCACAGGTGTTGCTTGCACGGACTGGAACGATTCTTTATCTGGCTGCAAAATTCTTTGAGAGCGACCGCTGGACGTCACGTCTCTACAGCCAGTTATTTCTTCCAGTGATCTCCATCCTTCCCCGCCGCCGTGTGGACGTGGGCATTGCAGGACGGTTAGTCGGGGACGCCCGACTCTCGCCCAGCCCACTGGAGAGGTAAATACCTTCTACGTATTACATCCAACTTCTGCAAGCACACAGACCATTTGGAACTTTCTGTGCTCATTTACTGGCAATCAATTTATGCTATGGCTATTTAGCCTATGGAAAACGGACACCTGCCAATATTGAATCTGCATATAACGCCCTTACAGAGTTTATTTTATTCCTGAGTTTTTAAGGTGTGTTTTATTCCATGTGATCGGTTCATACATGTTCATTCATTGGTTTTTTAATCATATTAATTATATTAAATATTGTTAATTTTTCACATGTTGGCTCTCTTTTTATATACATCATCTCCTGACACACAGTGCAGCCGTTTTTTCTTTGTTATATCAGCATCAACAATTTCATCACGTGTAACAGCAATAATGTAACTGATGCTAGCAGCTGTAGCTGTAACAAATTCTACATTTGACAGACATCTACACTAGTGATGAGCGGGTTCGGTTTCTCGGAAACCGAACCCCCCCGAACTTAACGCTTTTTACACGGGTCCGAGGCAGACTCGGATCTTCCCGCCTTGCTCGGCTAACCTGAGCGCGCCCGAACGTCATCATCCCGCTGTCGGATTCTCGCGAGGCTCGGATTCTATCGCGAGACTCGGATTCTATATAAGGAGCCGCGCGTCGCCGCCATTTTCACACGTGCATTGAGATTGATAGGGAGAGGACGTGGCTGGCGTCCTCTCCGTTTAGAATAGAAATAGATAGAGAGTGAGAGTGAGACACTTGAGTTACTGGAGCTTAGGAGTACTCAGAGTGCAGAGTTTACTAGTGACTGACCAGTGACCACCAGTGCAGTTTTATTATTATTTAATATAATCCGTTCTCTGCCTGAAAAAAAACGATACACAGTGACACAGTATACCATATCTGTGCTCAGCCTCAGTGTGCTGCATCATCTATGTATATCTGACTGTGCTGAGTGCTCACTGCTCACACAGCTTAATTGTGGGGGAGACTGGGGAGCAGTTATAGCAGGAGTATATTAACAGTGCACACTTTTGCTGCCAGAGTGCCACTGCCAGTGTGACTGACCAGTGACCACTGACCACCAGTATATTGTAATTGTCTGCCTGAAAAAGTTAAACACTCGTCGTGTGGTGTTTTTATTCTCTAAACGCATTCTGCTGACAGTGTCCAGCAGGACCGTCATTATATAATATAAACCTGTCCGGCTGCAGTAGTGATATATATATATTTTTTATATCATTATCATCCAGTCTATATTAGCAGCAGACGCAGTACGGTAGTCCACGGCTGTAGCTACCTCTGTGTCGGCAGTCGCTCGTCCATCCATACTAGTATCCATCAATCTCCATTGTTTACCTGAGGTGCCTTTTAGTTGTGCCTATTAAAATATGGAGAACCAAAATGTTGAGGTTCCAAAAATAGGGAAAGATCAAGATCGACTTCCACCTCGTGCTGAAGCTGCTGCCACTAGTCATGGCCGAGACGATGAAATGCCATCAACGTCGTCTGCCAAGGCCGATGCCCAATGTCATAGTACAGAGCATGTAAAATCCAAAACACCAAATTTCAGTAAAAAAAGGAATCAAAAATCTAAAATAAAATTGTCGGAGGAGAAGCGTAAACTTGCCAATATGCCATTTACCACACGGAGTGGCAAGGAACGGCTGAGGCCCTGGCCTATGTTCATGGCTAGTGGTTCAGCTTCACATGAGGATGGAAGCACTCAGCCTCTCGCTAGAAAAATGAAAAGACTCAAGCTGGCAAAAGCACAGCAAAGTACTGTGCGTTCTTCGAAATCACAAATCCACAAGGAGAGTCCAATTGTGTCGTTTGCGATGCCTGACCTTCCCAACACTGGACGTGAAGAGCATGCGCCTTCCACCATTTGCACGCCCCCTGCAAGTGCTGGAAGGAGCACCCGCAGTCCAGTTCCTGATAGTCAGATTGAAGATGTCAGTGTTGAAGTACACCAGGATGAGGAGGATATGGGTGTTGCTGGCGCTGGGGAGGAAATTGACCAGGAGGATTCTGATGGTGAGGTGGTTTGTTTAAGTCAGGCACCCGGGGAGACACCGGTTGTCAGTGGGAGGAATAGGGCCATTGACATGCCTGGTGAAAATACCAAAAAAATCAGCTCTTCGGTGTGGAAGTATTTCAACAGAAATGCGGACAACATTTGTCAAGCCGTGTGTTGCCTTTGTCAAGCTGTAATAAGTAGGGGTAAGGACTTAACCACCTCGGAACATCCTCCCTTATACGTCACCTGCAGCGCATTCATCATAAGTCAGTGACAAGTTCAAAAACTTTGGGCGACAGCGGAAGCAGTCCACTGACCAGTAAATCCCTTCCTCTTGTAACCAAGCTCACGCAAACCACCCCACCAACTCCCTCAGTGTCAATTTCCTCCTTCCCCAGGAATGCCAATAGTCCTGCAGGCCATGTCACTGGCAATTCTGACGAGTCCTCTCCTGCCTGGGATTCCTCCGATGCATCCTTGCGTGTAACGCCTACTGCTGCTGGCGCTGCTGTTGTTGCTGCTGGGAGTTGATGGTCATCCCAGAGGGGAAGTCGTAAGACCACTTTTACTACTTCCACCAAGCAATTGACTGTCCAACAGTCCTTTGCGAGGAAGATGAAATATCACAGCAGTCATCCTGCTGCAAAGCGGATAACTGAGGCCTTGGCATCCTGGGCGGTGAGAAACGTGGTTCCGGTATCCATCATTACTGCAGAGCCAACTAGAGACTTGTTGGAGGTACTGTGTCCCCGGTACCAAATACCATCTAGGTTCCATTTCTCTAGGCAGGCGATACCGAAAATGTACACAGACCTCAGAAAAAGACTCACCAGTGTCCTAAAAAATGCAGTTGTACCCAATGTCCACTTAACCACGGACATGTGGACAAGTGGAGCAGGGCAGGCTCAGGACTATATGACTGTGACAGGCCACTGGGTAGATGTATGGACTCCCGCCGCAAGAACAGCAGCGGCGGCACCAGTAGCAGCATCTCGCAAACGCCAACTCTTTCCTAGGCAGGCTACGCTTTGTATCACCGCTTTCCAGAATACGCACACAGCTGAAAACCTCTTACGGCAACTGAGGAAGATCATCGCGGAATGGCTTACCCCAATTGGACTCTCCTGTGGATTTGTGGCATCGGACAACGCCAGCAATATTGTGTGTGCATTAAATCTGGGCAAATTCCAGCACGTCCCATGTTTTGCACATACCTTGAATTTGGTGGTGCAGAATTATTTAAAAAACGAGAGGGGCGTGCAAGAGATGCTGTCGGTGGCCAGAAGAATTGCGGGACACTTTCGGCGTACAGGCACCGCGTACAGAAGACTGGAGCACCACCAAAAATGCCTGAACCTGCCCTGCCATCATCTGAAGCAAGAAGTGGTAACGAGGTGGAATTCAACCCTCTATATGCTTCAGAGGTTGGAGGAGCAGCAAAAGGCCATTCAAGCCTATACAACTGAGCACGATATAGGAGGTGGAATGCACCTGTCTCAAGCGCAGTGGAGAATAATTTCAACGTTGTGCAAGGTTCTGCAACCTTTTGAACTTGCCACACGTGAAGTCAGTTCAGACACTGCCAGCCTGAGTCAGGTCATTCCCCTCATCAGGCTTTTGCAGAAGAAGCTGGAGACATTGAAGGAGGAGCTAACACAGAGCGATTCCGCTAGGCATGTGGGACTTGTGGATGGAGCCCTTAATTCGCTTAACAAGGATTCACGGGTGGTCAATCTGTTGAAATCAGAGCACTACATTTTGGCCACCGTGCTCGATCCTAGATTTAAAACCTACCTTGGATCTCTCTTTCCGGCAGACACAAGTCTGCTGGGGTTCAAAGAACTGCTGGTGACAAAATTGTCAAGTCAAGCGGAACGCGACCTGTCAACATCTCCTCCTTCACATTCTCCCGCAACTGGGGGTGCGAGGAAAAGGCTCAGAATTCCGAGCCCACCCACTGGCGGTGATGCAGGGCAGTCTGGAGCGACTGCTGATGCTGACATCTGGTCCGGACTGAAGGACCTGACAACGATTACTGACATGTCATCTACTGTCACTGCATATGATTCTCTCCCCATTGAAAGAATGGTGGAGGATTATATGAGTGACCGCATCCAAGTAGGCACGTCAGACAGTCCGAAAGAAAAAAACTAAGCGCTCAGGTGAGTAGCACTGCACTTTGATTGTCAGCAGCCTCCTGTAGAAGGGAATTGCCAGTCCCTTAAGGCAAAACTAACAAATAAATAACAAGTGGCGCTTGACAATCAGAAAAGTAAAAAACATTTATTTATGTAAAATGTATCTGGATTACAACAACCTCCCGGGAGTTAGAAACAATATTAAAAACGTCACAATGATGTAAATATGCACTGCATTATAGCTTCATGATCAATTTATATAACATGAATTATAAGTAATCTTAATCGCATGTGACTATTTCTTAATAACACCTGGAAGGTTTTAGACCATGCTGGATTCACTAAATGCACACAATAAATATAAATATATAGAGCTGTAAAATGCTTATCTAAACAAGAGTCACTCACGGCTGTATGTTTTGTGGGGATTGTATGTGTCACAAATCCATGGCAATTGGCAACTGTTGCAAAGGAAATAATTTAAAATATACAACCTCCGCTGGGCAGGAGCCTATTCAGTCCTTGCTCCCTGGTGTCGTCCCGCCGTCCCAACAAAGACACACACCAGAGCCTCAGCGGATACACCTGATGCCGCGCCGTGCAGAGAGTCCCAACAAGCCGTCCCCGCTGATCCACACCACCTCCGGTACCTCCGCACTTTCAAAACGGAGGCTGTATGCTGGTGTTCCGGAGTGTTTAGGTTGTTTTAGCTGGGTGTATTCGGCCAGCAAGCGGCCTGTCTTTAGTGAAGCAGACACCCGGTGTGAATTCTATGCGCCGGTCTGCGCCGGGCTGAGGGGAACGGCACCTGTCTTTAGTGCAGTGCCACTCCTAGATGGGCTAGGTGTTTGTGTCGGCCACTTGGGTCGCTTATCTTAGTCACACACCTACCTCATTGTGCCTCTTTTTTTCTTTGCGTCATGTGCTGTTTGGGGGGTGTTTTTTGAAGGGCCATCCTGCGTGACACTGCAGTGCCACTCCTAGATGGGCCAGATGTTTGTGTCGGCCACTAGGGTCGCTTATCTTAGTCACACAGCTACCTCATTGCGCATCTTTTTTTTCTTCTTTGCGTCATGTGCTGTTTGGGGAGTAGTTTTTTGAAGGGCCATCCTGCGTGACACTGCAGTGCCACTCCTAGATGGGCTAGGTGTTTGTGTCGGCCACTTGGGTCGCTTAGCTTAGTCACACAGCTACCTCATTGCGCCTCTTTTTTTCTTTGCGTCATGTGCTGTTTGGGGGGTGTTTTTTGGAAGGGCCATCCTGCGTGACACTGCAGTGACACTCCTAGATGGGCCAGGTGTTTGTGTCGGCCACTAGGGTCGCTTAGCTTACTCACACAGCTACCTCATTGCGCCTCTTTTTTTTCTTCTTTGCGTCATGTGCTGTTTGGGGAGTAGTTTTTTGAAGGGCCATCCTGCGTGACACTGCAGTGCCACTCCTAGATGGGCCAGGTGTTTGTGTCGGCCACTTGGGTCGCTGAGCTTAGTCATCCAGCGACCTCGGTGAAAATTTTAGGACTAAAAATAATATTGTGAGGTGTGAGGTGTTCAGAATAGACTGAAAATGAGTGGAAATTATGGTTATTGAGGTTAATAATACTTTGGGATCAAAATGACCCCAAATTCTATGATTTCAGCTGTTTTTTTGGGTTTTTTGAAAAAAACACCCGAATCCAAAACACACCCGAATCCGACAAAAAAAATTCGGTGAGGTTTTGCCAAAACGCGTTCGAACCCAAAACACGGCCGCGGAACCGAACCCAAAACCAAAACACAAAACCCGAAAAATTTCCGGTGCTCATCACTAATCTACACCAGGGGTTCTCAAACTGTGTGCCATGTCACCCTGGGGTGCTGCGAGGCACTTGCAGAGGTGCCTCGGGTTGGTGGTCAAGGACCAAATCAAATTATTTATGGTTAAAGTGATAAGCAAAAACATTTCTAGTGGCTGCCAGTAATAAAACCTGAAATAACTGAACTTAAGGATGACATGTAGGCACAATTTACTTAATTTAATATTTTTTTTCAAAATATATCAATAATAAACTTTTATCCTAGGGGTGCCATGAAACAAATGCTGATACTCTAGGGCTCCATGAATCAAGAAAGTTTGGGAACCACTGATCTAGACAATTAAAATTAAGAATCGGAGAACATATAAGAAACATAAAAAAGGTCTGGAAACACATGCCAGATCCCTCCATTTTAAAAACATACATAAAAGCTCTGTCTCCCACAATATAGGCTTTTATGGGGTCCTATTAATTAAACCCAATATCAGGAATTGAGATATGGCTAGCAAACTAGCCAAGACTGACATGAACTTCAAGATTTAAACAGTGAATCTGAAATGAAATGGTTCCTATGATATAAAATGTGTTTGAACTCATTTTTCTTTTCTCCCTTTCATGTACTTTTGGGGATTGAAAATAAGTACATGGACTTCGGTAAAGGACATTATCACAGACATTGTCAAGATACAGCATACTGAATTTCATCCTATATTTAAATGTCTTAAATAATTTGTCACTAATACAGTATGTTAGATAGCCTATGCCTCTAATCATCATTTTTCTCTGTATGTGTATAAATTGGTGTATTACTACTTCCGGTATTTGGAACACAAGACCCATAGTTGAAATGCATATACTTCTAGCTTTTGAAGCCATTAATCTGGTGTATATGCATATGTTTATACAAACGTTAGTTATTAATACCCAATCTCCTTTATTTCCTACTGAGGTGGATAATGTCATATTTTGACCCCTCTTAACAATTTAGAGCTCCAGAACTGGAGCCACCTTGCTAGTTCCACTGTGATACATTACTTCTGGACGGTGAACGCAAACCGTATGGTGGAACACACGCACACGTCCGGTGAGCCATCCACTTCCAGTTTCACATTTCTAACAAAGTTTTCTTGTAACTTTTGTATTACCTTTTATTATATGAACATATGAAAAGAGTTTTTTTCTTGTACAAATACTTATGAATGTATTTAAAGACTTATTTTTGACACTTTGGATGGTTTGTGCTAGTAATGACATCACTTCCTATATTTGTCATACAGGAGGTAAAAAAAATCACAGCCTGTGCCCCTCTCTGCATCACCTGGGGAAGATCCAGTAGGATTGAAATGCATTGGCAGGCAGCAGGGGTTAGCCTCCAGTTGTCACATGCACACCACCATGGACAGCTTATGATCATTTAGGTAACTGATGAGTAAGAGTCCGGACGATCTGCATCAGGTTTATTCATCTTGCCTTTTAGTCTACTCTTTTGCTGCAGATGTAGTGCTCCCTTTTTGGAAAAAATAATAATATTTTTTACTATTTTGATATCCTTTTAGGATAATAAATTGTACCCCACTTTTTAATGAAAACCTCTGAGCCTGATATTTTTACCAGTGGAAAGTTGGAGAAATATACCTTTATGTGAAAGTTACAGTGCTTCTGATTGTGACTGGGGTACGCCCATCTTGAATTCTATACCAAGTAATAGACACCTTACATATATATGGTGATGGGATTTAAAGATACCTCGATAGACACATCTCCACTCTCCAGATTGTGAGTCAAGGTACGCCCAATGTTTTGGGTTTCTATACAAACACAAAGATGCCTTTATGTAAAGTTTGGATGTCACTAAATTGTGAGTTAGGGTACGCCACAGGTAGAAAAGATACCTTTATATGAAGGATTTCTAAGTATAAAAGTTTTGCTTTTAGCGCCTAAAGTGTGATATGCTCTAAAAATAGCACTTGGTTAATTTTCATATGAATTGCTAATGTATGTGAATGTTAATGTTGGGAGAATCCTTTCAATGCATCACTTTGCCCAGATGCTGCCAGTTAAGTTAAGGGAGCACCTTATATTAAGATATGAGCTCAAGGAAAATGTAACAATGGCACTTCTGTATATAAACTGTATAACAATAAAAAGGAGTGTGCTAATGATGACAACAGAAGGTGATGTACCCACTCCTGCACAGACATCCAGGAAGTGGACTATGCATTCAGCATTTAACATTATCTTATGAAGAAACCGTAAATAATATCTGTTAAGTTGTAAAGTGTTTGACTTGCATTGCTCTGTCATTAACAGAAATAAGTTCTTATTGCACCATAATTTTTGGATTTTTTTTGGCTATGATGATGTGGGTGTGGAATATTATGTCAACATTGAAAATCTAGTTAATCATAATATAGACATCATATTATTGACAGGTACATTATGTTAATATTCAAAAACAAAAAGAAGACTTTTTGCCAAGGAACTCCTCTTCAAATAATTAATAAAATGTAACTTTTATTAGCATACATTAAAATTGTCATCTGTCCTGGTTACCAGTGGGCAGTAACATAAATTAATAACACAAAAATTACACAAGAATAACACTTTAGATAACAGTACAATGTGTGTATCAGCTGATGTTATATTTTGGATAGGGTGGATAAACTGCTATGCAGCCAAAGCAGCCACTTAGGGCCCAGTGGATCTTAGGGGGTCTGCCGATAGGACTGAATCTGGCAGGAGCCACTTTACCGGCACCGGTGTTCAGCACTCACTGGTGATGCACTATATTGAAGAATCTGAAAATAAACTATAGCTTTCAGCAGCCCTTGCTACCGGGAGAAGTGGTTAATTTTTCTGTTTTTCCACAATAGCGTGGTACGGTGCTCTACTGTGTGGCATACTGTGTTTACGGAGTACTATTGTGTGGCACAAGGTGTTTACTGAGCACTATTGTGTTGCGTAATGTGTATATGGAAAACTATTGTGTGACGTAATGTCTTTACGTAACACTACTGTGTTGCATAAGGTGTATAAGGAGCTCTACTGTCGGGATTCAGGCATCAGTCTTATGACCACTAGGATCCCGACAGTCAGGATCCCATACAGAATCCATAAGGAGTACTGCTGTGTGGTGTAACATGTATAAGGAGTACTGCTGTGTGGTATAATGTGACTAAGGTTGCACTACTGTGTGGCATAATTTGAACTGGGGGTACTATTGTGTGGTCACCCCTCATCCCCAAAAGGCAACAGCCTTTTTTTTTGTGGGGGGGGGGGGGATTTAGCATACACTGACTGACTGGGGGTGATTATTTGAGGAAGGGGGGGCCACAAATTGGTGTCTTGCTTAGGGTCCCATGAGGACTAAATCCGCCTCTGCTAGTGGGCAGTTACATAGATTAATAACACAAAAATTACACAAGAATAGCATTTGAGATAATAATACCATGGGGGTCATTCCGAGTTGTTCGCTCGGTAAAAATCTTCGCATCGCAGCGATTTTCCGCTTAATGCGCATGCGCAATGTCCGCACTGCGACTGCGCCAAGTAAATTTGCTATGCACTTAGGAATTTTACTCACGGCTTTTTTATCGTTCTGGCGATCGTAATGTGATTGACAGGAAATGGGTGTTACTGGGCGGAAACAGGCCGTTTTATGGGCGTGTGGGAAAAAACGCTACCGTTTCCGGAAAAAATGCAGGAGTGGCCGGAGAAATGGAGGAGTGTCTGGGCGAACGCTGGGTGTGTTTGTGACGTCAAACCAGGAACGACAAGCACTGAAATGATCGCAGATGCCGAGTAAGTCTGGAGCTACTCAGAAACTGCTACGAGGTGTGTAATCGCAATATTGCGAATACATCGTTCGCAATTTTAAGATGCTAAGATTCACTCCCAGTAGGCGGCGGCTTAGCATGAGAAAATCTGCTAAAATCCGCTTGCGAGCGAACAACTCGGAATGACCCCCTATGTGTTAATACTATGTGTGTATCAGCCGATGTTATGAGTGATTAGCAATATTTTAGATAGGGATCTATCCTGTCTATCACTGTGTCTTATAGCTATATTATTAAGCAGAAATACACATTGAACTGTTAAAAGGCAAAAGGGCATCTGTTATGATTAGAGATGTGCACCAACGCCAATGTTTTGGAACTTTATTGTTTTTACAAGCTAAAAACTGCTAAAATCTTGTAATTTGGGCCTGTTTTGTTTCTGCAGTATTATTAACTTCAACAACATTCATTTCCAATAATTTCCAGTCAATTGAATAGGTGAGGGACAATAACACTTTTTAAACATAACATGGCAGGGGGTGTGGGCATGCTTGTGTGGCACAGGGGGAAGGGAGTACTCAGGGAGGAACAAGGTTGGGGGGACAGGGTTAAGATCTCAGGAAGGATAAGGAATGTCAGGGGGCACAGGGTTGGGAGGATGCTCAAGGGGGCACAGATTTTAAGGCAGGAGTGGAGAACCTTTGGCTCTCCAGATGTTAAACTACACATACCAGCATGCCCTGCTACAATTTTGACCATGCTAAAACTGTTGCAGGGCATGCTTGGATGTATAGTTCGACAACAGCTGGAGGGGCAAAATGGGGGACTCTCAAAGGAGGGCAGTGTTGGGGGATGCTCATTGGACACAGGGTTGTAAGGGACACACTGGGGGCACAAGGTTGATGTGGTTGCACAGGGGCACAGTGTTGTAGGGGATGCTCAGGGGTGCACAGGTTTGGGGCGATACTCAAGGGGGCACAGAGTAAGCAGGGATGCGCAGGGGTGCACAGAGTAAGGGGGGGACACTCAAGGGGCACATGGTGGAGGAAGGGAAGCTCAATGGGACACAGGGTTACTTGGGACTCTCAGGGGACACAGAGAAAGGAGGATGTTAAGTGGAGCAAGGGTAAGGGGGGACGCTTAAGTGGGACAGGATGGGAACAGTGAGCTCAAAGGGGCACAGGGTAAGAGGGAAGCTCAGTTGACACAGGATGGGGAAGGTGAGCTCAAGGTGGGGGAGACAGAACCCCCTAATTCCAGGAATATGACAGAAATGTGTCAGTGAGGCACTGTGGCTGGTGACAGAGTAAACAGGCCATCCCCATTTCCCCAACATCTCCTGTCAGCCCACCCCCCACTCTCTGATCTCATGTGCAGCAGCAAGCTCTCCCTTCTCCTGACAGGCTCCAGAACTCTGCAGAGGAGGTTGGAACAGAGCCGATCAGCTGGTGCTCGCTCCCTTCTCCCCCGTGGCAGGGATGTCAGGGCCAGTGGGTGGGAGGCAGTGACAGCACCTCTGTCACTCAGCTTTTTTCTCCCAGTAATACACTTCTGTCTGTTGGATCAAAACAGCGGCCACTACCAAGGTAACAGACCACTGGTTGGCTGAGAGACAAACATTCTCAACCAACCAGTGGCCTGTTACCATGGCAGCGGCCAATAACTGGATCTGATACAGAAGTCAGGGAATACAAAGCACAGAAGATCTGATGCTAGGAAGAGGATGTTTTTGGGTTTGGATTTATAGGGAAGAACCAAGTCGGGAACCGGATCTACTCGGAACTGGTACGTTCGAGAGGGTTCAGTTTTCAGATAACTGAAACCATACATCTCTAGTTATAATGTCAAGAAATGACAAAGATATGACATAAGAATAAAAGGACAATCTCAATACTCATTTGGTATTGGTCCTTTTCAATATGGACTTAATTTATAAGGGACTATCCACATTTGCAAGTGCAGTGTGTGTTTTTTATGCCTAAGGACATCAAATATCTGACCAAAGTGGGTTCAGAATTGTGTTCCTGTTGATATAAGAAAGTTTAGTGCAACACACACAGTTATCAGTATCATGTGGTCCCTGCCCTGTTTCTACTGCCCTCCTATGTGTTACTGTGAACAGTGAACAGGTGAGTGGAAGCACAGGTAAATAAGTATGAGAGGGATAGAAAAAATTGCAGTATGCGGGATCTACTTTTGTGTGGATGATCATGCCATCACCACTGTTGGGTATCCTGCAAGATGAGAAAACAGATACAATGACAAAAGATATGATGCACCACAATGCATGGTATAGAGCATTGTGCTCAGGTCAAGAGAGTAAGTCCACTAGTCACAATCCCCCTAAATATATATGAATCAGAGGAGTCTGTCGAACAATGTTTTATGTGACAACACATTGTTGCCCAGATGGTTACATGGGAAATGTACAACAAAAAAGACAGGCACTGCATTCCTTCTGGTTATGTGTGTCATACATTCAAAGCAGTCCAAATGGTTTTAATAAATGTTGTATTTACACACATTTCTGATAATAAAAAAAAATGATTATATGTTTTTTATTTGGTCATGAAAAAATACATACAGTAAATAATTTTGCAACTACTGTAAATTTGAGTAAGGGTCCCACATATTTTAAGAACCAGCACCAGGCTCCACTAGCAGGGGGGTAATGCCACAGCCAGGGGACACACTTGAAGAGTCAGTGTCATCATTTCTAAATTGGAGGATCAGCCTAAAATAGGGGATCTCTCAAAATGAATACAGGTTCTAAATAATATATTGGAACAGTTAGAAACTCAGTTTGAAGAAGATAAGAAAATTGCCCAAATTCAATACCCCACTATATCATTGAAGAGAGGTAGAGGTAGAACTGTGTGGCCTCAAGACTGTTTTAGATGTTGGAGGCTTGGTTATAGGATTTATAAATGTAAATAGAGGATCTACTTTAAATGTAAAAAGAGTATAATTTCTCTCTTTCTCTTGTAGTCATGGTTTATAAATGTAGGCAGAGATTGCATCCTACCTTTTACTGTTCTGAACCCCCATCTTAAATGACTGAAAGGAAGGGAAATGGATGAGGGAGACCAGTGAGCCCTGGACTGGTTCCCTATAAAGTTAAATAAGTCTACTGAGGAGTGCCGTGGTGCCATGCTATCTCAGATGGCCAGATGGGACCTGCTCCATTGGTCTCTGTTTCTATAAATGGGATGCGGTCAAGATGCCGCCGGCCGGAATCCCGGCGGTCGAAATACCGACACCGGAATCCGACCGCCACAATCCCGACATATTCTCCCTCCGTGGGTGTCCACGACACCCATAGAGGGAGAATATAATAGTGTGCCGAGCGTAGCGAGCCCGCAAGGGGCTGCGTTCCGCTAGCCACACCTGTCGGGATTGTGTGGTCGGGATTCCGGCATCGGTGTTTCGACCGCCGGGATTCCGGACGGCGGCATTTAGTACTGATCCCCTATAAATGGGTATAATTGTTGCACCCTTCAGGACAGTGGTCTCGGGTTTCAATAAAATTTGAGAACTGGCATGAAGAAAACCTGGCTGATGTATGAATCTTTCCTCTTGCTTGACTAGTGATTTGGGGTTTTAGCAATCAAAGCTACCCTTATCCTAGATCTTTGACTATTATGTTAAGTCTACGCTAGGAGGTGACAGAAGTAGAAATCCGAATTTCTACTTTTGCTTTATTCTGTCCCAAGTGCCCTGAAAAAACTAGGGACAGCTCTATTATCATGGATATTAATATTAATCTATTCAGGACTCTAGCCCAATGGTGTCAGGGGGTCGTGGGGGAACAGTTGCCTTCCAGTCCTGTAGTGCAGTCATTGTGTTTGATGGAGTGTCCTAGGGATATCCCTGTTGTGGACCTTGAGTCCATTAGTTTGACTGAGGACAGCTTGCAGCTGTTTCAAATACAATATATATAATATTTGAAGCTGAATGAAAATTAATTATTGACTTAAAGGAATGGAGGTCGGTGTTCTCGCTTCATGAGTGGTATCTGGGTTATTGAAAGTAAGTGGATCATAACATCAGATTAAAGGAGTTTATTCCATGAAAGATCTATTTAATTATATGGAGGATATAAGGCAGTTCTTTACGAAACTTATTAGACCATAATGTAATCATTGAATTGGGAAGTTCTTATTCATCTTCCTTTGTGGTAGCAGGAAGAAGAATGGTGTTATTCATACGGCCAATCATTGCAGTTCATTGAATAGTCAAGCTATTCCTTATCAATATACCATTCCTAGACTCCACAAAGCCTTGGACTGTCTCTCCAGAAGCCAATGGTTTTCCATTATGTATCTAAGAAATGGGTTTTATCAGATTGCAATGAGTCCTGAGGATGCATGAAAAAACACTTTCATATTCTTCCTTGTTTTTTTTCCAATTTGAAGGAATGCCTAAGGGGCTATCTGTTGCTCCAGCTACATCTTAAATGAGTATGAAAAAGGGGAATATGAATCTCCATGAAGTACTCATGTATTTAGATGACATCATTGTATTGGTAAGAGTTTGTAGAAGCACAATGCATGGTTACTTTGGGTATTGGATCAACTGATAGTACATGGTTAGAAGCTGTCTTGTGTCTAGTGACAAGTGTCATTTCTGCCAGAAGTTGGCCACTGATCCCGAACAAAAATATTTGCAGTAGTTGATTTGTGGTGACCAAGGAAAACCGAAAGTCTTGCGCTTGTTCTTAGGATTCTGCAGGTATTACCATAGGATTAAAAGCAGTGAATCTAGCACTAGTATATGCAATTAATATATGATGGATGGTATATGGCAAAGAAAATACATATTTATTTTATAACCATTTTAAAAATACAAATAAAATCACAAGTTATGAAAAAGCAACTACTAGCTAGGCCACATGTGTGTTGGTATATTAGGATCATGCAATATCAGACAGGCTCATGTATTAATCAGTGTTCAAATTAGGACTGTCTCCTTTGTGTCCATAAGGGATCCAATTTTAGCAGCAATGTATTACCACTACGTGAATCTTGTATGTCAAAATAGTTCCTTTAGCAACCAAATTTGCAGACGGACATGCTGAAGGAGTATCCACCAGGTATCCAGTGTGCTGCAGAATGTTCCAAGGAGAATGGCAAAGTCCAAACAGAAGTCCACTGGAGTAACAAGAGTCCAGATACAAACTCAACACGTTTCCTTGTGCTATGATCACCCATCTTCCTTAGCTGTAGGTTTGTACAATGTTTTTCTAAAATGGCAAAGCAACTGACTGATCTTACCACTGGGTATCCTCCACCAAAAGGAATGAAAGCTTAAAAAACAAAAATAAATATAATCATTGGACCTCTGAATGTGAGCGGGCTTTCCTAAAATTGAAAGAAAGTTTGACAAGTCCTATTCTTACATATGTAGATCCCTCTATGCCATACTCAATGTAAATGCCTGTTTTGAGGGACTGGATGAAGTGCCCTATCAACACCAGGATCAGAATCTGCCAGCATCTTATGTAAGTTAAGGGCAAAGCACCAGTGAGAAAAGCTATGCTGTCCACAAGTTGGAATTCTTGGCATTAAAATGGACCATGGTCGATAGTTTAAATATCTGGATGGAGCTCAGTTAGAGGTTCATACAGATAATAATGCCTTGACTTATGTTCAGACCACTGCCAAAGTATATGTAAAGGAGCATTGTTGGATGGCTGCCCTAGCCATCAACAATTTTTGCATTGACCTAGAACAGTCAATGTTGATGACAATTCATTAACTAGAAGGCCAAACTTGTTATGGGAGTTGTAAGAAGAGGACTTGATAAAAGTACTGGTATCAGAAATTCAAAGCCTGTGCCCTGTGGTGCTGGTATCTTTATCCCCAGATAAAGATGGTGTCACAGCACTAAGAGCATCTTGGGGCCTCCTGTTGGCATATTGTTGGGTCTCCAGTTGGAAATGAGGAATCTGCAGAGGCTTATCCATTAAAAAATTAAAATATCTTCAAATATCTGATGAAATAGCTGATCCCCATAGTAGAAATATCCATACTTGCATGCTGGAGGATAAGCCTTTATCCTTTTGACACTTAAAAAAACAACACAGCAAAGTTTCTATTTAAACAAGGTGGTTATACCAATTTATAAAGTCTTTGTATGCAAAAGTAAGACACAGATACTGTCGTTTTTCAGACTGACTCTGGCTCTCTCTCACTGAATTCAGTACTGTTGCTTCATCTTCTGGGCACTTCAGAAGCCCATTACTGTAAACATAAACATTTTGAGTCCAGTTAGCTTCTGATCATTGGTCCCTATTCCTGGCTTCAGTGCTGCCCTGTTGATCAGTTGACTCCTGTTTCTCCCAAATACAGAAGGGCTAGCTTTGAACTGACTACAGGAACCAATGACTGTTCAAAACTATTGCATCTGCTCTTTACCAGTACAACTTGTACATTACTAGTTCCTACTTCAAGTACAGCTCCCTGATTCTTGGTTGGATTGTTGTATCTACCATCTGGTGACAATTCCAAGGTGCTCAAGTTCTGCGTTCATCATTTCCTATTACCTGTTTCAGCTTCTCCTAGCTTTTGTCTATCTGCCTGCACTCCTCTACAGTTCTAACAAAGTTAATCACCCTCAACTTACAAAGCCTGTGTAGTTAACCACTACCACTTCTACCTGCACTCCTGTGCTATTATCACTCGCAAATCATGGGGGTAATTCTGAGTTGATCGCAGCAGCAAGTTTGTTAGCAATTGGGCAAAACCATGTGCACTGCAGGGGGAGCAGATATAACATTTGCAGAGAGAGTTAGATTTGGGTGGGTTATTTTGTTACTGTGCAGGGTAAATACTGGCTGCTTTATTTTTACACTGCTATTTAGATTTCAGTTTGAATACACCCCACCCAAATCTAACTCTCTCTGCACATGTTATATCTGTCCCCCCTGCAGTGCACATGGTTTTGCCCAACGGCTAACATATTTGCTGCTGCGGTCAACTCAGAATTAGGCCCCATGTGCAGCTTTCAAAGCCCGCAATCTTGCGCAGTTTCCACACCACCAATCATCCCCAGCTTGCAAAGCCTGCACAGTTAACCACTGCAATCCTGTGCAGTTTCCACACTGCTAATCATACACAGCTTGCTTAGCCTGTGCTGTTAACCACTGTTTTCTGTGCAGTTCCAGTCAACTAATGGCCACATAGCCATACCTGTGTGCATTATTTCTCACAGCCTGTAAAGTTCACATCTTCACTTGCATGCATTATCACATCCTGCAGAGTACACGTCCATTACCTGTGTGCATTACCACTCGTAACCTACAAAGTGAACAACCTTTGTTATTTTCTTCAGTTTGTCATTCTTTCATTCTTTTCTTACTTGCTTCAGTTTTTTTTTTGTTACTTTCTTCACTTTATTGTGTTTTGTAGGTCTCTCTCATTGGCTCACCAGGACCTCCATATCTCAGCACCCATTCTTCAGTTTGTTGTTTTGTTCAATTTGTTGTTTTCTTCATTCATTTCTCTTTTTATTCATAGTTATCCACATTGTTAGCTAATTTATGTGTTATATTCCCTCTGTTATTCAGAACCATACCATTCCTTCATGCCACTCTGTTGACAGTGGAACTAGATTCTTTTGATACATGGAATTAAAGAAAGCGGACAAGACATTACATGTACAAGAATTCATAAAAAATGAACAAAAATATGATTAAAAGAGAAGAAAAAAATCTAAAAGTACAGGGTACACATCGGTTTGTAGTAAATGTGTAAAAAGTGCTTATCTTAGGTTCAGGAGGTTAGTCTGGGAAAGATCATGGAATGCCCAATGCGTTTCGTCCTTCAGGACTTCATCAAGGGTAGTGTGGTACTGGGACAGGGCTCGTATTTATACCTCTGTCAATTAGAAGACTATGTGTGACATCACTTCCTCCCACAGTGATGTTTAGGGAGAACAGAAATCTTAGTGTGTTTCACATTTAAATAATTTGTATATGAGTAATACAAATGTCTCTAAACAAAGCTGATCCTTATCACATAGTTAAAAAACGAGTAGTTTAGTGAGTGTAGGTGAATTGATTGTTTACAATGTACTGGCAGCAGGTACTTCCGCCCCACTTCCGGTGGTACGGCGGGCTCTACTGCGCTTGCGTCCGCTTTTGTGTTCGTAATCAGGTGTCGGAAGTCACAAACGGGCTCCTCTGCGCATGCGCCCGCTTCCGCACTTGGTAGCACGTCAATAAAGTCACGTTGATTCCGTCAGACGCCACGTCCGCGTCATCACATCACGTGTGGGAACCCGGAAGCTCTGTGTGCCGTGGAGAGCGTGCTGAAATCGGAACTCCTCTGTTAGGCCGCGCGTCACTTCCTTCAGGGATTACATTCAGTGGATGATATCCTGGGTTTAGTCTTGAGACGCACGTGGAAATAAAAATACAAAATATATATACATTACCGAGAAATCATGACAGGCTTATTAATAACCAGATATGTATTAATTTGTATGGAGGAAATAAAAAATAACATTGAAATTACCAAAAGATCATGACCGACTTATTTATAACCAGATATGTATTAATTTCTATTTAGAGAATTATATAGCTAATAAATATTAATAAATATTATTAAATAAATATTAATAAAAGCTATGATCTTTTGGTAATTTCAATTTTATTTTTTATTTCCTCCATACAAATTAATACATATCTGGTTATTAATAAGCCTGTCATGATTTCTCGGTAATGTATATATATTTTGTATTTTTATTTCCTCCATATGTTTTCCGGAACAACAAACCATATATCCATATATGATCCAAATGAAGAAGTCGCACATAATAATCCTAAATAGTGAATTTAACATTGGGACCCACTATTGAGAAAAAAATGCTGTCAGAAACACCATATGCGGTTCACGTGCGTCTCAAGACTAAACCCCGGATATCATCCACTGAATGTAATCCCTGAAGGAAGTGACGCGCGGCCTAACAGAGGAGTTCCGATTTCAGCACGCTCTCCACGGCACACAGAGCTTCTGGGTTCCCACACGTGATGTGATGACACGGACGTGGCGTCTGACGGAATCAACGTGACTTCATTGACGTGCTACTAAGTGCGGAAGCGGGCGCATGCGCAGAGGAGCCCGTTTGTGACTTCCGACACCTGATTACGAACACAAAAGCGGACGCAAGCGCAGTAGAGCCCGCCGTACCACCGGAAGTGGGGCGGAAGTACCTGCTGCCAGTACATTGTAAACAATCAATTCACCTACACTCACTAAACTACTCGTTTTTTAACTATGTGATAAGGATCTGCTTTGTTTAGAGACATTTGTATTACTCATATACAAATTATTTAAATGTGAAACACACTAAGATTTCTGTTCTCCCTAAACATCACTGTGGGAGGAAGTGATGTCACACATAGTCTTCTAATTGACAGAGGTATAAATACGAGCCCTGTCCCAGTACCACACTACCCTTGATGAAGTCCTGAAGGACGAAATGCGTTGGGCATTCCATGATCTTTCCCAGACTAACCTCCTGAACCTAAGATAAGCACTTTTTACACATTTACTACAAACCGATGTGTACCCTGTACTTTTAGATTTTTTTCTTCTCTTTTAATCATATTTTTGTTCATTTTTTATGATTTTTTTATGAATTCTTATACTTAAGCATTTTTTCTTAAACTAAAGTATATCAGTGTTTTTTAATCATGTAAAATAAATATGCTTTTTCTTTCTATATAAAAAATCTTTTTACGTTCCTTTACTATAGACACCATTGGTCGCTTGTGCCCATATTCTTGGTTTCTATAACACTTTTTACAGCAGCTTACCACTGCTGTTTTTATTTAGGGGCCTGCTGACACCCTTTGTACCAAGGGAGTGTATTTTTGGACATATATTGTACATAATTGTGAAGGTTAACTTACCACAAGTGGCGCTATTTTTTCCTTTTTTGCAAGACATTACGTGTATTTAAATATGCTTTATAGAATAAGCAGTAACATGGAGTTACACTTAACAAAAGAGATAATCAATCAGGTAGATATTTTCAAAGACAAAGGTTAGTAATGTAAGCAGTTTTAGTTATTATCTAAAGCAGGTGCAAAATGTCAGTGTAACACAAAGATGAAGTTCAGTTTAACCACAGGCATCCACGTCACGGGACTTTCCATCCCTGCCTGTGTCAGATAAAGCAACACATTAAAAAGTACAATGCAATACAAAATGGTAATACATATATGCCATTTTGCTAACCTACCACTACACACTGACGTCCTCCAGAGTCCATCTCTGGGCTGAGTTTGGCCTACTCCCTCCTCCCCTTTAGTCTGTGTGACTGATGGCAGTCACCGCAGACCTAATGGACTTCCTTACCCATGAGTTAAACTATACTGTCAGAGGTTTGTTTTTTTATTCTGTTAGCTATCCCCCCCCCCCCCCAACCTTCCTGCCCCATCTGTGCTTCCTCTTCTTTTTGTATTGGGGGTATACCGCACTGGAAAGTAGTAACGTATCTAATGGATAATATTTAGACCAAAATGTAATAAGTAAAAGGAGAAAACTCAGTCTTCTAATTAATCTTATATTTGGTGGTGCACCCTGAGTCAGTAATGAAACATGCAACAAGAAAAGAGAAAAGAAGACTCTTTTGTGGGCGCACTCTTGTATGTATATATATAGACGTCTCAGAAGAAACAATGATAGAAATATATATATTTTATTAACACAAATTGATAAAATAGTAGTAGGATATTTTGTCAAAATATTGCAAGAGGGTAGGGGGGGAAAAAGGAGAAAGAGGGTGGGGACACAGAACAAATATTGACAGTGTAAAATACTGAATAACAATTCTGGGCTGCCTGGGTTCAAAAATACAAAAGATAACAGCTGGAGGCCTGAAAGAATACCTAAATAGGTATGTATATTAAATGTTTTCCTATATTAGGTTGATGAATCAGCTACATCTATTGTAAGTATATAGAAATAGAAAAGGCTGAGGTGAGCAAGATGAATCTGCTGTCAGTGTTAGACGCTGAGCAAAAACCGTCCGCAGATTTCTACTGAACTGAGTATTCCTCAAGAGTCTCCCACTTGAGTACTAACCCAGCCCAACACTGCTTAGCTTCCAAGATCGGAAGGATTCGGGCGTTGCCAGTGTGGTATGAAAGTAGAATGAATATTGTAATCGAGGGCTCAGGAATCACTGATGAGAGTTCACGAATCAGGAAGAAAAAGAGTAGATGTAGGTTGGAGAGGAAAATTAGGGGATCTGCTGCCAATGTTAGACAGGGATGGTCACCCTGAATCAATGGTGAGAGTCCTGAAATCAGAAAAAGGAAAACATTTGATATACATACCTATTTAGGTATTCTTTCAGGCCTCCAGCTGTTATCTTCTGTATTTTTGAACCCAGGCAGCCCAGAACTGTTATTCAGTATTTTACACTGTCAATATTTGTTCTGTGTCCCCACCCTCTTTCTACTTTTTTCCCCCCTACCCTCTTGCAATATTTTGACAAGATATCCTACTACTATTTTATCAATTTGTGTTAATAAAATATATAAAATATATATATTTCTATCATTGTTTCTTCTGAGACGTCTATATATATACATACAAGAGTGCGCCCACAAAAGAGTCTTCTTTTCTCTTTTCTTGTTGCATGCTTCCTCTTCTTTTTGCTTACCTTTACCTTCCGCTGTTGTCCCATTTCTTTTTCTTATTTAAGACCCTCATGGATCTTAGTTTGCTGTCTTTCAAAACAAAATGTGTAAATAGTCCTTGAATGAGGCCTACCCTGTGCCATACTTTAAAGCAGTCTAGATGCAATATTGCAGTACTACAGGAAACACACTTCTGGAACTGTTGTCCAGATGCTTCCCCCCATGCCTATGACCCTACCCGCAAGAAAAAGAGGGTGGCAATTATGTTAACTAGTCATCATGTTTTTATTCCCACTACTATTGTCCGTGATCCTGAGGGGAGATACCTGCTTTTTGTGGGAGACTTAAATAATGTCCCATATACATCAATTAATGTTTGCGCCCACAAATACAATCAATCCCATTTGTTTTAAACCTTTAGTGATCTACTTAACCCTCCAAAGACAGCATGAGATGTTCTTGGAAAGGGATTACAATACAACTCTCAATAATTATCTTGATTGCTGTAAACCCCTGCCCACTTCCCTTGCTCATGTAGCCTTTGCTAATTCTAAGGTAGGTCCTCTCCCTTCTCCTTTCTCAACACCTGTTATTTGATTATTGGCATATGCAAAACCTACAGCTAAGGATTACACTTTGTACTTTACTCTGCACGCTGTCCATACTAGGATTGATACATTTGTGAGCTCATGACGAGCCCAGGCTATTGTTGATGAATCCATTTACCCTATCACAGTCAGATCGATGTCCAGTAACAGAAGGTGTTATCAGCCACCTCTTTCCCAGCTACCCTGTAGCTGGTATTTCAAGGATAGAACCCTCCTTGACCCTTAGATGAAAGCCATGGTAGAAAGCAAATAAATGTATTAGTTTAACACTAAAGCTGTAGTATGTGGCTATCACATTCATGCTTCAGCTCTTGATAAGAATTGTGCTCAGAACCTGCAAATCTCGCAGCATTAGTCCATTCTCTAGACACCACCAATCATCTGGCCTAGCGGATAATTATTCCAAATTGGTTGCAGCCATAGGGGAGCCAAATTTCCTCTTAACTGCTAAAGCAGAACAGTGACTGAATCAATCCTATTATGAGAAAAGGGACAAACTGTTTGCCTCCCAGTTGTAGAAGAAGTCATAACCAAATAATATTTTGTCCATCACTACCCTGTTCTGTAATCCTGCCCACAACCCCAAGTTTGTTGCTAAAGCCTTTCTTGACTTCTATGAAAAGTTCTACAACAATCCCAGTCCCATTTCAGCCTCTCACTCTTCTTCACTGATCCAACAGTTCCTCTCATGGTGCCGCCTCCTGTGCCTTTTCCAGAGGCATCGGAGGCAATGAGTGTTGAAATGAATGAAGCATAGATTTGCTCTTCTATTAAGCAAATTAAATCATATAAAGCTCCCGGTCCAGGTGGCTTCACCACTTCTTAGTTTAAATTATTACAAAAAGTGCTTGACCCCATCTTTTCCCTATGTTCAATAGTATTTTACAAGGCAACCCCTTATTGAAACAGGCTCTTGAAGTCAAAATTATCATAATGCACAAGGAAGGTAAGGACCTTACTCATTGTTAGAGTTAGATTTGGGTGGGGTGTGTTCAGTCTGCAATCTAATTTGCAGTGTAAAAACAAAGCAGCCAGTATTTACCCTGCACAGAAATAAAATAACCCACCCAAATCTAACTCTCTCTGCACATGTTATATCTGCCTCCCCTGCAGTGCACATGGTTTTGCCCAATTGCTATCAAAAATCCTGCTGTGATCAACTTGGAATTACCCCCTATGATTCAGTGAATGGTGTTGTCTCAAAGCCTTTCGCTCTCTCCAATAGAACTCGACAGGGGTGCCCATTGTTTAATCCGCTGCTCCCAGGATGTAAAAGTAGGTTCCAAAGAGTTGAAATTTCTTCTCTTTCCCGAGGTTCATTTATTTAGCTTTCTCCAGTTACACCATTTTGTTACCTCTCTTCTCCATTTGGTTCTTATTGTTCCTTTGTTACCATAGATGGTTACTATAAGGTATGATTTCCCTTAATTACAATTCCCTCCTCCACTTGATAGAACCTACCATATCATGATGGGCATTCCAGCAGGAGAAATTCACCCATAATCAATAACCTGTGGTACTTTCTCTTTGGTCTTCAATTTGACACTTTAGAAAACTGTGAGGACAAACTGGTGACCCAGATCTTCATACAGTAAGATGTCTTATTGCCTCTCACTAGAAAAATCCTGCTCTTTCCCTGTTCTCCATAGTTATCAAAAAAAAAACTTGGCACTTGCTGTAGCTGTGATGGAGAAGATTACAGCTTACCTCAACTCAAAGTCACCCCAATTCCTCCTAGTTTGGTGCTCTTAGTACTCCTTTGCTAAATCCTTCTCCAACCATAGGTCCTCATGTGGCTTTTCAGATCATTTGTTTTGATTCTCTTGTTCTGTTGTTTTGTCTTCTTCTGTTTCTTTTCATTTCTAGCATTATAATTTCAGGCCACCTCCCCCCCAATCCTCCTCCCCCTTTTACTCTTTTTTTATTTACTTTTTAATATACCCTACTGCAAAAATTACAGATGTGTTTTTGTTTTGGATCTGTATTTAAAAAGATTAGAAACATAATTAGAATATGTAATATTGGGTCTGTTTTTGTTCCTACAGTGTTCTTAACCTCAATAACATTCATTTCCGACTGCCTCACAGTGGGGGGGGGGGGGGGTTTAACAGAGGAGGGACCCTTGTGCAGACCACGGGTGGGCCCCCTCCTCTTCCCGGCGCAGTAGGCTCTAGCATTGTGCCGGAGTCTACTGTGCATGCGCAGGTCTTTGGAAGCATGGCACCCGCAATGTTCCAGAGACTAATTTCAGTACTGCTCATGTGCGGTTGCCATTTTGTGTGTAATTTCTTTCAACGGCTGCAGCGACCGACGTAGGACTCCGAAACGGTCAGCATTAAAATGTGGGTGCAATGTGTGCGGTGTGGGCCCTCATGGACCCACGGGCCCATGTGCACTGCACACATTGCACCCATTATAGAAATGCCAATACCTCACAGTGTGTTTGCAGAACCCTGCATGGACCAGCATTAGTCTCTGGTACTCACAGGCTGCATATTGAAACTAAAGACACAATGAAGGTTAAGCCCTACAAATTAGTACAGTTGATCAGTTTAGGTATGGACTCTTTTTTCTACTAACACTACACTTTTTTTATTTTTTGTAACAATATTCAATTGTGTAACACTTTTTAATACATGGCTTTTTAGTTCCTTCTTATTAACACTCACAAACACCTAAGTTTTTTTTACTGGTATGCTGCCCTGAGGTGGCTGACTCTCGCCATCTTGTTGGGGTCTTGCATCCCGGTGTTAGGGATCCATCAGAGATGAGATCACCTAGACGCTGGTTGGTGGGCTAGTATTTTTTTGGACAGAAAGTATACCAAGAAGCTTGAATTTGCTCCATGACAGATTGCGAGTTTATTGCAGTTATTCTGACTAGCAGTTCTTGGTATCGTAGAGTGGGCATCGGCATTAAATTCTCTTTCTTTGTGGAACTACAAGTCCCAGCATGGTAACACCACCTACTAAATATCTAATTAGTGTGTCCAGTCCAAGATCCCAATCCCCCATATATCCGCTCATAACTGGTAAGATCGGGTGGGTTCAGTTTCCAGGAAACTGGACCCGATCATCTCTAGTAAAAAAAATTCACAGTTGCAACTTTGGAATGCATCTGTGCTTGATTTGTCTAGTTCTTTACAGTTGTTTTGGACTGCTCTTTTAAAATATGCTGTTGTTATCTTTGAAATTTTAAATAAAATTATTACAATTTTTTTTTGAATATTACTTCAAAAACTTCAGTGTCATATTTTAAATATGATTGAAATTAGCTCAACATTTTAAATTCTTTTGAATACATTTTAGCAACAAAGCAGAATTACTAGAGCAGAAGTTAAGTTTTTATTTTCTTTTGCAGTTTGTTAGTAGAACAGTAAAGAACACTTAATCTTCATTTATTTCTGTGGAATTTGGCAAGAGATGATATTTAGGGTTATTTTTCTCAAAGTGAGATTCAGTAAAGAGTATGATGTTTTTATTCAACAAAATGTAGTACTATGGGGCAGATGTCTTAAGCCTGGAGAATTGATTTGATAAAGTTGAAAGTGATAACATACCAGCCAATCAGCTCCTAACTGTCAAGTTACAGGCTAGGTTTGAAAAATAACAGTCACCTTTAACTTTATAATTTCTCCAGGCTTAATATATCTGCCCCTGACTCTTTTATGCAAGCACATTGTATTTCAGCTGAAACCACTATAAAAGGTTTGTATATATAAATATTTTTTAAACATACTGTATATATCAGAAGCAGCAGCACTCTGGGACTGATATAGTGGCCAAAATATTACAGTGCTTTATTTATCAACATTGCTGGGTGTGACCCCCTTCATCAGGATAACGATAATTCTTCCCCTCACAGAGGGCACCTGGGCCAAATACATTGAGTATAGATACAGAGTTCCGGATTCAGCTGCATCATATATATATATATATATATATATATGTATATATACATATATACACACACCCTGTGTGTAATATAAATAATCTTGGGGGGTGTGCAGATGTGCTCTAATATACGCATGCCTTGGTGGCAGTATGACGCACAATGCCATTTATCAGAGGCCGACCCAACACCCAAGAGTGGTATATATAGTTTCTAAAATGGTCACTGTTGTGACAAATAGGGGGGAACAAGATAAAGATTAGTAGGAACAAATATTCAAAATAAGCTGTTTAATTTTAATTATTTTTAATGATGAAATATTTAACTGGATAATAATGTAAGTGAATAAAACAGTTGACATTTTTCTGTCAATGAGGCAGTGATATGCTGCTGTCAGTGTGGCAGGAATGTGCTGCTGTCAGTGAGGCAGGAATGTGCTGCTGTCAGTGAGGCAGGTATGGGCTGCTGTCAGTGAAGCAGAAATGTGCTGCTGTCAGTGAGGCAGGGATGTGCTGCTGTCAGTGAGGCAGGGATGTGCTGCTCTTAATAAGAGTGATATACATAGGTGTCGGAATGGTGGGGGAGCAAGAGGGTGGCTCACAACCCCAAACATTTAAGAGGCGCCAGTCAATGCTGTTTAGAGAACAGTGCTCTCATCATGTAGCACATCAGACAGTGGTGGTCTGCTGTCAGTGGGGCAGTGATGATCTGCTGTCAGTGAGGTGGTGATGTGCTGCTGTCAGTGAGGCAGGAATCATTAGCTGTCAGTGAGACGGTGATGTGCTGCTGTAAGTGAGGCGGTGATGTGCTGCTGTCAGTGAGGCGGTGATGTGCTGCTGTCAGTGAGGCAGGGATGGGCTGCTGTCAGTGAGGAGATGATGTGCTGCTGTCAGTGAGGCAGGAATAATTAGCTGTCAGTGGGGCAGGGATGGGCTTCTGTCAGTGAGGCAATGATGTGCTGCTGTCAATAAGGCAGGGATGTGCTGCTGTCAGTAAGGCAGTGATGTGCTGCTGTCAGTGAGGCAGTGATGTGCTGCAGTCAGTGAGGCAGGGATGGGCTGCTGTCAATTATATAGTGATATACATAGGTGTCAGGATGGGGAGAGCAAGGGTGTGGCTCACCTCCCACCTCAAACATTTAACAAGCATTAGCCAATGCTGTTGGGAGAGCAGCACTCTGGACTGCCTCCATCAAATAGTACAGAGCAAGCAGGCATTAGGACCCATAAAGGCTCTTACAGCAAGTCCATCCTGCACTACGACCCTGCTGCACTTTTTGTAACTCCAATTAGACCCCATGGAGTCTTTGCAAAGTCCTTAATTGAATTGATTAGCACCACCTGAATTGTGTTCACTGGAACACACCTTGCAGTAAAACCAAGCTGTTGTACCTGTAGCAGTAATGAACTAGGTGATCTATGTTTATTACACAAGATATGGATTTATCCTTACAGTGACACAGAAAGCAACAATTATGGTGGCCAATCCCGGGATCGGGATCAGCGGGATCCCGGGATTTAGGCCCAAAAATTGCCGGGATTGGAAACACCAATCCCGGGGATTGAGGGATCAGCGTTGAGCATCCACAGGATGCTCAAACGCCGCCCGGCTTCCTCCTTCCGGGTCCCCAGCACAGCGTGAGAGGTCACGCTGTGCTGTCAGCTGCTGGTCGGAGCCGCCAGCAGCATTCTCAGGATGTTCCCCTCCCGCCCGCCCCCGGTATATGATGAGTTATATGTGCGAGCGGGGTAGGGCGAGGGGGTGGCCACCTAGGTAAAAGCCAATCCTGGGTATCCTGGGAATCCCGGGATTGCCCATTTTTGCATTCACAGTGCAGAAAGTCTGAAACATTTGCGTAATCATTGATTTATGCCACCACTGCTTTATATAACACCGCTGCTTAGGTGCCCAATCACCCTACTGCCCTCACAGTAAGTTTATAGCCTGATAGTGCATGCTGCACCAGATGCACTACATTGCTCAGCAAACCCTGTATGCTCCAGATTGTCATTGTATAGCTCCTGCAGGTGAGATCCATGCATTGCTACTCTTTAACCCCTACATCAGGTAGGTGGTGTGGCAGGTTCTTCCAGCTACCCCTAGTGGGGGCGACCATCAATGATTTAGGGGCACCAAAATGACATCTTGCCCGCCCGACCTAATAAAGTTCTGATGCCCCGTGTACACATATATATATATATATATATATATATATATATATACTGTATATATATATATATATATATATATATATTTCACATACATGAATAGTTAGCAAAATGAATTGCATGTGCAATTAGAAAAGTAATAAAAAAAACTTAAAAAGAAAATTTTGTCACTTTAAAAAGTGTTTCCAACAGATCATTAGGAATGATTTAACATGGTTGTCGAAGTTGAAATTGTGTATCATTTTTTAGATGGCAGCATTGTACACATATCATGACTTGGATGCTACAAATTTCCTAGTATACTTTGTACTTTAGTAAATAGCTTTGTTTCATATACCTCCTGCATACTGGATAGGAGATGCGTTCAGCATCCTGGCTGTCAGGATACTGTCAGTCATGTCACCGAAGCCGGAATCTCGACACCACTCAGGAGACCAATGCCGGTTCACAGACAGCTGTCACCTCGAAGGTGAGTATTGGGGTTAAGGGTTGGGGCCGGGGATGGTTTTTTTGTAGGGTTAGACACTAGGGGGGTTAGGGTTAAGCATTAGGGGGTCTGGATAGCCCTAGCCACAACTTTCCAAGGGTTAGCTGTAGCTGACACCCCTGAAGGTTTAGCCATAGCTGCCAGGGAAAGGGATGAGGACGGGGATGGGGGGGTAGAAATACTTACCCCCTCTGATGTCAGGATCTTCACTGTTGGGATGCCCCTGATAGTCATGTCAACCACCAGAATTTCTTATGTATTCCCTGGATAGGTGCAAGCCAATTACACAATATCAGCTTCCCCGACAGCCCATATATGCGACTTGCTCTCTCTCTCTCTCTCTCTCTCTCTATATATATATATATATATATATATATATATACACACACATACTGACCCCTGAGGAAGTCCCATAAAACAGTATGTGAAGAGATAAAACGTGTTCGGAACCTACTCCACCATTGATGCAGGACACGCAGATAAGTATTGATTTTATTGTTACATTGTACTAATCCATTTTTTATTCTATTTGTGTGATGTGATAAAATACATTTTTTAAATGTCACACTATCACGTTTTTCTTCCCTGGTGGGAGCTTTTGTTTTAAGGTATATTATGTGGATCTACATTCAGACTACTATGTTTACAAATAAGTGAGTAATCACTTTGTTTATTATCACATGGGTGATTGCCACGCATGGGCATAGGAGGTGAGATATAGATATTAGACCACAAGGTCATCTATGTGAAAAACCCCAATCCGTCAAGCACGTTGGTGTTGAGGGAAAGAGGCATTGCCTGCATTGTCGGAATATCACCTCAAACCCTCCCCCCATCTCGAGAAAGGACCAAGCTGTTGAAACAGACTCATTTACCGTGACCCCCACAATACTGAGTGAGCTCCTTTGGGACTGTGTTTTATATGCTCTTCCATACATTATGGTAGAAGTTTGAGTACGATTGAACGAGGTGGGACGCCACACTCCACTGTACTGGACTGCAGACCTAAATATACATATGTATAGATTCTTTTCATATACATATATATATTTTTTTTTTCATCTAATTTTCTATTTACTCACTAACTTTTTCTAATTATTCTTTCTTTCTGCTATTTTGTTTTAGAACAAATAAATACACATATTTTTCATATATAGAGTGTATATCTGGCATTTGTTATTCAGTATAACAATTATCATCACTACATATTCAGGTGCAATTGTTTATCTTTATGTTAAAAGAAGGAGAAACTGGGAGGAAGTTATAACTATATGCTGGTTTTCAGATTAATATATGGTACGCACATATTTTGTTACTATGAAGTTATGTTGAACACTGAAGTTGCAGTTGATTTACCATTGATGAACATATATATATCTATATATCTATATATATATATCTATATATATATATATATATATATATATATGCAAATTTGGAACGCACACATTCTTCAATCGTTTTGGCAGGGTGCTCGGTCAAATATTAACATCCAAACGATGTGACAATGATCCACAAAAACCAGCACACCTTATGTAGCAATAAACAATTTACTGAATTCTCATCTTAAAGTGCACCATGCAAATGATAGTACAAATCGTATACTTAGCAGTTCAATTCATGTTGATAACCCCGCATGTTGGCAACTCTAACAGCTGTTTCGGTGCAACAGCACCTTCGTCAGGGAAAGCCAGCAGTATAACTAACCATCACCAAACACCACATTTATTTACACAGAGACAATTAAAAACAATTACATACACCTGTTCATTCTAATCAAGAAACAAGTCATGTGATCCCATGGTCCAATCCAGGACTAGGGTACTGGCCACTTCTCCAGCGCCATGGCAACAAAATACCAAACACACAAAGTGTGTGTACTTAAACATTCGATATCAGCTGATGGGGCATGGATCGTTAAATCACATAAATCTTATAACAGAGCGCGCCTCATCCACCGCCACAATCGCACAGTTAAAACGGCCGAATGCATCTAGAGCCGGTTACTTCCGGCGTGCGGAACCAATATCGTGCAGTGGGGTTGGCGGGGACCTAACAGCGGGACGCGTCACCCGGAAGTGACGCGAATCGCTGTTGTAGTAGAGATACCATTCCCATGGCAGCGGGACGCGTCACCCGGAAGTGACGTAGTCGCGCTGGTATCATGGGGAAAAAACATCCCTAAACAGCTGTGTATGTATGCTATATTACACACCTACATAGGATACCAACAATTAGCGCAGCATGTGGGAAGTGGCCAGTGAAAATCAGACATAAATCATCCCATCTTCGTCAATCGGTCTAAAGGATCACATGACAAAAATATATGTCACAAGCTATAAATACCTAGTAAGTAATACATAAACAAAAAATTAATAAACACAAAAAGAATGAAATATGGTCATGGACATTGTCCCAATAAGGCCAGGCTGACTGTGTCCCTACAGGTAAGTGTGAATTAATAAATTAAATCATCACCAGGCTATAGCAACATGGATATGAATGTACTGAGTCCACCAGACTAATAAGATGACCAATATAAATCAGAGTCTATAGGAAAGGCGTAAAGGACAGTTCTTCATTTAACCCTCTTGGTGTCATCGCATCTAGATTATAAATCCATTTGCATTCCTTTTGTAAAAGAACTTTGTTCCTATCTCCTCCTCTACGTGCCGGAGGGACTTGCTCTATAGGCATAACTTTCAAGTCCTTTATCGTATGCTTAGCTGCTGCAAAGTGACGAGCTACTGGCGGTGTGCTGGTGTCAATTTTTGTCAATGCTTTTTTAATGGAGCTGCGGTGCATTGCCACTCTTTCCTTAAGCATAAAAATTGACACCAGCACACCGCCAGTAGCTCGTCACTTTGCAGCAGCTAAGCATACGATAAAGGACTTGAAAGTTATGCTTATAGAGCAAGTCCCTCCGGCACGTAGAGGAGGAGATAGGAACAAAGTGTGTAATATAGCATACATACACAGCTGTTTAGGGATGTTTTTTCCCCATGATACCAGCGCGACTACGTCACTTCCGGGTGACGCGTCCCGCTGCCATGGGAATGGTATCTCTACTACAACAGCGATTCGCGTCACTTCCGGGTGACGCGTCCCGCTGTTAGGTCCCCGCCAACCCCACTGCACGATATTGGTTCCGCACGCCGGAAGTAACCGGCTCTAGATGCATTCGGCCGTTTTAACTGTGCGATTGTGGCGGTGGATGAGGCGCGCTCTGTTATAAGATTTATGTGATTTAACGATCCATGCCCCATCAGCTGATATCGAATGTTTAAGTACACACACTTTGTGTGTTTGGTATTTTGTTGCCATGGCGCTGGAGAAGTGGCCAGTACCCTAGTCCTGGATTGGACCATGGGATCACATGACTTGTTTCTTGATTAGAATGAACAGGTGTATGTAATTGTTTTTAATTGTCTCTGTGTAAATAAATGTGGTGTTTGGTGATGGTTAGTTATACTGCTGGCTTTCCCTGACGAAGGTGCTGTTGCACCGAAACAGCTGTTAGAGTTGCCAACATGCGGGGTTATCAACATGAATTGAACTGCTAAGTATACGATTTGTACTATCATTTGCATGGTGCACTTTAAGATGAGAATTCAGTAAATTGTTTATTGCTACATAAGGTGTGCTGGTTTTTGTGGATCATTGTCACATCGTTTGTATATATATATATATATATATATATGTATGTATAGATATATATATATATATAGATATATATATAGATATAGATATATAAGAACCAATGGTGACCCGGCACTCCCTCTGAGTAGGTCAACGTGCTCCGGTGCCCTCCTGGAGTAGGTGACTCCTGTACATGCAATGGTAAAAGGCGGCACTCAGGAGACTGTCAGATGCGGTGAAGAAAAACCTTGTTTATTTCAACATATTTCGGCTAAGTGATACCAGTACAGTACATACATTTATACCACCTATGTGTCCAGGTGATTGGCTGCACTTACCTGCCGCGCTCCCGCCGCCCGCCCGCTCCTTTGCACCGCTTCATCCTCACCGCCCTCAATGATGACGCTCCCGTCATCACAGCCAGTGGGACTCCGCCGCGTGGGTCGATGACGTCACTGGGCTGCAGCGGCAGGCATTGGCTCTTGTGGTCACCATGGAGACCTGTGTAGACAATAACATAAATACCAATGATATAAAATCAGACAGTGATTGATTTAAAAACAAATACCATTAAAAACATATCTGACGGATCCCGTTTAACTTTAACCCCTAATAGACCAGTACTGGTGTATAACACCAGAACTGGTCTATTAGGGGTTAAAGTTAACCGGGTGTGCTTATTGAACCAGGGCACCCCTATAGCAAGCATTGCTGTTATTTTATCATATCCAGGACTATTCAGCACGGATCTTGGGAGCACTTATCTCACAGGACCAGATACACGATTGCTCTATGGCTGCATTGAATGATGGTGAATCAGAGTCTGCCCTGGGATTTACAGTTATTAATACATGTGAAAGCTTCAGTTTTTCAGATATTGAAGCAGAGGGCATATTGCACGTGCGCACTTTAAATGACGACACTACCATACCAGCAAATGAGGACCTATACACCGACTGGTATAGGATGAAAAAAAAAGAGGTTGATTTTTTATATCACGCCATCACACTATCCGATTATTATAAGGACAAAAAATACCAAGGGGGTTTAGAGTGTGGAACATGCCCACCACAGGGCGCTATTACATGGCATTTTGTAAAAAATGAGTGGAAATATTAAACAAATGTTCCATGGATTTACTCCTCTTGGTGATAGAAGAGTCCACCCGTGAATTAAACATCACTCGTACCAAAATAGAGGAATTTAAAAAAAAACACAAACATACCCTTTTGGCTGATACAGGCACACAATGGCTGGAAAAGCTCAATATTCAAATAGAACAGTATACACAGGATTTAATAAAATTCAAAAAGGATAAACGTCGAGTGGTCCAACAAGATTATACTCAGAACCAAGTCTACCAGTGGCTAACACCATCAAAGCCAGGAGAACGACCATGACAATCATTCCGGGCTCACAAACAATACAGAGCGGCTCAAGAATACGCGCAATCCAGCACGTCTATAAGCGAATCGGATACACAGTCAGCCACCACCAGTGATGCTTACCCTTTAGGGGTACGAACGAGGGTGGCGAACAAAAAACCACCTGCCCAAGGACGCGGAGGGGGCACCAGTGGCAAAGTCAAAGCAAAGCCCCACCAAACACGACGTTGACGGACACTGTGTTTAACCTCTCTAAAACAACCTTAACTCCTACAGAATTACAGATTTTAGGTAAAGGACTCTCATTTGTCCCTTCTTCACAGCATGACCCCTTCCAATGGCAGGTGGAAACACATAGATTTACACGTTCCTTATGCCTTAACGATTAATTTGGCAAGAAAATGAAGGAGGTGGACCATGCTAAAAAGGATGATATCCCTAGCCAATTGAGGAAGATCCAGAGCAGATCACGATTTGATCCGGGCACCATGAATGCCTCGATCAAGACCTTTTCACGCATGATGGAGGACACGGGCCGTAGTAATAATACTCCACACAATCCCCATACTAGCAACATAACCCCCACTGAAAGACAAGCTATTAATCAGCTCAGAGCCCGCAAAGATATAGTAATATGAAATGCGGACAAAGGGGGCGCAGTGGTAATACAGAACTTATCACAATACATGAAGGAATGTGAACGACAGATTCAGGACACCAGTGTTTATGAATTAATATCTACAGATCCAACAATGAAATATAAAAAAAAATTGGATGTTTTATTGTCACGGGCAGTCCACCATCAATGGATTAGTGGGGATCTGTGTAAAGCACTCACAGTAGAATATCCAATAACACCTTTATTCTACACGGTCCTCAAAATCCATAAAAGTGCTAGTGAACCCCCTGGCAGACCGATTATATCTGCCAGGGGTTCACTATACCAACCGGTTTCAGTATTTTTGGATGCTTTACTCAATCCTTGCATCCAAAAGATGCCTTCGTACCTTAAAGATACCACTGACCTCCTGCATTGCCTCAACACTGTGGATACTCTACCAGCACATACAGTTATGTGAGTGCTGATGTATCAAGTTTATACACGTGCATACCATATGTTGAAGGCATAGCAGCAGTTAGAGCTATCATCACGGAGAATACATGCTATGAGGGTCCACCTGTGGAATTCTTTGTAGAATTACTGACAGTGGTTCTTACCAGAAACTACTTTATGTTTAATGGGGCCTATTACCTCCAAAAGTCAGGCTGTGCGATGGGGTCCAATGTGGCCCCATCATACGCAAATGCGTTTATGTATTATGTGGAACAGCAACAAATCTACCAGAGTGGCATTAAGCATAGTTTAATATTATATATCATAGATATATAGATGATTTGCTGATTCTTAGAGATGGCAGTGCGGAGGAATTACAGCATGAACTGGAGCTTCACAACAACTCGGATAGTGTAGTCAAATTTACTTTTTGCATTAGTGATTCCATCATTAATTTCCTAGATGTAGAGATCCAGATGGTGAACCGACAAATAGTTACGTCTCTTTTCATAAAACCCACGGATAGGAACACTATATTACATCACAACAGTGCACATCCCTTGGCGCTGAAAGAAGGTCTGTCATTCTCACAAATGCTGAGAGTGCGGAGGATCACTAGTGATCCTAAGCAGGTTGAACTAGCATTAAATGAGATGGTGGAGAAATTCAGGTCAAGAGGATACAAACAGGCTAATTTAGTGGCCACTAAGGCAAGAGATAAAATGAGTGGTATAAAAACACAAATAAAGAATATTACTCCATGGGTTAATAGGTACAATGAACATAGTCCCATGTTCAAAAAGCAGATGAAGCAAATATGGCCAATTATTAACACTGATAAGAACCTACTGGGACTTCATAATTCACATCTGTTACCTGCTTATACAAGAGATGGGAATTTGAAGGATTTATTAGTGAAACTTGATGTAACCGATTTAAATACACCATCAACTAAACCACACTTCCTAACTAGGAAGGCAGGATGTTATCGGTGTGTGGGTTGTGTAACATGCAGATCACTATTAACGGGTGACACTATTGCACACCCACACACAGGCAAGAAGTTCAGGATCAGGAATTCTCTCACTTGCACTTCACGCTTTGTTGCGTATGTACTGTCTTGCCCATGTGGGTTATACTACGTGGGCAAGACAAACTGTTTATTTAAGGAGAGAATGGCCAATCATAGATTGGCCATTAGATCAGCCCTGGGTTCAGGAAACAGCGAGCAACCATTTGCTCGACACTGTGCACTAAGTGGTCACAATGTAGCCTCTATCCGAGCAAAAATTATTGACCACATACCGGTAGATCGGAGGGGGGGGAAACAGAAGCAAGAAACTCCTCCAACGAGAATGTTGGTGGATACATCAATTGGACATTATATCTCCACGGGGCTTAAATGAATATGCAGGCCTTAATGCATTCTTGTAATTTACACTTATACAACTGAGAGAATTATAATAATAATGTTATACACCAGTACTGGTCTATTAGGGGTTAAAGTTAACTGGGATCTGTCAGATCTGTTTTTAATGGTATTTGTTTTTAAATCAATCACTGTCTGATTTTATATCATTGGTGTTTATGTTATTGTCTACACAGGACTCCATGGTGACCACAAAAGCCAATGCCTGCCGCTGCAGCCCGGTGACGTCATCGACCCACGCGGCGGAGTCCCACTGGCTGTGATGACGGGAGCGTCATCATTGCGGGCGGTGAGAACAAAGCGGCGCGAAGGAGCGGGCGGCCGGCGAGAGCGCGGCAGGTAAGTGCAGCCAATCACCTGGACACATAGGGGGTATAAAAGTATGTAATGTACTGGTATCACTTGTTTCCTGAGGACGGCTATTTAGCCGAAACATATTGAAATAAACAAGGTTTTTCTTCACCGCATCTGACAGTCTCCTGAGTGCCGCCTTTCACCATTGCATATATATATATATATATATGGTCATTGCTGCGGCACTCCCGGGATTTCAGATTTCAGTTAGTCAGCCCTGTCCAGGTCATCTTAACCGGACAGTCAAAGTGGTAGTCAACATTTCACTTATTGCACATAAATTTCGTCAGGACATGAAAAAATGAACAATCTTACCTTACTTTTTAACAAAAGAAGTGACAGAATCCCGCCACTGGAACATGCACCCAGTCCGGCGCGTGCTCCGGCAACCTCCAATGATGTCACGAAATCTGCAGCGCGCACCTCCTTGCTATGGAGGCTCGGCATAACGCAATGTGGCCAAAATAAGATATATTTACATTACAACACAGCACAAAGAAAGGCATAGACTAAACAACATGCAGGCAGGTAGTGATAAACAGCAAATGATCAGTGTATGCTAAACTGACATACAAAATATACCCGAGGAAACCTCATATAGTAATAGTAGATTAAAAGGGTCAGAGACTAAGCCACTTGTATCAATTTTTTAACCAATTGTATAAATATTTCAAAACCTGAAAACCAAACAAGTTTGCTCCAACCGTATAAAGAAGCCCCAGACATAATCTATCACAAATTGTCAGCATTTGCTGATATATGTCTATTAAAGTGATCAAAAGAACTAATATATAGCAATAACTGCTCATTAAATATAGCAACCCAGATTGTTGATTTCATTAAGACCAAATGGGGCTACTGTCTTCAGAAGATGGATCCAACGTGCTTCACGACACAATAACTGTTTACCACAATCACCACCCCGTATATTGGGGGTGATGTGGTCAATGATCTTATATCTAAGTGTAGCTAGAGAGTGCTTAGCATCTTTGAAGTGTCGTGCCACAGGTTGTTCCTGTGGCTTTCCTTCAATGGCATCCCTGATGGCTTTACGATGCAAAGCCATTCTTTCTCGAAAAGATCTAATAGTCTTGCCTACACAAGGGCACTGGATATAGTATAGAACATAGGAGGTCTGACAGGATACAACATTTCTAATCTTCAATTTAACACCAGATTGTGGATGGGCAAAGGTCGAGCCAGATTCCATGTAGCTGCATGTGGTGCAGCACACACATTTATAGCAGCCAGGCTTTTTTGTTAGGAAATGCTGGGGCAATGTGTTTCCATACCCAAAATGTCATTACGCACTAGGATGTCCCGTAAATTCTTTGCAGTTTTATAATTCGGCATAATCTTAGCATCCCTAGTTGCCTTTAAATTCAGGTCACTGGTAATAATTGGCCATGGTTTCTTGCCTTGTTGCATATTGCTATGGCTATAAGATAACATTGTACAAAAGGAATCCTCTGTACTGTAGCTTTTTTAACTTTAGAATCCTGTAGAGACTGATATCTCGGTGTTGCCAACTCTGAGTGCTTGTGCATCATACCCCCGTTGTATAAACTGAATAGACATCTCGTCCATACAAGTAGCGGCCCTGTCAGAGTCATCACAGATCCTTCTCACTCTCAGAAACTGTGATCGGTGTAGACTATTGATAGTTGATCTAGGGTGTTGACTGTCAGCCCTCAATAGGGTGTTCCTATCGGTAGGTTTTCTATATAAGTTGATATGTAGAATACCATCCACTTGTTTTATCTCTAAATACAAATAATGGACTAATGAGGATTTAATTTCAAATATAAACTTAATAAAAATTCACTTCCATCATCACGGACACAAATTTCTGCTCCGTACCTTGCCACACAACAAAAAGATCATCTATGTAATGGGTGATATACCTCAATCTTCCATGAAAAGCCAGATTTAACAGGAAGGGATCCCTCTACACTTCAAACATAAAAATGTTAGCCAGTGAGGGACCCACACAAGATCCCATCGTACAGCCGCATAGGTGGATATACCATTTACTGTCAAAAATGAAGTAATTACAAGTGTGTCAGTAACTGAATAAAGAATGAAATATCTGGACCTGAGTAATCAGACGAGCTGGCAAAAAATGTACGAACTGCTCTTCCCAGCACCTGCAAGGGGCTGGCAAACGGTGGTAGGAGCCTCCTCTTTCCATACAGTCTTGGGAAGGTCAGGCCTAGACATCGCAACCACGGACATACTTGGATTCTCCTTGGGGATTTGTGATATCTCTGAACGCACAGTTGTTTTTTCCTGTGCTTAAACAAGCTTAATTCTTTAAATTTTTTGAGAGGAAGGAGGGCTTCCTTCCTCATGAGAAGCTCAGCAACCAGTCATAAACATAGGCCAAGTTCGTGTCGCCACTTTGTATTGTGAATGTCATATTGACAATTTTATGTGCCTTATCAGATAATTTATTTTTTCTCCTGATTATTAATTTTTGCTTTTTGGATTTTATATGCCCTATATGACATTGGGCATTGGCCTTAGCAGACGAAGTTGATGGAATTGCATTGTCAATGTCATGACTGGTGGCTTCAGCAGCTTCAGCACTAGTACTAGGAACAGGAAGTGTTTCCTGATCATCCACTATTTTTTCCTCCAAATTGTTGTTCTCCATTTCACAGGACAGCACCCCTTTATTATTACAGCACACAGAACAGTGCCCCTTTATTTTCATAGTGGCCCTTTATTCTTACAGCATACAGGATCAGTGTGCTTTAATTTTTACAACTGCACCCCTGAATTTTTACAGCATACAAGAAAGGACCAGCACCCCTGTATTTTCACAGCATACAGGACCAGTGTGCTTTTATTTTAACAATTGCACTACTGAATTTTTACAGCATACAGGGCCAGTGTAATATTATTTTAACATCAGCACCCCTGTATTTTTGCAGCATACAGGACCAGTGTGCTTTTAATTTAACAACTGCACCCCTGAATTTTTACAGCATACAGAACTAGTGTGATTTTATTTTAACAGCTGCACCTCTGAATTTTTACAGCATACAAGACTGGGCCAACACCCCTGTATTTTTACAGCATACAGGACCAGTGTGCTTTTATTTTCACGGAAGAACCCCTGAATTTTTCAGCATACAAGACAGGGCCAGCACCCCTGTATTTTCAGAGCATACAGGACCAGTGTGCTTTTATTTTAACAACTGCACCCATTAATTTTTACAGCATACAAAACTGGGCCAGCACCCCTTTATTTTCACAGCTTACAGGACCAGTGTGATTTTATTTTTACAACTGCACCCTGATTTTTAACAGTATACAAGACAGGGCCAACACCCCTGTATTTTTCCAGCATATAGGACCAGTGTGCTTTTATTTTAACAACTGCACCCCTGAATTTTAAAAGCATACAGGACCAGTGTGCTTTTATTTTAACAAGAGAAGTAACCCTGAATTTTTACAGCATAATAATTGGGCCAGCGCCCCCATATTTTCACAGCATACAGGACCAGTGTGCTTTTATTTTAACAACTGCACCCCTGAATTTTTACAGCATACAGGACCAGTGTGCTTTTATTTTAACAACTACACCCCTGAATGTTTACAGTCTGCAGGAGGACAGTGCCCCTGCCCCCTGTACAACACAGTGACAGCCAGGACAGCCACACCCATGTACAGCTGCAGCACCCCTAACAGCACATGAAACACCAGTGACAGCCAGGACGGTACCCCTAGCAGCACAGGTACACCACAGTGACGGGAATAGCACACCTACAGAGCACACACTTGCCCCACCCAACACCACCACCCACAGAGAGAAAGAGGTCTGTCTCACTCACTCTCCAATGATGATGACGTTTTGCCTCGTTCTGGTTTCCGAGTCTGGTGGGAAGGCAGGAGGCTGGCTCGGATCCCGGCTCGGAATGTGAAGTTCTGGGGGGGGGGTTCCGTTCTCTGGGAACCGAACCTGCTCATCTCTATTTATAAGCATCATGTTCTGTTTGCATATATATTATTTTTTCTTTGCTCATTATTTATGAGCCACCCTACTTTCTCTACCTATAAGGACAATCACTTTTCAGCTACAGTTAAAGCTACACAGGAGCATAGAGAGATGAAGTCTAGTTATAAAAAGAGTGAAAAGAGAATTGTTACTTTTCACTATATATCGCATCAGTTCGATGAGATATATAGCGTTGTTAAGTAGCAAATCATGGATACCTGTCCAGTGAACTGATTCGAAATCCAGGGCCCCAGTGATCCTGTGAAGCAGGGTCTTTGGGCCTAATTCAGAGCTGATCGCAGCAGCAAATTTGTTAGCTAATGGGCAAAACCATGGGGGTAATTCAGAGTTGATTGCAACATCAGCAAACTTGTTAGCAGTTGGCAGGTCTGGACTGGCCCACAGGCAGGCCGGTTCTGGCGCTCTGAGCGCCCCGGGCGGCAATAGGGGCATGGCTTCATACAGGGGGCGTGGTCAATTACGCCCCTGCACAGACTGAAAAGATGTGCGGTGCGTGATGACGTCATCGCGCACCGCACAGTAAAGGACCTCTCCACGAAGGGAAACTAGACGCGTACGCGTCTAGTTTCCCTTCACAGCGGCAGCAGGCGGGCAGCGGGGGGCACACAGCAGCAGCGGATCTTGACCTGGTGTGGCGCCCTCCGGAAGGCGGCGCACCGGGGAAAAGTCCTACTTGCCTGTGGCAAGATCCGCTACTGCCCACAGGGGAACAGGGGAAACCACCGGTGGGCCCTACTGCCTGTGGGCCCTCCTCCTCCTCTAGGGATCAAGTTCCAGACTATCCTAGTGCACTGAATTTATGTATTATACATATGTTACATTATACTTCACAATAATTTGGTTTGTTATATATTTACCAAACGGTACAGAATATGTAATGGTTAGCCAAACCTCTGTGGTGGCTGGCCACGCCCCCTCTGGAACCTGGCTATACCTTTAAGCATGGGCCCCTACAGCAGCATTCCCCCAGTGGGCCCTTCATGCCCCAGTCAGACACTGGCAGTTGGGCAAAACCATGTGCACTGCAAGGGGGCAGATATAACAGATATAACAGAGTTCGATTTGGGTGGGGAGTGTAAAAAACTAAAATCTAAATTGCAGTGTAAAAATAAAGCATCCAGTATTTACCCTATACAGAAACAATATATCCCACCAAAATCTAACTCTCTCTGCACATGTTATATCTGCCCCCTGCAGAGCTGGATTAACAATGGGCAGATGGAGCTGCAGCTCCAAGACCCCTATTGAAAATAGGTCCACGGGATCCCCTGCAGTGCAGCTAGCCAGTGTTGACAGGAGAAATACTTTTCTCCTGTCTAAACTCATGAACAGCATACGCCTCCCTCCTGGCCTAGGCTCCGCCTGTCCCCTCCGAGCTTCCCTCTGTCCGCACAACTGTCCCCGTCCCTCGTGTTCGATGCTCAGACTCCGGGCTGTGTTAAGCCCCGCCCATACATGGTAAGCCCTGCCCCCTAGGTGGACTGCACGATGTACTCCCTCACAGACGTCCTGGCTGGCAGCAGCAGTGGCAGGGTGTCTGAGATGAGGCTTCAGACCTGTCACCTGCTAGCTGCTGCTCTAACACAGTAATGATGGGCAGCAGGGCAGGCAGAAGCATTCTTGTTAATGTAACAGGTATATATATTTTTTAAACAAACTAGAATATTCATACTATTTAGATATATAAGAATAAGACTCTATAAATATGTATATACAGTAATATATACACACACACACACACACACACACACACACACACACACACACACACACGTAGACAAAGGCAGCGGCCCAAAGACCAATGTTTCAGGCCCATGGCGCCCCTTTCTTCAAGGTGAAGTGAAAAAAAGTGGTGCTAAGGCCACGAAACGTTGGTCTTTGGGCACTGTAATATGCTTTAATACAGCCGATTTTTCAAAAGACCTGCAGTGCCACTGCCTTTTTCTACAGGAAAGTGCCGGACTGCTCTACATCTATGTATATATATATATTAGAGATGAGCGGGTTCATGTTCTCAGAGAACCGAACCATACCGAACTTCACCATTCGAGTCCGGATCCGAGTCAGGCTCGGGTTTTCCTGCCTGACTCAGAAACCCGAACGAGGAAAAACGTCATCATCCAGCTGTCGGATTCTCGTGGGATTTGGATTCCATATAAGGAGCCGCGCTTCGCGGCCATTTTCACTCCAGTCTCGGAGAGTGTAGTGAGAGGACGTGTCTCCATCCGCAGTGTCTGTGTGGGGACGGGAAAGTTGGGTGGTGAGTCTAGTGCTGTGTTGTGCTGCTCAGACCAGTCCAGTGTAGTCAGTGTCTTATGCTGCATCAGTCCAGCCAGTCACAGTGTTGGTGTCCTCTGCTGCTATATGTCCCCAGTGCTGCTGGCTGCTGTATAAGTCCCCTGCATTTTTGCTGTGTTGTCTTGCATCAGACCAGGGGTAGTGTCTTGTGCAGCATCAGTCCAGTGACCAGTCACAGTGGTGGTGTCCTCTGCTGCCATATATCCAGTGTAGCTGTATAAGTCCCTTCCAGTGGTGTTGTGTTGTCCTGCATTAGACCAGGGGAAGTGTCTTGTGCAGCATCAGTCCAGTGACCAGTCACAGTGGTGTCCTCTGCTGCCATATATCCAGTGTTACTGCCGTATGAATCCCGTAATACTGGCGTATAATTCCCGTGATAATGCCGTGTAATTCCCATGATACTTGCGTATAATTCCTGTGACATTGCCGTATAATTCTCGGAATACTGGCGTATAATTCCTATGATATTGTCGTAAAATTCCTGTGATATTGCCGTATAATTCTCGGCATACTAGCATGTAATTCCAGTGACATTGCCATATAATTCTCGGAATACTGGCGTATAATTCCTGTAACATTGCCGTATAATTCTCTGGAATACTGGTGTAAAATTCCTATGATATTGCCGTATAATTCCTGTGATATTGCCGTATAATTCTCAGAATAATGGCGTATAATTCCTGTGATACTGTCATATAATTCCCGTGATACTGGTGTATAATTCCTGTGATACTGCGTATAATTCCTGTGATATTGCCATATAAATCTCGGAATACTGGCGTATAATTCCTGTGATACTGCCATATAATTCCCATGATACTGGCGTATAATTCCTGTGGACATTGCCGTATAATTCCTGTGATATTGCCATATTATTCTCGGAAAACTGGCGTATAATTCCTGTGATACTGCCATATAATTCCCGTGATACTGGCGTATAATTCCTGTGACAGTGCCGTATAATTCCTGTGATATTGCCATATAATTCTCGGAATACTGGCGTATAATTACTATGATATTGCTGTATAATTCCTGTGATATTGCTGTATAATTCTCAGAATACTGGCGTATAATTCCTATGACATTGCCGTATAATTCCTATTATATTGCCATATAATTCTCGGAATACTGGCGTATAATTCCTGTGATACTGCCATATAATTTCCGTGATACAGACGTATAATTCCCGTGACATTGCCATATAATTCCTGTGATATTGCCATATAGTTCTCGGAAAACTATCGTATAATTCCTATGATACTGCCATATAATTCCTGTGATACTGGCGTATAATGCCTGTGACAGTGCCGTATAATTCCTGTGATATTGCCATATAATTATCAGAATACTGGCGTATAGTTCCCGTGATACTGCCATATAATTCCTGTGATATTGCCATATAATTCTTGGAATGCTGTCGTAAAATTCCTGTGATACTGCCATATAATTCCTGTGATACTGACGTATAATTCCTGTTATATTGCCGTATAATTCTCAGAATAATGGCGTATAATTCCTGTGATACTGCCATATAATTCCCGTGATACTGGTGTATAATTCCTGTGATACAGCGTATAATTCCTGTGATATTGCCGTATAAGTCTCGGAATACTGGCGTATAATTCCTGTGATACTGCCATATAATCCCCATGATACTGGCGTATAATTCCTGTGGACATTGCCGTATAATTCCTATGATATTGCCATATTATTCTCGGAAAACTGGCGTATTATTCCTGTGATACTGCCATATAATTCCCGTGATACTGGCGTAAAATTCCTGTGACAGTGCCGTATAATTCCTGTGATATTGCCATATAATTCTCGGAATACTGTCGTATAATTACTATGATATTGCTGTATAATTCCTGTGATATTGCTGTATAATTCTCGGAATACTGTCGTATAACTACTATGATATTGCTGTATAATTCCTGTGATATTGCTGTATAATTCTCGGAATACTGGCGTATAATTCCTATGACATTGCCGTATAATTCCTATTATATTGCCATATAATTCTCGGAATACTGGCGTATAATTCCTGTGATACTGCCATATAATTTCCGTGATACTGACGTATAATTCCTGTGACATTGCCGTATAATTCCTGTGATATTGCCATATAGTTCTCGGAAAACTAGCGTATAATTCCTGTGATACTGCCATATAATTCCCGTGATACTGCCGTATAATTCCTGTGACAGTGCCGTATAATTCCTGTGATATTGCCATATAATTATCAGAATACTGGCGTATAGTTCCCGTGATACTGCCATATAATTCCTGTGATATTGCCGTATAATTCTTGGAATGCTGGCGTAAAATTCCTGTGATACTGCCATATAATTCCTGTGATACTGACGTATAATTCCTGTTATATTGCCGCATAATTCTCAGAATACTGGCGTATAATTCCTGTGATACTGCCATATAATTCCCGTGATACTGGTGTATAATTCCTATGACATTGCCATATAATTCCTGTGATATTGCCATATAGTTCTCGGAAAACTATCGTATAATTCCTATGATACTGCCATATAATTCCTGTGATACTGGCGTATAATGCCTGTGACAGTGCCGTATAATTCCTGTGATATTGCCATATAATTATCAGAATACTGGCGTATAGTTCCCGTGATACTGCCATATAATTCCTGTGATATTGCCATATAATTCTTGGAATGCTGTCGTAAAATTCCTGTGATACTGCCATATAATTCCTGTGATACTGACGTATAATTCCTGTTATATTGCCGTATAATTCTCAGAATAATGGCGTATAATTCCTGTGATACTGCCATATAATTCCCGTGATACTGGTGTATAATTCCTGTGATACAGCGTATAATTCCTGTGATATTGCCGTATAAGTCTCGGAATACTGGCGTATAATTCCTGTGATACTGCCATATAATCCCCATGATACTGGCGTATAATTCCTGTGGACATTGCCGTATAATTCCTATGATATTGCCATATTATTCTCGGAAAACTGGCGTATTATTCCTGTGATACTGCCATATAATTCCCGTGATACTGGCGTAAAATTCCTGTGACAGTGCCGTATAATTCCTGTGATATTGCCATATAATTCTCGGAATACTGTCGTATAATTACTATGATATTGCTGTATAATTCCTGTGATATTGCTGTATAATTCTCGGAATACTGTCGTATAACTACTATGATATTGCTGTATAATTCCTGTGATATTGCTGTATAATTCTCGGAATACTGGCGTATAATTCCTATGACATTGCCGTATAATTCCTATTATATTGCCATATAATTCTCGGAATACTGGCGTATAATTCCTGTGATACTGCCATATAATTTCCGTGATACTGACGTATAATTCCTGTGACATTGCCGTATAATTCCTGTGATATTGCCATATAGTTCTCGGAAAACTAGCGTATAATTCCTGTGATACTGCCATATAATTCCCGTGATACTGCCGTATAATTCCTGTGACAGTGCCGTATAATTCCTGTGATATTGCCATATAATTATCAGAATACTGGCGTATAGTTCCCGTGATACTGCCATATAATTCCTGTGATATTGCCGTATAATTCTTGGAATGCTGGCGTAAAATTCCTGTGATACTGCCATATAATTCCTGTGATACTGACGTATAATTCCTGTTATATTGCCGCATAATTCTCAGAATACTGGCGTATAATTCCTGTGATACTGCCATATAATTCCCGTGATACTGGTGTATAATTCCTATGACATTGCCATATAATTCCTATGATATTGCCATATAATTATCGGAATACTGGCATATAATTCATGTGATATTGCTGTATAATTATCGGAATACTGGCGTATAATTCCCATGATACTGCCATATAATTCCCGTGATACTGGTGTATAATTCCTGTGATATTGCCGTATAATTATCGGAATACTGGCGTATAATTCCTGTGACATTGCCGTATAATTCTTGGAATACTGGCATATAATTGCTATGATATTGCTGTATAATTCCTGTGATATTGCTGTATTATTCTCGGAATGCTGGTGTATAATTCCAATGACATTTGCGTATAATTCCTATGATATTGCAATATAATTCTCGGAATACTGACGTATAATTTTCATGATACTGGCGTATAATTCCTGTGATATTGTCGTATAATTCCTGTGATATTGCCATATAATTCTCGGAATACTGCGTATAATTCCCGTATTACTGGTGTATAATTCCTGTGATATTGCCGTATAATTCTCGGAATACTGGCATATAATTCCTATGATACTGCCATATAATTCCCGTGATACTGGCGTATAATTCCTGTGATATTGCCGTATAATTCTCGGAATACTGTCATATAATTCCTATGATACTGCCATATAATTCCCGTGATACTAGCATATAATTCCTGTGATATTGATGTATAATTCTTGGAATACTGGCGTATAATTCCTATGACATTGCCGTATGATTCCTGTGATATTGCCATATGATTCTAGGAATACTGGCGTATAATTTTTGTGATACTGGCGTATAATTCCTGTGATATTGTCGTATAATTCCTGTGATATTGCCATATAATTCTCGGAATACTGGCATATAATTCCCGTGATACTGGCATATAATTCCTGTGATATTGCTGTATAATTCCTGTGATATTGCCATATAATTCTCGGAATACTGGCATATAATTCCCGTGATACTGGCATATAATTCCTGTGATATTGCGATATAATTCCCATGATACTGCTGTATAATTCCAGTTATTCTGCCGTATAATTCCATATATATCCATATAATTCAGTATAATTCCAGTCCAGTGGTGCTTCCATATAAATTCAGTGGTGCTGTCCTGTGCTGTATATTATTTACTCCAAATAAAGAGGTTATTAATATTTAATCCAAATAATTTTTACAGGGTTTGCCCTGTGAGGTGTAGGGAACACAATCTTGTGCCACATATTGTGTTATATAACTCCAGAAAAATAATGGAGAGCAAACATTTGGAGGATAAAATAGGGAATGATCAAGAACCACTTCCTCCTAGTGCTGAAGCTGCTGCCACTAGCCATGACATAGATGATGAAATGCCATCAAAGTCGTCTGCCAAGGCCGATGTCCATTGTGATAGTAGAGGGCATGTAAAATTAAAAAAGCCATAGTACAGTCATAAGACCCAAAAAAAGAAATTTAAATGGTCTGAGGAGAAATGTAAACTTGCCAATATGCCATTTACTACATGGGGTGGCAAGGAACGGCTGAGGCCATGGCCTATGTTCATGACTAGTGGTTAAACTTCACATGATGATGGAAGCCCTCATCCTCCCGCTAGAAAAATTGAAAGAGTTAAGCTGGAAAGAGCACAGAAAAGAACTGTGCATTCTGAGAATGTATCACAAATCCCCAAGGAGAGTCCAAGTGTGTCGGCGGTTGCGATGCCTGACCTTCCCAACACTAGACAGGAAGAGGTGGCTCCTTCCACCATTTGCATGCCCCCTACAAGTGCTGGAAGGAGCACCCACAGTCCAGTTACTGATATAGAAATTGAAGATGTCACCGTTGAAGTACACCAGGATAAGGATATGGGTGTTGGTGGCGCTGTGGATGAAGTTGACGATGAGGATTCTGATGGTGATGTGGTTTGTTTAAGTCAGGCACCGGGGGAGACACCTGTTGTCCATGGGATGAAGAAGCCCATTGTGATGCCTGGGAAAACTACCAAAAAAGTCACCTCTTCAGTGTGGAATTATTTCTCCACAAATACGGACAACAGGTGTCAAGCCATCTGTTGCCTCTGTCAATCTGTAAAAAGTAGGGGTAAGGATGTTATCCACCTAGGAACATCCTCCCTTATACCTGCTGTGCATTCATCATAAGTTAGTGTCAAGTTGTGAAACTTTGGGTAAGAGCGTAAGCAGTCCACTGACACCTAAATCCCTTCTCCTCCTGTACCCAAGCTCCTGCAAGCCACACCACTGACTCCCTCAACGTCAACATCCTCCTCAGTCAGGAACATCAGTAGTCCTGCAGGCCATGTCACCGGCAAGACTGAGGTTTCCTCTCCTAATCGGGATTCCTCCAGAGGATCCTTGAGTGGTATGCCTGCTGTTGCTGCCACTGCTGTTGTTGCTGCTGAGAGTCAATCGTCATCCCAGAGGGGAAGTCAGAAGACCACTTGTACTACTTCAACTAAGCAATTGACTGTCCAACAGTCCTTTGTGAGGAAGATGAAATATGACAGCAGTCATCCTTTTACAAAGTGGAAAACTGAGGCCTTGACAGCTATGTTGGTGTTAGGCGTGCGTCCGGTATCCACCATTAGTTCAGTGGGACTTAGAGAATTGTTTGAGGTACTGTGTCCCTGGTATCAAATCCCATCTAAGTTCCACTTTTCTAGGCAGGCGATACCGAGAATGTACAGAGACATCAGAAAAAGTGTCCATAGTATCCTACAAAATGCAGTTGTACCCACTGTCCACTTAACCACAGACATGGGGACAAGTGGAACAGGGCAGACTAAGGACTATATGACTGTGACAGCCCACTGGGTAGCTGTATGGCCTCCCACACCAACAACAGCAGTGGCACCAGTAGCAGCATCTTGCAAATGCCAACTCGTTCCTATGCAGGCTACGCTATTTATCACCGCTTTCCATAAGAGACACACAGCTGACAACATCTTACGGAAACTGAGGAACATCATTGCAGAATGGCTTACCCCAATTAGACTCTCCTGGGGATTTGTGATATCGGACAATGCCACCAATATTGTGCGTACATTACATTAGGGCAAATTCCAGCACGTCGCATGTTTTGCACATACAATTAATTTGGTGGTGCAGAATTTTTTGAAAAATTACAGGGGTGTGCAGGAGATGTTGTCGGTGGCCCGAAAAATTGCGGGCCACTTTCAACATTCAGCCAACACGTGCCGAAGACTGGAGGGCCATCAAACACATCTGAACCTGCCCTGCCATCACCTGAAGCAAGAGGTGGTAATGAGGCAGAATTCAACACTCTACATGGTTCAGAGGATTGAGGAGCAGCAAAAGGCCATTCAAGCCTATACATCCACCTACGATATAGGCAAAGGAGGGGGACTGAACCTGACTCAAGCGCAGTGGAGATTGATTTCCGTCTTGTGCAAGGTTCTCCAACCCTTCGAACTTGCCACACGTGAAGTCAGTTCAGACACTGCCAGCTTGAATCAGGTCATTTCCCTCATCAGGTTTTTGCAGAAGCAGCTGAAGAAATTGAAGGAGGAGCTAAGGCGGAGCGATTCCGCAAAGTATGAGGGACTTGTGGATGGAACCCATCATTTGCTTTCTCATGATTCAAGGGTGGTCAATCTGTTGAAATCAGAGCACTACATTTTGGCCACCATGCTCGATCCTAGGCTTAAAGCCTACGTTGTATCTCTCTTTCCAGCAGGCACCAGTGTGCAGAAGTGCAAAGACCTGCTGTCGAGTAAATTGTCAAGTCAAGCGGAACGTGACCCATCAACAGCTCCTCCTTCAATTTCTCCCGCCACTGGGGCTGCGAGGAAAAGGATAAGATTTCCTAGCCCACCCACTGGCAGTGATGCAGGGCAGTCAGGAGCGAAAGCTGACATCTGGTCCGGACTGAAGGACCTGCCAATGATTACTGACATGTCTACTGTCACTGCATATGGGAGGTCATTCCGAGTCGTTCGCTACGAAAAATGTCTTCGCATCGCAGCGTTTTTCCGCTTAGTGCGCATGCGCAATGTCCGCACTGCGACTGCGCCAAGTAAATTTGCTATGAAGGTAGGATTTTTACTCACGGCTTTTTCTTCGCTCAGGCGATCGTAGTGTGATTGACAGGAAATGGGTGTTTCTGGGCGGAAACAGGCCGTTTTATGGGCGTGTTGGAAAAAACGCTACCGTTTCCGGAAAAAACGCAGGAGTGGCTGGAGAAACGGAGGAGTGGCTGGGCGAACGCTGGGTGTGTTTGTGACGTCAAACCAGGAACGACAAGCACTGAACTGATCGCAGATGCCGAGTAAGTCTGAAGCTACTCAGAAACTGCTACGAGGTGTGTAATCGCAATATTGCGAATACGTCGTTCGCAATTTTATGATGCTAAGATTCACTCCCAGTAGGCGGCGGCTTAGCGTGAGCAACTCTGCTAAAATCACCTTGCGAGCGAACAACTCGGAATGACCTCCATGATTCTGTCACCATTGAAAGAATGGTGGAGGATTATATGAGTGACAGCACCCAAGTAGGCATGTCAGACAGTCCGTATGTATACTGTCAGGAAAAAGAGGCAATTTGGATGCCCTTGCACAAACTGGCTTTATTTTACCTAAGTTGACCCCCCCTCCAGTGTGTACTCCGAAAGAGTGTTTAGCGCAGCCGGTAACCTTGTCAGTGATCGGCATAGGAGGTTACATCTAAAAAATGTGGAGAAGATGATGTTCATCAAAATGAATTATAAATTTCTCCAGAAAGACCTTTACCAGCAATTGCCTCCAGAAAGTACACAGGGACCTGTGATGGTGGATTCCAGTGGGGATGAATTAATACTATGTGAGGAGGAAGATGTACACACTAAAGGGGTGAGGAATCGGAGGATGAGGATGAGGTCATCATCTTGCCTCTGTAGAGCCAGTTTGTGCAAGGAGAGATTGATTGCTTCTTTTTTTGGTTGGGGCCCAAACAAATCAGTCATTTCAGCCACAGTCGTGTGGCAGACCCTGTTGCTGAAATGATTGGTTTGTTAAAGTGGGCATGTCCTGTTTATACAACATAAGGGTGGGTCGGAGGGCCCAAGGACAATTCCATCTTGCACCTATTTTTCTTCTTTGCATCAGGTGCTGTTTGGAAACTAGTTTTTTTAAGTGCCATCCTGTCTGTAACTGCAGTGCCACTCCTAGATGGGCCAGGTGTTTGTGCCGCACACTTGTGTCGCTTAGCTTAGTCATCCAGCTACCTCAATGCACCTCTTTTTCTTATTTGCATCATGTGCGGTTTGGGGCCTAGTTTTTCAATCTGCCATCCTGTCTGCCACTGCAGTGCCACTCCTAGATGGGCCAGGTGTTTGTGCCGCACACTTGTGTCGCATAGCTTAGTCATCCAGCTACCTCATTGCACCTCTTTTTCTTCTTTGCATCATGTGCTGTTTGGGGCCTAGTTTTTCAATCTGCCATCCTGCCTGCCACTGCAGTGCCACTCCCAGATGGGCCAGGTGTTTGTGCCGCACATTTGTGTTGCTTAGCTTAGTCATCCAGCTACCTCATTGCACCTCCTTTTTTTCTTTTCAGTTTTTCAGTTTTTAGATTTCAGTTTGAACACACCCCACCCAAATCAAACTCTCTCTACACATGTTATATCTGCCCCCCCTGCAGTGCACATGGGGGGTCATTCCGAGTTGTTCGCTCGTAAGCTGCTTTTTGCAGCTTTGCACACGCTAAGCTGCCGCCTACTGGGAGTGAATCTTAGCTTATCAAAATTGCGAACGAAAGATTAGCAGAATTGCGAATAGACACTTCTTAGCAGTTTCTGAGTAGCTCCAGACTTACTCGGCATCTGCGATCAGTTCAGTCAGTTTCGTTCCTGGTTTGACGTCACAAACACACCTAGCGTTCGCCCCGACACTCCTCCGTTTCTCCAGCCACTCCCGCGTTTTTCCCAGAAACGGTAGCATTTTTTTCGCACACACCCATAAAACGGCCAGTTTCCGCCCAGAAACACCCACTTCCTGTCAATCACATTACGATCACCAGAACGAAGAAAAAACCTCGTAATGCCGTGAGTAAAATACCTAACTGCATAGCAAATTTACTTGGCGCAGTCGCACTGCGGACATTGCGCATGCGCATTAGCGACTAATCGCTCCGTTGCGAGAAAAAAATAACGAGCGAACAACTCGGAATGACCCCCATGGTTTTGCCCATTAGCTAACAAATTTGCTGCTGCGATCAGATTTGAATTAGGCCCTTTCCGTGCATGTACCAGGACACCTCACAAGTCACGGGGGAAACTGTGGGGTTGGTGTCCTGAGGATGTGTGTGGGAGCATCAAACGAGTTGGCCATGGTGACAGTCAACGGTCACCTGCTTTAGAACACCTGTTAGGGTGTGAGGGGGAGCATCAAACGAGTTGGCCATGGTGACAGTCAACGTTAACCTGGCATACGCATATGTTAGGACACCTCACTATACATAGCAGCGGTGGGGTTGGGGGCAGAGCAAGCCGACAGCGTGCAGTGGCAGTGACTGGCACATACAATTTAGATCAGCGGTGGTCGGGCGCAGATTTTTTTGTCCCCAAGGCTCCTCTGATTGGCCGGTGATGGAGAACAGGGAGAAGTCAGGAAGATAACTCTTCTCCAGGCAGCAGGCTCTTTATGCCACTTTGAGATAGAAAATTAGTTTTTATAAGTGAAACTCACTCTCACTTACAGGAAAGCGACCCTGACAGAGCTGGAGCACCACTGGAGGAATATGAGATTCCTTCATGGTAAAGTGTTACGATTCTTGAACTTCCATTGAAGGAGTCACGGTCCAATGATAAGGAGTACAGGAATCACAAAAAGATGTGGAGGAGAAATTTGAAGACAAAACTGGATTGAAGCAAGATAATTCACTGTAGTTTAATATCCAGTTGGAAAGATTGGGCATGATTGAAGTGAGATAATTGACTGTTGAGATACGACTCAGTCATGGTGAAGTGGTAATGGTATTGTAATTCACAGAAAGGAATGTGGTGTGGGAATGGTGAAGAATTCCACAGCAAAGATGACTAATCATAATGAAGAAGTTCTGTAATTGTAATCCAAACAATATGAGCACTCATTCGGCTCGGCTCTCTGTTTGCCGAAAATCACAAATAAGCGATTCTTGCGACTGTCGCATGCACTGCAGCTGCACAGCGCATGTGTACGCATTCACAGTATGATTGCATCCCTGAAGGATGTGATCACACTATGATTGAGAGCGGCGGCCATTGATGGGGGGGCGGCATTTCTGCATTACGGGAGAGTGGTCTGCGCAATGCATGCTTGGCTGGACCGCTTTTGGAGAGGCTGCGTGATGTCACGCGAAGCCGCTCTAATAAAGAAAATGGTGGTGCAGTCAGCCGGGGAGGCTCCTATTAACCGCCGCAGCTGCCCGTCATCTCCGTCTCCTGATAGAGACATCATCCATGCCCCTGCGTCCTATTTGTCAGAAGGGGAATAACGTCAAGGTCCTGTGGCAATGACCAAGACCGTCGGAGGACATGAGCTGCGGCAGCAGCTCGTGACACTCCTTCTGTGAAATGGAGGAATCAGTGAAAAGTCCTTTTTAGCACTGATAAAAGGCTTTTCACTGCTCAATGATGAATAGGCCCCATGGTCTATTCAGGAAACAAGAAGTTATGTTAATATTGTCACTGATCAACTCATTGTCATATGATCAAGCTCATACAGTATACAACTGTGATCTGTGCAATGAAGGTGAATATTGTTAGCTCTTTCTGGGGTAGAGTGATAAAGCAGAGAGAGAAAGTACCAGCCAATCAGTTCCTAGCTGCCATTCCTAACAGCCACAAGGTTGTTTGAGTCTGTAGTTTATCTCTCTCAACTTTATCACTCTCCAAGGCTTAGTACATCTACCCCTGTCTGTGTCAAGTTCAATGCCAGTTTTCCAGTGTCAATGTCAATCTATATTCAGGTGCATAATTACCACTATTAGCGCCTGTGCATGATGTAATACCGATTACTAGTGCCTTATATGCCACACTTAGTTGCATCATCAAAACTTGCACCTGCTCTCTGATAGCATGTTAGGGGCATGTGTCGCACTTTAATAGGGGGAAATCATAACATTCACTTTCTTTGTACACCAGGGATCCATACTGCACCTATGTGCCCACCCGGCCTTGGTGGGTGGAGGAGCATTGGTGGCTAGAGGAGGGGGTTGATTCCTTGTATGTTTCATTTGTCATGGGTGTTGGTATCCAGAGTGTGCTACTGTGCTTCCTCCATAATTCTCCATTACCTGACACAGCCATCATACGAATATTTCCACCTTCAGGTCTTCTGCCAACTTGCCACTGGTTTTGAGCACCATAGAACTACACAGATAATTACTCAGCTCTGTGGGGGATTCTGCGATATGCTGCATTGCCTGCTAATATACATGCCTGGCTGGTCCACTGTATGCTCTGCTACATCTCTGCTACTTGTCTGTGTAATTGTGAGTATGGTTGTACAAAACTTGTGCACTGCAATAAACCCAAGCTCCTGGTTATGTCTCCAACACTTCTTTTCCGCTGGTGTCTACTATATTAACCAGCTGTATAGACCAAAAAATAGTACACACATATTAAGAATAGATCCCACAATTTCTGACTGCAGCACTGCCTGCGAGAATTAGCTAGATCACTTTGGCATGTATCATACCACTTTTGGACATAGGAGGTAAATCCCATTGAAGTTTGCATGTTGAAACACATGGCATGTAGGTAGGCTGTCTCTCGTAGTTTCACCTTCTGTACGGTTGTTTTGTTTGTAGACTCAAGCAGTCTCATCCGGTATCTTGTGTTGCTCATTTCTTTTGGAAACTTGAGATACATACCAGGGCCGAAAGTAGGATTGCTCTCACCCGGGGCAAGACAGTAAATTTGCGCCCCCCCCCCCTTCCTTCCCCTAGGAAAATAAATAAATAAAAGACATAAATTAAATAAAATAAAAAATTTAAATAAAAAAAGATCATTATAATTAAAATACAATTATATATAATCCCACACGTTACACCACAGAAGAGCTACTTATACACGTTACACCACAGTACAACAGCTTATACACGTTACACTGCAGTACAACAGCTTATACACGTTACATCACAGTACAACAGCTTATACACGTTACACCACAGTACAACAGCTTATACATGTTACACCACAGTACAACAGCTTATACACGTTACACCGCAGAGGAGACACTTATGCACACTACAGCACAGAGGAGCCGTGTGTACACATTACATAGATTGTATAGGGGGCACACTGACACACATATGGTGCAGGTCCCAGGGGAACACTGACACCCACACACAGACCAGGAGCCCACTGACACAAAAACAGATTGTATATGAACACATTGACACTAGAGATGAGCGCCGGAAATTTTTCGGGTTTTGTGTTTTGGTTTTGGGTTCGGTTCCGCGGCCGTGTTTTGGGTTCAACCGCGTTTTGGCAAAACCTCACCGAATTTTTTTTGTCGGATTCGGGTGTGTTTTGGATTCGGGTGTTTTTTTCCAAAAAACCTAAAAAACAGCTTAAATCATAGAATTTGGCGGTCATTTTGATCCCAAAGTATTATTAACCTCAAAAACCATAATTTCCACTCATTTTCAGTCTATTCTGAATACCTCACACCTCACAATATTATTTTTAGTCCTAAAATTTGCACCGAGGTCGCTGTGTGAGTAAGATAAGCGACCCTAGTGGCCGACACAAACACCGGGCCCATCTAGGAGTGGCACTGCAGTGTCACGCAGGATGGCCCTTCCAAAAAACCCTCCCCAAACAGCACATGACGCAAAGAAAAAAAGAGGCGCAATGAGGTAGCTGTGTGAGTAAGATTAGCGACCCTAGTGGCCGACACAAACACCGGGCCCATCTAGGAGTGGCACTGCAGTGTCACGCAGGATGTCCCTTCCAAAAAACCCTCCCCAAACAGCACATGACGCAAAGAAAAAAAGAGGCGCAATGAGGTAGCTGTGTGAGTAAGATAAGCGACCCTAGTGGCCGACACAAACACCGGGCCCATCTAGGAGTGTCACTGCAGTGTCACGCAGGATGTCCCTTCCAAAAAACCCTCCCCAAACAGCACATGACGCAAAGAAAAAAAGAGGCGCAATGAGGTAGCTGTGTGAGTAAGATAAGCGACCCTAGTGGCCGACACAAACACCGGGCCCATCTAGGAGTGGCACTGCAGTGTCACGCAGGATGTCCCTTCCAAAAAACCCTCCCCAAACAGCACATGACGCAAAGAAAAAGAAAAGAAAAAAGAGGTGCAAGATGGAATTGTCCTTGGGCCCTCCCACCCACCCTTATGTTGTATAAACAGGACATGCACACTTTAACCAACCCATCATTTCAGTGACAGGGTCTGCCACACGACTGTGACTGATATGACGGGTTGGTTTGGACCCCCACCAAAAAAGAAGCAATTAATCTCTCCTTGCACAAACTGGCTCTACAGAGGCAAGATGTCCACCTCATCATCATCCTCCGATATATCACCGTGTACATCCCCCTCCTCACAGATTATCAATTCGTCCCCACTGGAATCCACCATCTCAGCTCCCTGTGTACTTTGTGGAGGCAATTGCTGCTGGTCAATGTCTCCACGGAGGAATTGATTATAATTCATTTTAATGAACATCATCTTCTCCACATTTTCTGGATGTAACCTTGTACGCCGATTGCTGACAAGGTGAGCGGCGGCACTAAACACTCTTTCGGAGTACACACTTGTGGGAGGGCAACTTAGGTAGAATAAAGCCAGTTTGTGCAAGGGCCTCCAAATTGCCTCTTTTTCCTGCCAGTATAAGTACGGACTGTGTGACGTGCCTACTTGGATGCGGTCACTCATATAATCCTCCACCATTCTTTCAATGGGGAGAGAATCATATGCAGTGACAGTAGACGACATGTCCGTAATCGTTGTCAGGTCCTTCAGTCCGGACCAGATGTCAGCATCAGCAGTCGCTCCAGACTGCCCTGCATCACCGCCAGCGGGTGGGCTCGGAATTCTGAGCCTTTTCCTCGCACCCCCAGTTGCGGGAGAATGTGAAGGAGGAGATGTTGTTGACAGGTCGCGTTCCGCTTGACTTGACAATTTACTCACCAGCAGGTGTTTGAACCCCAGCAGACTTGTGTCTGCCGGAAAGAGAGATCCAAGGTAGGCTTTAAATCTAGGATCGAGCACGGTGGCCAAAATGTAGTGCTCTGATTTCAACAGATTGACCACCCGTGAATCCTTGCTAAGCGAATTAAGGGCTCCATCCACAAGTCCCACATGCCTAGCGGAATCGCTCCGTGTTAGCTCCTCCTTCAATGTCTCCAGCTTCTTCTGCAAAAGCCTGATGAGGGGAATGACCTGACTCAGGCTGGCAGTGTCTGAACTGACTTCACGTGTGGCAAGTTCAAAGGGCATCAGAACCTTGCACAACGTTGAAATCATTCTCCACTGCGCTTGAGACAGGTGCATCCCACCTCCTATATCGTGCTCAATTGTATAGGCTTGAATGGCCTTTTGCTGCTCCTCCAACCTCTGAAGCATATACAGGGTTGAATTCCACCTCGTTACCACTTCTTGCTTCAGATGATGGCAGGGCAGGTTCAGTAGTTTTTGGTGGTGCTCCAGTTTTCTGTACGTGGTGCCTGTACGCCGAAAGTGTCCCGCAATTCTTCTGGCCACCGACAGCATCTCTTGCACGCCCCTGTCGTTTTTAAAAAAATTCTGCACCACCAAATTCAAGGTATGTGCAAAACATGGGACGTGCTGGAATTGGCCCAGATTTAATGCACACACAATATTGCTGGCGTTGTCCGATGCCACAAATCCACAGGAGAGTCCAATTGGGGTAAGCCATTCCGCGATGATCTTCCTCAGTTGCCATAAGAGGTTTTCAGCTGTGTGCGTATTCTGGAAACCGGTGATACAAAGCGTAGCCTGCCTAGGAAAGAGTTGGCGTTTGCGAGATGCTGCTACTGGTGCCGCCGCTGCTGTTCTTGCGGCGGGAGTCCATACATCTACCCAGTGGGCTGTCACAGTCATATAGTCCTGACCCTGCCCTGCTCCACTTGTCCACATGTCCGTGGTTAAGTGGACATTGGGTACAGCTGCATTTTTTAGGACACTGGTGACTCTTTTTCTGAGGTCTGTGTACATTTTCGGTATCGCCTGCCTAGAGAAATGGAACCTAGATGGTATTTGGTACCGGGGACACAGTACCTCCAACAAGTCTCTAGTTGGCTCTGCAGTAATGATGGATACCGGAACCACGTTTCTCACCACCCAGGATGTCAAGGCCTCAGTTATCCGCTTTGCAGTAGGATGACTGCTGTGATATTTCATCTTCCTCGCAAAGGACTGTTGGACAGTCAATTGCTTGGTGGAAGTAGTAAAAGTGGTCTTACGACTTCCCCTCTGGGATGACCATCGACTCCCAGCAGCAACAACAGCAGCGCCAGCAGCAGTAGGCGTTACACGCAAGGATGCATCGGAGGAATCCCAGGCAGGAGAGGACTCGTCAGAATTGCCAGTGACATGGCCTGCAGGACTATTGGCATTCCTGGGGAAGGAGGAAATTGACACTGAGGGAGTTGGTGGGGTGGTTTGCGTGAGCTTGGTTACAAGAGGAAGGGATTTACTGGTCAGTGGACTGCTTCCGCTGTCGGCCCAAGTTTTTGAACTTGTCACTGACTTATTATGAATGCGCTGCAGGTGACGTATAAGGGAGGATGTTCCGAGGTGGTTAACGTCCTTACCCCTACTTATTACAGCTTGACAAAGGGAACACACGGCTTGACACCTGTTGTCCGCATTTCTGGTGAAATACTTCCACACCGAAGAGCTGATTTTTTTGGTATTTTCACCAGGCATGTCAACGGCCATATTCCTACCACGGACAACAGGTGTCTCCCCGGGTGCCTGACTTAAACAAACCACCTCACCATCAGAATCCTCCTGGTCAATTTCCTCCCCAACGCCAGCAACACCCATATCCTCCTCATCCTGGTGTACTTCAACACTGACATCTTCAATCTGACTATCAGGAACTGGACTGCGGGTGCTCCTTCCATCACTTGCAGGGGGCGTGCAAATGGTGGAAGGCGCATGCTCTTCACGTCCAGTGTTGGGAAGGTCAGGCATCGCAACCGACACAATTGGAGTCGGACTCTCCTTGTGGATTTGGGATTTCGAAGAACGCACAGTTCTTTGCGGTGCTACTGCTTTTGCCAGCTTTAGTCTTTTCATTTTTCTAGCGAGAGGCTGAGTGCTTCCATCCTCATGTGAAGCTGAACCACTAGCCATGAACATAGGCCAGGGCCTCAGCCGTTCCTTGCCACTCCGTGTGGTAAATGGCATATTGGCAAGTTTACGCTTCTCCTCCGACAATTTTATTTTAGGTTTTGGAGTCCTTTTTTTACTGATATTTGGTGTTTTGGATTTGACATGCTCTGTACTATGACATTGGGCATCGGCCTTGGCAGACGACGTTGCTGGCATTTCATCGTCTCGGCCATGACTAGTGGCAGCAGCTTCAGCACGAGGTGGAAGTGGATCTTGATCTTTCCCTAATTTTGGAACCTCAACATTTTTGTTCTCCATATTTTAATAGGCACAACTAAAAGGCACCTCAGGTAAACAATGGAGATGGATGGATTGGATACTAGTATACAATTATGGACGGGCTGCCGAGTGCCGACACAGAGGTAGCCACAGCCGTGAACTACCGCACTGTACTGTGTCTGCTGCTAATATATAGACTGGTTGATAAAGAGATAGTATGCTCGTAACTAGTATGTATGTATAAAGAAAGAAAAAAAAACCACGGTTAGGTGGTATATACAATTATGGACGGGCTGCCGAGTGCCGACACAGAGGTAGCCACAGCCGTGAACTACCGCACTGTACTGTGTCTGCTGCTAATATATAGACTGGTTGATAAAGAGATAGTATACTCGTAACTAGTATGTATGTATAAAGAAAGAAAAAAAAACCACGGTTAGGTGGTATATACAATTATGGACGGGCTGCCGAGTGCCGACACAGAGGTAGCCACAGCCGTGAACTACCGCACTGTACTGTGTCTGCTGCTAATATAGACTGGTTGATAAAGAGATAGTATACTCGTAACTAGTATGTATGTATAAAGAAAGAAAAAAAAACCACGGTTAGGTGGTATATACAATTATGGACGGGCTGCCGAGTGCCGACACAGAGGTAGCCACAGCCATGAACTACCGCACTGTACTGTGTCTGCTGCTAATATATAGACTGGTTGATAAAGAGATAGTATACTCGTAACTAGTATGTATGTATAAAGAAAGAAAAAAAAACCACGGTTAGGTGGTATATACAATTATGGACGGGCTGCCGAGTGCCGACACAGAGGTAGCCACAGCCGTGAACTACCGCACTGTACTGTGTCTGCTGCTAATATAGACTGGTTGATAAAGAGATAGTATACTCGTAACTAGTATGTATGTATAAAGAAAGGAAAAAAAACCACGGTTAGGTGGTATATACAATTATGGACGGGCTGCCGAGTGCCGACACAGAGGTAGCCACAGCCGTGAACTACCGCACTGTACTGTGTCTGCTGCTAATATAGACTGGTTGATAAAGAGATAGTATACTCGTAACTAGTATGACTATAAAGAAAGAAAAAAAAACCACGGTTAGGTGGTATATACAATTATGGACGGGCTGCCGAGTGCCGACACAGAGGTAGCCACAGCCGTGAACTACCGCACTGTACTGTGTCTGCTGCTAATATATAGACTGGTTGATAAAGAGATAGTATACTCGTAACTAGTATGTATGTATAAAGAAAGCAAAAAAACCACGGTTAGGTGGTATATACAATTATGGACGGGCTGCCGAGTGCCGACACAGAGGTAGCCACAGCCGTGAACTACCGCACTGTACTGTGTCTGCTGCTAATATAGACTGGTTGATAAAGAGATAGTATACTCGTAACTAGTATGTATGTATAAAGAAAGAAAAAAAAACCACGGTTAGGTGGTATATACAATTATGGACGGGCTGCCGAGTGCCGACACAGAGGTAGCCACAGCCGTGAACTACCGCACTGTACTGTGTCTGCTGCTAATATATAGACTGGTTGATAAAGAGATAGTATACTCGTAACTAGTATGTATGTATAAAGAAAGAAAAAAAAACCACGGTTAGGTGGTATATACAATTATGGACGGGCTGCCGAGTGCCGACACAGAGGTAGCCACAGCCGTGAACTACTGCACTGTACTGTGTCTGCTGCTAATATATAGACTGGTTGATAAAGAGATAGTATACTCGTAACTAGTATGTATGTATAAAGAAAGAAAAAAAACCACGGTTAGGTGGTATATACAATTATGGACGGGCTGCCGAGTGCCGACACAGAGGTAGCCACAGCCGTGAACTACCGCACTGTACTGTGTCTGCTGCTAATATAGACTGGTTGATAAAGAGATAGTATACTCGTAACTAGTATGTATGTATAAAGAAAGAAAAAAAAACCACGGTTAGGTGGTATATACAATTATGGACGGGCTGCCGAGTGCCGACACAGAGGTAGCCACAGCCGTGAACTACCGCACTGTACTGTGTCTGCTGCTAATATAGACTGGTTGATAAAGAGATAGTATACTCGTAACTAGTATGACTATAAAGAAAGAAAAAAAAACCACGGTTAGGTGGTATATACAATTATGGACGGGCTGCCGAGTGCCGACACAGAGGTAGCCACAGCCGTGAACTACCGCACTGTACTGTGTCTGCTGCTAATATAGACTGGTTGATAAAGAGATAGTATACTCGTAACTAGTATGTATGTATAAAGAAAGAAAAAAAAACCACGGTTAGGTGGTATATACAATTATGGACGGGCTGCCGAGTGCCGACACAGAGGTAGCCACAGCCGTGAACTACCGCACTGTACTGTGTCTGCTGCTAATATAGACTGGTTGATAAAGAGATAGTATACTCGTAACTAGTATGACTATAAAGAAAGAAAAAAAAACCACGGTTAGGTGGTATATACAATTATGGACGGGCTGCCGAGTGCCGACACAGAGGTAGCCACAGCCGTGAACTACCGCACTGTACTGTGTCTGCTGCTAATATATAGACTGGTTGATAAAGAGATAGTATACTCGTAACTAGTATGTATGTATAAAGAAAGCAAAAAAACCACGGTTAGGTGGTATATACAATTATGGACGGGCTGCCGAGTGCCGACACAGAGGTAGCCACAGCCGTGAACTACCGCACTGTAC